>NC_035443.2:30369929-30695838 GCF_002127325.2 Helianthus annuus
GATTTTATGTAGCAATATGAACTTGACTTAAGTTACAACTTTTTATTCTTTTTAAGAGTAAACTGCAAAATGCTCCTTGAGGTTTGATACTTTTGTCATATTAGTCTAAAACTCAAATCTTTTGAATCTAGGTCCATATAGTTTTAATTTTGGTGTCATTTTCATCCAAAATCAAAATCTGATCAGATTTTTTAGTTAATATCCAGCTTTTCTGTCTTTTCCCTCATTTTTAATGGAGGGCAAAATGACTTTTAATGTTTTATTATAACAAATTAAAAAAATCTGACCATTTTGTCCTTCTTTAAAATGGAGGAAAAAGACAAAAAAAAACTGGATGTTAACTGAAAAATCTGATAAGATTTTGCTTTTGGATGAAAATGGTAACAAAACTGAAACCACATGGACCCAGATTCAAAAGGTTTGAGTTTTGGACTAAAGTGGCAAAAGTGACCAAACCTCATGTACCATTTTGTCAGTTTACTCTCCTTCTTATAATGTAATTTAAACTCGAGCTTCTAAGCATGGAGAGAGCATCAGAAAAATAAACACTGGACCGTCAGAAACATGCGTACCATATTTTCTTTTATCTAGTTTAAGCTTAATCCCAATTCCCAAACGCAATTTAACACGATGTTCTCACAAGCACATTTTCATATGGTCAATAATTGACAATTTTAGTTTTACCTAGTAATATTATTTCTCCAAGATACGCAATGGAACAAGGCTACAAATATGTTGTTGAATAGTGCTTAATGTGATCTAATTTTGAGTTATTTTTCATCTTTCATGCCGGTAAAAAAGAAGAGACAACACAAGCTATTAGATATCTTTTTTTTATTTACCAACCGAAACCAAATGAAACAACTAGTTTTACATTAGAAAACTTTGGCTATTAGAAACAACTAGATTATAACCCCGTGTATTACACGGGTTTAATAAATGAATTTTATATAACAAATAATAAAACATTATCTTTTTAAAAGCCTCCTTTATTGCACGAGTTGAAGAAAACTTTGGCTATCAGAAACAACTAGATTATAACCCCGTGTATTACACGGGTTGAATAAATGAATTTTATATACCAAATAATAAAACATTATCTTTTTAAAGGCTTCATTTATTGCACGGGTTGAAAAAATATAATTTTATATATTAAATAATAAAATAAGTTATATCTATAAGAACCATATGTATTGTACGGGTTGAACAAATGTAATATTATATACCAAATAATAAAAAAAATTATATCTTTAAAACAATTGTATTACACGGGTTGAATAAATGTAATATTGTTTACCAAATAATAAAAAAATTATATTTTTAAAAACCCCCCGTATATTACATGAGTTGAATAAATATGACTTTATATACCAAATAATAAAAAAAATATTTAAAAAAACTAACGGATTTTTTTATATTTAAAGTAGGATAAGATTGAATATTAATCTTTATTTATTTAGTTAATATAAGATTGAAAAATCATATGATTGAATAAGTGGGAGGTTGTATGATGATAAATCGGTTAACCGTACTGAATGATAAAGATAATAGTGATTGTTGAACAAATTAATTAATCGAATTTAACAGAAACATTTGTGATGTTAGGTGGATTTTTTTAATTATTTGAAAGTTAATATGAACTTTGGAATTCGTATGAATTCTTATTAGATTTGATAAAATATTATTGATAATAAAAATTTGTATTAGATTAGATTTTAGATTTGATTAAATATTATTAATAATAAAAATTTGTATTAATTTAGATTAAATATTATTATTATTATTATTATTATTATTAATTTTAATCAATTAAATGAGAGGATGACAAGTGTCTCAAAACATGTTTCTTTTATTATATAGTATAGATTTGAATTTTATATACCAAATAATAAAACATTATCTTTTTAAAAGCCTCTATTATTGCACGGGTTGAAGAAATGTAATTTTTTATATTAAATAATAAAATAAGTTATATATATAAGAACCATATGTTTTGTACGCGTTGAATAAATGTAATATTATATACCAAATAATAAAAAAATTATATCTTTAAAACAATTGTATTACACGGGTTGAATAAATATAATATTGTTTACCAAATAATAAAAAAAAAGTTATATTTTTAAAAACCCCCGTGTATTACATGGGTTGAATAAATATGATTTTATATACCAAATAATAAAAAAATATTTAAAAAAACTAACGGATTATATAGTATAGATTTTAATTACACGTGTAGTGTAACTCACTTGATCTTGTTGGGTTCATCTTGATATTTCACAAGTGAAGGGTGAAAGATGTCAATTCATCATGGTTAAGGGTTGAATTAGGAAAGTTGTGGGTAAAATAAACCAAAATATAGCAAGAAGATTTAGATAAATATTTTGAATCTGTAACCATTATAATTAGGAGATATACGTTTTATTTATTATTTAGAATTATTAGTATTATTAATAATTTTAATCAATTAAATGAGAGAATGACAAGTGTTCTAAAACAGGTTTCTTTTATTATATAGTATAGAAGATATAGATATAGACTAGTTTTACATTAGAAAACAATAACCCAATGATTTTCGAAGGTTTTCAAATTTTGTTAAATCGGTTAACGGAAGTTTTGAAGGTTGGACCATTTTTTTCATTTTCAATTCAACAATCATTAGCTTTGGTCTAATCTTTTGTTTATTTTATAGCCCAATAGTCATTGTTGTTGGACTAGTCGGGTTTGTCAATTTGGGCTTAGACTTTTAGTTTGGCTTACTGTTTAATAAAGGATAAGCTGTACTCAAATAAAATAGCAAATAGTCCATATCTATACTATATAATAAAAAAAACCTATTTTGGGACACTTGTCATTCTCTCATTTAATTGATTAAAATTATTAATAATACTAAAAATAATAATATTTAATCTAAATTAATACAAATTCTTATTATTAATAATATTTAATCAAATCTAAAATCTAATCTAATACAAATTTTTATTATCAATAATATTTAATCAAATCTAATAAGAATTCATACGAATTCCAAAGTTGATATTAACTTTCAAATAATTAAAAAATCCGCCTAGCATCACAAATGTTTCTGTTAAATTCGATTAATTAATTGGTTCAACAACCACTATTATCTTTATCATTCAGTACGGTTAACCGATTTATCATAATACAACCTCCCACCTATTCAATCATATGATTTTTCAATCTTATATTAACTAAATAAATAAAAATTAATATTCAATCTTATCCAACTTTAAATATAAAAAATTCCGTTAGTTCAGATTAATATTCAATATTATCCTACTTTAAATATAAAAAAATCCGTTAGTTTTTTTAAATATATATTTTTTATTATTTGGTATATAAAATCATATTTATTCAACCCATGTAATACACGGAGGTTTTTAAAAATATAACTTTTTTTATTATTTGGTTAACAATGTTACATTTATTCAACCCGTGTAATACAATGGTTTTAAAGTTATATATATTTTTTTATTATTTGGTATATAATATTACATTTATTCAACCCGTACAATACATATGGTTCTTATAGATATAACTTATTTTATTATTTAATATATAAAATTACATTTCTTCAATCCGTGCAACAAAGGATGCTTTTAAAAGATAATGTTTATTATTTGGTATATAAAATTCATTTATTCAACCCGTGTAATACACGGGGTTATAACCTAGTATTAAATTAATTTACATTGTATCTGATTTTGGGTATCTTTGTTTATAGAGTTAAATGCCATTTCAGGCCTTGTGGTTTGGGTCATTTTACTAGTTTAGTCTAAAGGTTTCATTTTTCGTTTGTGGGTCCAAAAAAGTTTCATCGTTCCCATTTTAGTCCATTGGGTTAATTTCATCCATTTTTTTCTGTTAACGAGAAGGACAATTCGGTCATTTTATATGTAATTCTGTTAACTAGAAGAGCAATTCGACCTTATAAAATCACCAATTGCCCTTCTCGTTAATAGAAATAATGTATGAAGTTAACCCAGTGGACTAAAATGGCAACGGTGAAACCTTTTTGGACCCACAAGCGAAAAATGAAACATTTGGACTAAACTGCCAAAATGACCCAAACCACAGTGACTAAAATGACATTTAATTCTTCTTTATATGTTCGATGGGCAGTTTGTACCTACCTGCTTTTGCTTTCTTTTGTGCACGTCACTTAAAAGTTTATTCGGACATCACTACCAGAAAAAACCCCTATAGGGACAATACAGGTCCTCTCTATAGATCACCCTTAAGAGACGACATGTCGTTTCTATAGGTTACCTTATAGGGACGACATATCCTCTCTATAAGTTGAAAATAATTTTTTGTGCTTTTTTTATTATCTATTTTGTTGAATTAGAAACTTTAAATATTTTATTTTATTTTATTAATGATCAATATATATGAAAATTTAAAAAAAAAACTAAAAAATAAAGTTTAACTTATAGAGACGACGACATGTTATCTCTACAAAGAACATAAGCCGTTTCCAGCTCTAAACACCTTTTGAGTCTGATTAAGAGGGGGCGGGGCACCCTCACGAGTAAGCCCTGCTGCTTTGATCTCGTGTCAGAACACCACCGCCACCCCCACGGAGGAACCCGTATGCATGTTGTGTGTTTCGATGGTCTTTGCGACCGTTGAACGATCAATATAAGTTAAAAACCCGTCAAATGGAAACTGAAAACCGTTTTAAATCGATCACCGGAGAACCGGTTCACTGGAATTAGATCAACCGGAAAAAGGATAAAAGGTGTGATGTTTGTTTCTTTAAAACCAACTTTTAGGTTGATGCAACTTAGCCCCCTAGAGTTTAAGAAATCTTGTAATATATAAGTTAAAACTTAAAGCTTTTAAGTTTCTAAAATGACCATAATGGTTCTTTAAGTTATTCCTTAAAAAAAAACAATTATCAACCATATAATTCTATTTTTATTTTATAAAATAAATTAATTCAATTTTTTACAAGCATCTTTAGATTAAAAAAAGTTTATGACAAGTGTAGGGCAACGCCAGTATTTTTTGATGTAAGAGTAGTTTGTAACGAATTTAAATGGTGGATTGTGATTGGTCAGAACAAAGGTACAACCCTTGGGTGCCCCTTCCCCCTAAGACCCATTTAGACATGAAACTTTTGTTAACCCTTTATTATTTAAACTTTTGTATTAAATTATTTTTATTTGAGTTTTTATTATTTATTTATTTATTATTTTTAAATAGACATGAAACTTTGGTTAACCATTTATTATTTAAACTTTTGTGTTAAATTACTTTTATTTAAGTTTTTATTATTTATTTATTTATTTATTAGTTTTAAATAGAGTTAATTACATAGTTAGTCCCTATAGTTTGTACTAAGTAATATACTTAGGTACTAATAGTTTAAAATCACCTTCTAGCGTATTAATTTTTCATTTTGTAACGTTTGGAGGTATTAACGTTAATTGTTTGTTAAACTATTAGTACCTAAGTATGTTATTTTGTGCAAACCACATGGACTAACTATGTTAATACCCTAGAAGTTAATGCTTCCAAATGTTACAAAATGAAAAGTTAATACCCTAGATGGTGATTTTAAACTATTAGTACCTAAGTATGTTATTTTGTGCAAACCACAGGGACTAACTATGTAATTAACTCTTTTAAATAAAAATGATTAAATGATAAAATAATATTTAGTTTTTCTAACGAATATTTTTTCCAACGATTATTTCTTTTTTTTTTTCCAAACGGTTACTGTTAAAAAGACTCTTTTTTCAAACAACTATTGTTCCAACGCCTAGTTTCAACTGACTACTTTTCCAGTCCCTGTAAATAAAACATTTTGTTTTAAATCCCACATTTGCACTTTGATGTGTGTAAAATGCAACATATAAATTACATCAAATGAGGCATAAAACTAACCCTTTTTAAGTACTAATGTTGGAAAAAGAGTGTTTTTGTCTTCCTTTTGTATTTTCAGGATTAAATGAGCTCAAATTCACAAAAGAAGCAAAAAGACAGCTAAATCTAACATAAATATAAGAAAAGGAACATAAATGGATTGCCCGACCCCTCAACAGCATCCTCCCAAGCAAAATAGAGAAGGCAGAAGACTGAACACGCCCCGTGCTCAGCCAGCACGGGGTCGTGCCCAAGAAGCAGCAGAAAAGACAAACCACAACGGGGTCGTGCCCAGTGAACACGGGGGCGTGGCGAAAGTACAGCAGGCGCATTAATTGTAATTGCGAATTACAATTAATGAAGAGAGAGAGTGTCAGACAGGCACGGGGCCGTGTCCAGCGGACACGGGGCCGTGCCCAGCCTTCTGTTCAGCCTATAAATAGGAGTGATTGGTTTCATTGCAACTCATCCCTTGGCACACCACCTCTCTCACACTTCATCCACCACCCACCACCATCACAACACCATCATCCACCACCATCATCCATTATCCATCATAGAGTGTGTGAGTCGTCTCGGAATCCAAGATTGATCGTAAGAATTCTTGACAATCAAGGCCATGTTTGCCTAAGTCTCTTACATCACTTGGTGAAGACAAGTGTTTAGTATAATATTTTTTTATTTTTAATCTTTTGCACTTTTTATTTGGTTTTGTATTAATGACTTTAATAACTAGTTGCTTATGTTGAAGGTGATCTTTCCTTATGGTTTGTCCGTGGTGTCTTGGCATTATTTTACTGTCTATATAAAATAAAAGATTTTCACCACTCATATCTCCACGGTCTATATGGAGGTATGTTGGCTACCTGGTCGGCGGGTTAAGGGAACGGTTTGGTAAGGGTCTTGCCCTTGTTCAGCGTTTAGAGGTCCTGCAAGGGACCTGGGTCAAATTTAGTAGGATCTCCTTCAATGCCCATAGGTATTGGATGGCGGGGATCCAAACTCTTTGACCCCCTCATAAGTTAACTACTATTAATACTATAACCCGGCTATTTAAGGCTGTATCCCTGCTGACTCAGACTACTCAGTCGAGGGTAACGTCACCTCCAAAAGAGGGGCCTACCATAATTTGCATTAATAACTTAATTCATTATCTTTCAATAATCCAACCCTTTAGGATTGTATCCTTGCTGACTCAAACTACTGGGTTGAGAGTAACGTCGCCTTCAAAAGAGGGGCCTACTACAATAACTAAGATAATCTCTTAAACAAGTGCAAAAGTGCGAAAATAATCAAAGGTTATACTAATACACGAGTCGGATCCAAGTGATTCATCTTGTCTATCTGTTTTTATTTTTATTTTATTTTCAGCATTTAGTTAGTTTTTATTTTCTTAGTTTAAAAATCTTTTCTAACATTTTGATTTGGTTAGACGTTGAGGATAAACCGGTACTAAAAGCTCTTGTGTCCTTGGACGACCTCGGTATCTTACCAACGCTATACTACGTCCACGATGGGTGCACTTGCCCATATGTGTGTTTAGTGTTAGTAAATATCGTGTTTTATAAATTTAAAACTTGGCTAAATGTGTAAAAAGGGCTTAAATATACATCTAAATCATATATACACTGACACGCATCAAGTTTTTGGCATCGTTGCCGGGGACACAAGGATTTTAAGAAAGCTTAAAATCGACGTCCTAATCAGTTTTTCAAAACCTTTTTAAAACGCGCGCACATTTTTTTGCATTTTAGTTTAGTTTGCATTTACAGTAGCCTGAACACGGGGTCGTGCTCACTGAACACGCCCCCGTGCTGCATATTTTTAGTTAGATACCCAGATACAGAGTCTGAACACGGGGCCGTGCTCATTGAACACGCCCCCGTGTCCAACGTGACCAGTAACTTTAATTAAAACGCCCAGATACAGATCCTGAACACGGGGCCATGTTCACCCAACACGGGGTCGTGTCCAGCCTTCTGTTTCTGTCTTTGTTTTTGTTTTCTGGTCCCGAGACTCAGTTGTGGTCTGCTGAGTGATTCTTATGGATCAATACTCAGGAGGTTACAACTACACTTATGAGGAGGATGATTATATGAGAGACTATTGCACTAATTGGGGTAAACCGCACTCGGTGCAATATTGTAAACTTGTTTCAACCATCCGCTTCATACAACTATTATGAGGAGCCAAGGTACGAGCCATCAACTTCTTACACATCCTATGAAGACCAAAGGTATGAACCTCCTCCCTCATACTTATATTTTGATGAACCAAGGTATGAGCCTTCATACTCATGCTTTGAAGAGTCAAGATATGAGCCACCACCTTCATACACTTATTATGAGGAACCATGGCGTGAACAACCCACCTCATATGAGTACTATGAAGAACAAAGTTTCGACCCTTATCCATCATATACTTACAATGAAGGACAATGGTGTGAACCATCTACTTCATATGAGTACCATGAGGAACCAAGGATCGAACAACCGGATTCAAGCTTTGAGAATCCTGATCCTTTCTCTATCACCGAAGTGACCAATAGGATATTAGAACACATTAAAACTATCGAACGATGCATAAAAGAATCTCGCGCAAGGGAAGAGGAGTCCCGCGCAAGAGAAGAATTAAAAGAAACGATAGTTGAAAATGTAAAAATGGAAGAACAAATAAGTGAAAAACCGACACATGAGTTAAACAACGAAAGGGGTGAGGTCGATAATGCTAAATTACAAGAAGAGTCTAATTTTGAAGAAATTAATCTCTTGTCACCTTCTTTTGAAAATCATTGTTTAGTAACCCCTCATGCTAAGTTTTTAAAAGAGCTAAACACTAATACTAAAATTGAAGACATGGTAAGTGTTAAGTTAACTAATGATCAAACCTCACTAATAAAAGAAGATCCTTTTGAAATTAACATTACACCGGTTCCATGTTTCTTTCAAAATTCCTTTATTAGTAATGTCACCATTGATAAAGATCTTTGTGTTAACATAATGCCTAACTACATTTTTGAAAAATTAAGTATTAGTGATTTCGCTCCACTTCAAATACCCATTTTTCTATCCAATCGGAAGGTAATAAAATCAATCAGTGTAGTTGAGGATGTCTTGGTTCAAACAAGTCAAATGGTTATTCCAACCGACTTTGTCATCCTCGATGACGCTCCTCTAGTCTTGGGAAAACCTTTTGTGAAAACTCATGAAGCTTTGAAAAAACGGAAATTTAACAATCTACCTCTTCAATTAGGGGCATTCAAAAGGAGCATAGATCTTGAGCGTTCAATGAAATATCCTTTTGGCAATAATGACCCCCTAATTGAAGATGGAGATGAGCTACCCGATACAACTGAAGAAGATGACCACTTTGTTCAAGAAGAGGTCGCCATAGAACAAACTTTTAAGGTTCTTGATCTAGATGAGCCACAAAATAAGGTGTCTTCTAAAGACCCATCCATTGAGCTCAAAGAACTCCCTAAAGGTTTGGAATATGCTTTTCTAGACAAAGGTGGTAATTTACCTGTAATTATTTCATCTAAGTTAAGTAGCGTAGAAAAAGAAAAACTAGTTAATCTTCTTAAAAAACACAAAAAATGCGATTGCTTGGAAGCTTGTAGATATTAAAGGAATAAGTCCTTCCATGTGCACGCACAAAATTTTAATGAATGATGACAACAAAACAGTGATACAACCACAACGAAGAGTAAATCCCAATGTGCAAGAAGTGGTTAAAAATGAAGTCATCAAGTTACTTGACGCCGGACTAATCTATCCTATCTCCGATAGTCCATGGGTAAGTCCCGTCCAAGTAGTCCCAAAGAAAGGAGGTATGACGGTAATAACTAATGAAAAAAATGAATTAATACCGACAAGAACCGTCACAGGATGGAGAGTTTGTATAGACTATAGACGATTAAATGAAGCAACAAGGAAAGACCACTTTCTTTTGCCCTTCATTGATCAAATGTTAGAACGACTATCCGGTCATAAATTTTACTGTTTCTTGGATGGTTTTTCAGGTTACTTTCAAAACCCGATAGCACCTGAAGACCAAGAAAAGACGACTTTCACATGCCCCTACGGAACTTTCGCCTATCGACGCATGCCATTCGGTCTATGTAATGCACCTGCAACATTCCAGCGTTGTATGGTAGCCATTTTCCATGACATGATAGAAAAGACAATGGAAGTCTTCATGGACGACTTTTCTATCTTTGGAGACTCATATGACCAATGCCTTGATAACCTTGAACGAATGCTATCCCGATGTGAGGAAACTAACCTCGCCCTTAACTGGGAAAAATGCCATTTCATGGTAACAGAGGGAATAGTACTCGGTCATAAAATCTCAAGCGAAGGTATGGAAGTTGATCGAGCAAAAATAGAAACTATTTCTCGATTACCTCCACCATCCTCCGTTAGAGCAATCAGAAGCTTCTTAGGGCATGCCGGATTTTATAGAAGGTTTATCAAGGACTTTTCAAAAATTTCAAGACCTCTAACAAAATTACTTGAAAAAGATGCACCTTTCATCTTTGACAAGGATTGCAATCAAGCATTTCTAACCCTCAAGGAAATGCTAGTCAATGCACCTATCATGATAGCGCCTGATTGGAAATTTCCTTTCGAAATCATGTGTGATGCAAGTAACTTTGCTGTTGGAGCAGTCTTGGAACAAAGAAAGGAAAAGCATTTCCACCCAATTTATTATGCTAGTAAAACGCTTAACGATGCACAAGAAAATTACACAACTACAGAAAAAGTGTTACTAGCTGTGGTATTTGCTTTTGATAAATTATGTTCTTACTTTGTTCTTTCTAAAACTGTAGTCTATACAGATCATGCAGCTATCCGATACCTCTTCAAGAAACAAGACGCGAAACCCCATTTGATCAGATGGATTCTACTCCTCCAAGAGTTCGACATTGAAATCAAAGACAAAAGAGGAGCAGAAAACACTGCTGCAGATCATCTTTCACGCCTAGAAGACCCTGCTTTGGAGGCAACAAGGGATGAGCAGATCAACGAAAAATTTCCCACAGAATCCTTGGAAATGATGGAGAGCAGACAAGAACCATGGTATGCCGACTATGCAAATTATTTAGCTAGCGGTATAGTCACCAAAGGATGGCCGCATCATCAAAGAAAGAAATTCTTTGCTGATGTAAAGCATTTCTTTTGGGAAGACCCTCATCTTTTCAAAATGTGTGCCGACCAACTCATCCGAAAGTGTGTCCATGGTAATGAAGCATGAAGAATTCTCCGTCATTGTCATGAAGGTCCATACGGAGGACATCATGGTGCCGCTAGTACCGCACGAAAGGTTTTTGATTCAGGATTTTATTGGCCAACCATTTACAAAGATGCACAAGATCTTATAAAGACATGTGATGCTTGCCAAAGATCAGGTAATATTTCTTCCAAAAACGAAATGCCTCAAAACGGCATTCTCGTTTGTGAAATCTTTGATGTGTGGGGACTCGATTTCATGGGACCCTTCCCACCGTCAAAAGGAAACAAATATATACTTGTGGCAGTCAATTACTTGTCTAAATGGGTAGAGGCCGAAGCTCTTCCAACAAACGATGGAAGAGTAGTGGTAAAATTTCTGAAAACATTATTCTCTCGTTTTGGAACACCAAAAGCTTTGATAAGTGATAGGGGTACCCATTTTTGCAATCATCAACTCGAAAAAATCTTAACAAGATATGGGGTCTATCACCGGGTCTCAACAGCATATCACCCTCAAACAAATGGACAAGCCGAAGTGACTAACCGAGGTTTAAAACGAATACTTGAAAAAACCGTAGGGTTAAATAAAAAGGAATGGGCTGATAAATTAGATGTTGCTTTATGGGCTTTTCGAACTGCTTATAAAACCACTATAGGCACAACCCCATATAAGCTTGTCTATGGAAAAAGTTGTCACTTGCCAGTAGAAATAGCTCACAGGGCCTACTGGGCAATAAAAAGCGTAAACTTAGACTTAGAAACTGCAGGTAAAAATCGATTCTGTCAAATGAATGAATTAGACGAATTAAGGAATTATGCATACTCTAACTCCGAAATTTATAAGGAAAGAATGAAAAATTTACACGATAAATATATTAAGCCTAATGAATTTCGGGTAGGAGACCAAGTTCTGTTGTTTAATTCACGACTTCGATTATTCCCTGGTAAACTAAAATCTAGGTGGTCAGGACCTTTTTCCGTCACCCATGTTTTTCCTCACGGTGCAGTAGAAATTAAAGCTCGAAATGGTATTCCATTTAAAGTCAATGGCCAACAGCTAAAACTCTACCGAGGATCCATTGAGGATGAAGAGGAGGAGATCTCGCTTCAAACGGTTAATGAATGAAAAGCACCCACATCATACCCGATATGTTACAAACAAGCGAGTATACATCGAAACCGGTAAGTCTTCTAACCATGTCTTCGGAAAAATGGGCACTCACACGAGCACAAAAAAAAATTCAAACTTTTGCTCGGCACGAGGCCGTGTGCGCTGGAAACGGGGCCGTGTCGACGCAACTGTCGGGATAAAACCCTCATTTCATAACAGTTACCTCATTCCACACGCCCCGTTTTGCCGAAAACGCTCTGGTTCAAGGCGATTTTCCGCAGATTTCCGACGTTACCTCCACGTTTAACAACATCAAGGTATGATTCTATCATCATTAGTAGTTAGATTAGTTACTTGCATGTAGTTAAACATCAAAAATTTGGGGAAAAATCTAGGGTTCTTCAAGTTCATCCGAATCGAACTCCAAATTTTTGATATAATCTATTAGTATTAGTTTAGATTAGTATAATGGGAAGTAAGTACACTTGAATTGTTGATAGATTTGCCCGATTTCTCACTAAAACCTCAAACCCTTATTTTTGAACCGAAAAAGATGAAATTGAAGGGGTAAACGGGTTGTTTTGGGAAAAACGGCACTTGGGGTTTCATTTTCGGAGGAAACCGCACCTACTTGGCCAAAAATTTTCAGATTTCCGGGACCGGGACGAAAAATGAAGTTTTTGGGTTACAGACGTCTGGACACGGGGTCATGCCCGCTGAACACGGGGCCGTGTCCAGCCCACTGTTTGCAGTTTCTTTCAGAATCTCACTGTTTCGTGCTAACTTTTGGTGTATATTTTTTCAGATGGCAAAGTTCACAAGGTTCAATACAAGTGAGCTCGATGCTAGGGATACGAGTTACTTCAAACAAGGCCCGAGGAGTACCCCAGACGAGCATGCACGGACCTGTTAACCTTGGTAAACCAGCTGGACCGATTCAACAACATCGTTACGGGACCACTAGGGGTTGCATTAAACACTCGGCTTCGGTCGGTGCATCAATGCACCATGGAGTTCTATAGTACTTTTACCTTCACTTCAAGGTGTGACCCGTTCGACAATGAAGGGGTTGCATTTCGGTGTGGCGGGACGAGGTACTCGATCGCTATGGCACAGTTTGGAGCTATAGTGGGACTGTACGGGGAAGAGGAATCGGGAAATGAGGAAAATACCCGGGGATTACGAGATTTGGATGAAAATGAACGTCAAGCCGCATGGGCCCAAATCGGTGAAGGAATCTACAACCCTAGCAGCACCAAGAGTACTAAGCTGAGGGATCCGCTGTATCGCTACATTCACAGGCTCCTCGCCTGCTCTCTTAACCAACGTCACGACAGTAGTGGCGTTGTAGGGTTGAAAGATTTGGTTGTCCTTCACTGTATCCACAACCGGAAGCCTCTCGATGTTCCATATCTCCTGTTACGAAACATGCATCTCAACCGCCTTGCTCGTGCTCCAACACCTATCTTCTTTGGAGGATGGGTGTACCGCCTCTTCAAACACTTCACGCGCATCCCTAGGTCCTTTGAAAGAAGCCCATGGTCGGGACGAGTTGACTATCACATTTGCCGAGCCATGAACTTACTTTATGAGGCGGAAGACGGGTCAGTGAGCTTCCAAAGGACGCAAGGCTATGCATGGAACCCGCAGGAGGCCCTAGTTCTTCACGCACCACCTCCTCACTACCAGTATCAAACCCATGGTGATTCGGGTCAATCCTCCTCACAAGGAGGCGGTTTTCCTAACTTTCAAAGCTTACATGATCTTTTGCAGGAAAACCTCATGTGTACCAGGAACACCTACAACCTTGCCAACAATACATACCACCGGGTCGGAGCTATCGAATGAAACATCAACGATATACAAGACGATATCAGCAGCATCCGGGAGTATATGGCAGGACAGGGGGATGGAGGTGATGACAGCGACGAGCACATGGACTAGGGGGTTGAAGGAGCAGGAGCGGGTTGATGGCGAGCCCACAGGTTGAAGTCCCTTTATCTATCGAACAGTTTGTGGCCTACGTGCCAAGTGTTGAACAATTTACTTTCCTTGACTACCTTTATTTTCCGCTTTATTTTTCTTTTACTTTATGCTTGGAACAATTAACTATGGTAATGTAGGATGTTTGTGTTGCTTGGTGTGGTATTTAGTGATGAAACAGGTACAAACCGAGGCTTAGAGTGCTAAGCCTTAGCACTCATAAGGCCAGGATGGAAAAAACCGGAGGAAGGAACTTATTTTTCAGGCTTACAGACTGTCCACACGGGGACGTGTCCAGCCGACACGCCCCCGTGCTCACCTCCCAGACCTGCTGTTTTGTTACTTTCCTGCTGATTTTTGCCAAACACAGGGTCGTGTCTAGCCAACACGCCCCCGTGTCCACCTTCTGTAAGTTCTCATTACTGGCAGTTCACCACGAGGTTGTGTCCAACGGACACGGGGCCGTGTCCAGGCTGCCAGTAACATAAATTTTTGCTTTTAAACACCATGTTACACATTCAATCAACCTAAAAATTTATTTTTGGGACACATTGAGGACAATGTGTAATTTAAGTGAGGGGGGGATGTTAAAACTTTGAAATTTTGCAAGTCCAAATAACAAGCCTTACACAAAACTCTATTGGAACCGCTAATCACCCCAAATTTTTTTTTTAAAAAAAAAATTCATTTTTTACTTGTCTAAAGTTTAAGTTGGGAATTCTAAGATTAATAAGGTTATATTTTTACAAATTTACAACCGATAGCGTTGTGATAAAAAGAACTAACATAAGAAAATTATGAAACGGCATGACAAGCTTAGTTAAAATTCGATTATATATACTTGATCATATATATACTTGATCACATAGAAAAACCCATTCCCATAAAAAGTGAGTTTTGAGCCTTTATTGAGCATACAAATACACATCTTTAGACTAAATGCTCATTTTTCATTTCTTGTGTGAATAGCCACTTGGTTCTTACGACTCTAGAACTTGCCACGACGATTCATTCCCGGTCCTTACCAACTTAAACCCAAGTAAGTAAATGATGGAGGCGTTAGGACTAACCCTTTTTCTTTCAAAACCATTATTTTTATTTTTCTTTTTACCTACCCAAAAAACTCCCCCTAGTTAACCCCTTTGAGCCTAAACCTTTCATTTCTTTACCCTAAAACCCTTTTACCCACCAAAACCCTTTTTATTTTTACCCTTTATTTTAGTAACAAGCTCGGTTTTCGTGTGACTGAAAAAAAAATGATGAAGTTAGAAATAAACAAACAAAGCTCTTAAAACAAAAGCTTGTTTGAAGAAATACTTTATTAAGAATAAAAAGTCACTGAAACAAAATTTTTTACGAAAACCGACGCTTTTTACGCTTTTCGCCCTTTTCTACTAACCACTAACCCAACTACCCACCTTTAGCCCAAGCCTTTACCCAAAAAGCCCTCTTGATATTTACAAAGGTAACAAGTTAAAAAGGAGGAGGATTGATTGCTTGGCAAGCCTATGGTAGGGATAAGTTCCACGCCGCTCTCGAGTGATTCACTAAAAATACACCTTCGGCCGAGTGTGAGTGATTTCTCCCGTGAGGTATGTGAACTTGTATATAAATGGAATTTTAAAAAGGCATGCTATGCCCAAATAAGTAATTTCTCCTATGAAACGTTCTAAATAAATCATAACGAATAGGATTGTAAATAAATAAAAATAAAACCAAAAAGATCTTGGATTCCCGACACTCTATAACAAGCCAAAAACCTTCTCTTCTACCCATTCCATTTGGGAGTGTAATGTGACAACCGTCAATTTTGCATGCATCCGTACAATTAATTAATTTTAATTATGAGCTTAATGACTGTGCTTGATTACATCTGACGCTTTAAACTGCTTACTGATTTATGTTATATGCATACATGTGCATTCTTTACATACAGTCACTTCAATTATTTCATACAGACTCTTAGTGACAAACCTGATGCACAAAGCACAGTTAGTACAGTGAGCGAATAACTCAGATACATGCTGACAATGCCAGCACTTAGATAGATACTATTTTTAGGGCCATGGATAAAACACTACACCAGTATGGAGTGTAGGGAAGCGAGGACCATAAGACTATGTCACTAGGTGATAGTCTGAGTGCCGGAAAGTGCCTAAAACGCAATTTAATTACAGAATTCCGCATTTTCAGTAACAATTCAGCTTTTAACACACTCATATTATACAGAGTATTGACTAAATGGTCCTAGACACTTTCCTAAGTGTTGGAATTATTTTCGTTACAAAAAGATGCACAAAAGACGCCTTACGGGACAATTAAACGCTTTAACTGAACGATGCGAAACCGAACAACCAGACATTACTCGAGACATGAAAATATTGTTAGAAATATTATTTTAACATTTTAGATAAATTATGGTCACAAAAATCCCCATGCACCATGTAAACATGACATACACCCACTATCTTGTAAATACCCTTAACCTTCTAATAATTACCTACTAATTACAAAAAAATTACACTTTACCCCCCCCCCCCCCAACCGAAAATCTGCCCTAATGATGTGAGAATATTTTGTTTAGATATTTGATATTACCACCTTCACTCTTATTGGCCATTAGATAGGCAATGATGATCTTAGGGTGGAGAGTGCAAGTTTCCAAGGAAATTCCATCATTACAAAAACTACAACCAATCTCCTCCTTCCTCTCTCTAAAATTTTGGCTCATATACCCCCCCCCCTCTCTCCATAACCGAAATCACCACCATAATTCTTCACCATCTCCATTTTCTTCTCCAAAAGCTCTCATTCAAAGATTGAGGATTCATCCCTAGAAGTGCAAGATTGAAGGTGTTCAAGGAAGCTTGATTCAAGTGTTGTCACCAACATTTCACCATCATCTCATCCTAAGATTACTACCCTAGCCTTGTGCTAGTAGTAAGTCTCTTCACACTCTTGTTCCACCTTGATTCTTGTTATGAATTGTTGAATGTTCATCACACGCAAAAGGTTAAACACTAAAATGTGAACTTAAATTTCTGCCTAAAAACCATATATAAAAAGGTTGTGTGAGGTTGAAATCTGAATGGTTTAGGGTGGGTTAAAGCATGATTGAAGTTTTAACATTTGTTCATCAATAAACCATGGTTAGGATCTTCGTTTATGCACTTTTAGTCACTTCTACAATGTAAACAGCTTGCTGAGTTGGATTTCCAGCCAACTTCAATAGGCTGTAACGGGATCATTTTAAATCGAAAAACGGATTTTCTGAAGCCTAAAATGAGTATTTTGGAATAACTAAACAAATGGCACTAGAATCATAATTTTTCGAGACCGTTTACTATTTTTAAAAGACTATTTTTGGACAGCAGCTCAAGCTGCATTGTTACTGCAGAAAAAGTGTGTTGTTTTCGAAGCCATAACCTGAAACCTGAGTGAAACCGACTCATGGAATTTTTACAGTAGATGGACACCATTGTCAGGACAACCCTCCAACTGGAATTTTGTCAAACGGACTTACGGTTAATTTTTAGTGAATATTTCCTTAAACTGCAATTAGAAAGTAACAAATCTGATTGTAGTCGAGAAAATGATTTTCTATAAAATATGGGTAACGAACTGGACTTTGATATTTTTACAAAATAAATTTTGGAACATATGTGACATTCTGTAAAAATTTGGTAATTTTTAGAAAAGGTTAACTATTTTATAAAAATCCTCGAAAACAGTCCGGTTTTGAGTAACGAAGCTGAAATAAAGTAAGTAACGTTTTGTTTGTCGATATGTCGGTTTGGTTATTGAAAATGAACTATTGGATATATGTAAAAGAAAATGATATGCTAATTAAGCATGGACACCTCTATTTACAAAGGAGACCATGGCGAAATTTTCCGAAAATCCTAACACTTAATAAATATTTTTGAGACGGGTGTTTACTAGTATACTTTAGATTTTGTTTTCAAAAATAAAACTCGTCATAATATTTATCACAAAATACAAAGTATCGGAGGTTGGTTTCATACATGAATATGGTTAAATATATATTTCCGGCATCCCATCCTTGGGAAGGAAACGCGTATATAAGATACTTTAGAAGTATTGATACTAGAATATGGAACGAACAAATATTCCAACACAACATATGATTAAGTTGAAATACAAATTATTTTGACAAATAATTATCACTCGAAATAATATAAGAAACGTAACTCAAAGACATAAATACTAAGACAAGGCACGACCCGTTCGTCTAATAGACGTTAGACCATTGTAGGTAGTCGTGTTTGCTGAAGAGATTTGGGTTACGAGTACCAAAGACGCAATACAGTGAGTTCATGTCCCCTTTTTCTCTTAACTATTTTCAGTTTTACACCTCGGGGGTGAAATACATGTTACAGACATTTACAGACATTACAGGCATTTATTTACATGGTATGGTTAGCTTAAGGAGGGTTTTTATTACGCGAACATGTGAGTGGTGGGCATGACACTTAAGGCCATTAATCCTCGTTGTAGGACCGAGGGACATTAGTGATAGATCTATTTGGGTGTAGCGAGCCCCACTCCTGAGTCCGCTGAGTGGACCATGAGTTGACTAAGTGCCCGACGCACAAATCCGCTAGGGTTGAGTCTTCCTGCATCACTTCACACTTATCATTGGCTTTGCAACCCAATGATGGTTTTTCCTTATTGCTACATACCAGGGATTTTCATACATACAGACATTTTTACAAAGGTTTATACATACTTACTTACACATGAACTCGCTCAACTTTTGTTGATTTTTCAAACTACATGTATTTCAGGGAATTAGTAAATGGATCTGGCGGGCGTTGGAGTTTTAAGCTGCGTTGTGAATAAAGATGTCATCCAAGTCATTAGGGCTTAGGAGGCGTATCTTAATCCTGGACGAGATATGTGGTCCTAAACTCGGGGTTGTTTTAAAAATCTCTTGTCGAGTCTTTTTTGAACTCCTTAAAACATGTTATGGTTGGTAACTTGAAATTGGTCTCGTCATTTCAGACAATTATGTTGTACTACTTTTAAACTTAAATTAATGGATGTACATCTACTGGTTTTATCATATAGTGTTGTTATGATCATATGCAATGGTATTAAGAAGTCACACCAATAATCACGCTTCCGCAAAAGTCAGGGTGTGACATGTAAGCCACGTATTAAATAGTTTTGCTTGAGGACAAGCAAAAATTCAAGTGTGGGGGTATTTGATGTGTGTAAAATGCAACATATAAATTACATCAAATAAGGCATAAAACTAACCCTTTTTAAGTACTAATGTTGGAAAAAGAGTGTTTTTGTCTTCCTTTTGTATTTTCAGGATTAAATGAGCTCAAATTCAAAAAAGAAGCAAAAAGACAGCTAAATCTAACATAAATACAAGAAAAGGAACATAAGTGGATTGCCCGACCCCTCAACAGCATCCTCCCAAGCAAAATAGAGAAGGCAGAAGACTGAACACGCCCCGTGCTCAGCCAGCACGGGGCCGTGCCCAAGAAGCAGCAGAAAAGACAAACCTATAGAAGCTTCTATTGCCCACCACGGGGCCGTGCCCAGTGAACACGGGGGCGTGGCGAAAGTACAGCAGGCGCATTAATTGTAATTGCGAATTACAATTAATGAAGAGAGAGAGTGTCAGACAGGCACGGGGCCGTGTCCAGCGGACACGGGGCCGTGCCCAGCCTTCTGTTCAGCCTATAAATAGGAGTGCTTGGTTTCATTTCAACTCATCCCTTGGCACACCACCTCTCTCACACTTCATCCACCACCCACCACCATCACAACACCATCATCCACCACCATCATCCATTGTCCATCATAGAGTGTGTGAGTCGTCTCGGGATCCAAGATTGATCGTAAGAGTTCTTGACAATCAAGGCCATGTTTGCCTAAGTCTCTTACATCACTTGGTGAAGACAAGTGTTTAGTATAATACTTTTTATTTTTAATCTTTTGCACTTTTTATTTGGTTTTGTATTATTGACTTTAATAACTAGTTGCTTATGTTGAAGGTGATCTTTCCTTATCGTTTGTCCGTGGTGTCTTGGCATTATTTTACTCTCTATATAAAATAAAAGATTTTCACCACTCATATCTCCACGGTCTATATGGAGGTATGTTGGCTACCTGGTCGGCGGGTTAAGGGAACGGTTTGGTAAGGGGCTTGCCCTTGTTCAACGTTTAGAGGTCCTGCAAGGGACCTAGGTCAAATTTAGTAGGATCTCCTTCAATGCCCATAGGTATTGGATGGCGGGGATCCTAACTCTTTGACCCCCTCATAAGTTAACTACTATTAATACTATAACCCGGCTATTTAGGACTGTATCCCTGCTGACTCAGACTACTTAGTCGAGGGTAACGTCACTTCCAAAAGAGGGGCCTACCATAATTTGCATTAATAACTTAATTCATTATCTTTCAATAATCCAACCCTTTAGGATTGTATCCTTGCTGACTCAAACTACTGGGTTGAGGGTAACGTCGCCTTCAAAAGAGGGGCCTACTACAATAACTAAGATAATCTCTTAAACAAGTGCAAAAGTGCGAAAATAATCAAAGGTTATACTAATACACGAGTCGGATCCAAGTGATTCATCTTGTCTATCTGTTTTTATTTTTATTTTATTTTCAGCATTTAGTTAGTTTTTATTTTCTTAGTTTAAAAATCTTTTCTAACATTTTAATTTGGTTAGACGTTGAGGATAAACCGGTACTAAAAGCTCTTGTGTCCTTGGACGACCTCGGTATCTTACCAACGCTATACTACGTCCACGATGGGTGCACTTGCCCATATGTGTGTTTAGTGTTAGTAAATATCGTGTTTTATAAATTTAAAACTTGACTAAAAGTGTAAAAAGGGCTTAAATATACATCTAAATCATATATACACTGACACGCATCAAGTTTTTGGCGCCGTTGCCGGGGACACAAGGATTTTAAGAAAGCTTAAAATCGACGTCCTAATCAGTTTTTCAAAACCTTTTTAAAACGCGCGCACATTTTTCTGCATTTTAGTTTAGTTTGCATTTACAGTAGCCTGAACACGGGGCCGTGATCACTGAACACGCCCCCGTGCTGCATATTTTTAGTTAGATACCCAGATACAGAGTCTGAACACGGGGCCGTGCTCATTGAACACGCCCCCGTGTCCAACGTGACCAGTAACTTTAATTAAAACGCCCATATACAGATCCTGAACACGGAGCCGTGTTCACCCAACACGGGGCCGTGTCCAGCCTTCTGTTTCTGTCTTTATAAATTTAAAACTTGGCTAAAAGTGTAAAAAGGGCTTAAATATACATCTAAATCATATATACACTGACACGCATCACACTTCTCACTTCACAATTCACTCCAAATACGAAACTAATTCGAATATATGGATGGTTTTTATAATCCCAGTGGTGCAGCCGGACCGTCGAACCTCAGGCAATCGTCTTGTCGACGTTCTAACCCTATATCACGGCCCCCGACCCGTTTTGCCTAGTTCGGAAGCCGCGAGACAGAAACCCGTGGTATCGGTATTTAATTAGTAGCGGAAATTTCAACAGGACCGTTTGTCAGAAAAATAATATCAGAGTTTTAAAAACACCGATTTATTTTATTATTAATTTTGGGACAAACCCCGTATTTACAGGAAAGGAAATTCACTGGGAAATCCTTTGATTGCAGAAAACATGTTTATTTCTATTTACTGAGCCACTTTATTTAAGCTGGAGTGCTACGCGACACTTTTCCTTTTTTTCACAGTAAATTACCTGAAACATGTTTTAAAAAGAATTGATCAGTGAAAAATACTGGCGAATGCATTCAATTTATACAAAAGACATATTATAATATACAGTATTAAGAGCTATTACAATGTCTATATCAACCAATTACCCCAAGTCGGTATTTGTCACTTGACCGGATCTGTGACTATGGTCATATCACACATTGGCTAACCCGTTGTCCAATGGTGAAGATTATCAAGTGATGTATACAAAACCCCACATACCGGCAGTAATTGTAGATTACAAAGACTTAATCACTGCAATTATAACTTTGAAAACAAGTAGGGTTCTGAAAGCAATTTGGTAAAAAGAGAATGACTCACATTGTAAGTTTAAACGATCAAAGCTTGCCTATTGGTTAAGCTAGTAAACCTAGTTAAATATATAATGGAAACGAAACTGGGTTAGTAACTTAATTCTACATTTACAATAATCGCGAGATCGAAACCTTCACGACGAATGACAAAGTATAGCCCAATTTAGGCAGCACTTAAACATCCATCGGATCGGTTTTAATCGATCGGATATAGTACCGTAGCAGTGATCGAGTTATTACGTCGTTATCGTAGCAGAGTGTTGGTACCTTGATATATTAATTTGATCAGAATACTAGAGAAAGAAAGAGATTTTCGAGCAATGTTGAAATGTCATATAAGAGCTCAATTTATAGCTTTTTCGTAACATCCTCGCGCCCCGCGACTGCCTTAGCGAAGATCTTCGCGGCCCGCGAGCGCCCACCTAGCTACTGCTAGGGCTGCCGTGTCACCCCTAGCTTCGACACGTGGATGTCACGTGTCCCACATCATTATCCGGAAACCCTAGGGCTGTTACGCTCCGCGAAGAACCCACTTAACTATGTCGCGGCCCGCGACAGATGGGAATTTTTGTTTTTCTTGGATTATTATAAAAAGGAAAGATATATGGGTTCGGGTTTTTACTTACGGAGCGTTTTAGGGCGCTTTTGTGAGTTGTTACACCCTACTCCGTCAAACCATCCACCAGCAATGGTATTTTTTTTATTTTGGGTGTGTATAATATTTTTTAGTTAGTGTGAGTAATATTTAATTTAGGTATGTGTATTATTATAATTAGGTTCGAGTAATAGTTTAGTTAGATTTTATGTATTATATATTTACTTTTATTAGGTTTAAGGTTATTTTTAATTAAAAACAAAAACTTTTTTAACACAAAAGCCACACAAAAAACTCTTTTTAATATTTAAATATATTGCAAACCGGACACGCCACCTCATCCCCTTCGTTGCTTCCGGACAAAAGCGTTGTTGATGCTCTAAGAACGTATCCAACCATAAAGGTGGTTTGAAATCCAAACCCACCACATCGACATACCACACCATTCCAAACCCACTTTATCCCCAACAATAAACCATTTCAAACCTTCACCTCATTATTCACTTCATCACATACTTTTCCTTTTATTTTATCTATATCAAACTTATTTAATATATTAATAATTTATTTAATAACAATTTTATTTCTTTTATATTAAAAAAATATAATTTTCATAAATTTATTTTAATATTTTGTTATTTATATATTATTTTTTAATTAATAAGTTTATAATAAACTAAAATTAGAAAAAATTATATTAAATAAGACACAATTCATCCATCTTCCAATGACTATAGACGTCATCATCGATACGAGTGGTTTGATAGTCGTGATAGCGATCATGATGTGTCATCTCCTGAGTCCTTCCTAGGTGATTGGGACTGAAGTAATTAGGGCTTATGTGTGTTTAGTTAAGACTTATTATGTTTCGAACATGATACTTACTAAAGACCTAATTTAGTTGCATATTGTACTTAGTTATGTTTTAGTTAATGAAATTTCAGAGTTTTGATTTTGTATGTCTCTAAATATGTTATGTATGCATAAGCGTAAAGTACACAGATGGTCCTTGTAGTTCAGAATTTTGGATTTGGTCCCTAACTTTCCAATAGTACACACATGGTCCATGTGATTTGCACGTTGTAACACATTTAGTCCCTAACTTTGCCTAAAAGTACATGAATGGTCCCTGTAGTTTGCACTTTATAATGCAGTTAGCCCCTAACTTGAACTTGCTAAAACCTTTAGATTTGTTAGCTGGAGACTAAATGTGTTACAATGTGCAAACCACGAAGACCATCCGTGCACTTTTGAAAAGTTGGGGACCAAACCTAAAATCTTGGTAAACAACATGGACTATCTGTGTACTTTACTCCATGCATAATGACATATAGACAAATTACTATACAAATCAAACATTTAAAGGGCTTATTTTTTAATTTTGACCCTAACTACTTAGCTTTTAAATTTGATGTTGTAGTATAATTAATGGGTGTAACACCCACCCCGTAACCCGGGTGATTATGCACAATTGATACACTTACAGCGGAAACAAACTAAACTTTCATTAAAACTTATAATAGTCTGAGTACAACACTTTATTTATTTACAATCTTTTGGCAACTAAGAACTCCTTGATCTTCTAAAACTCCACAATTGTCAAGTATTTCCTATAACTTTCCTCATGACTCACCTGAGATAAGTATACTCAAAACGACGTCAGATATACACTGGTGAGCTCACACTATACAATTTTTATAAAGACAGACCACAGTTTACATTATATGCATACACAATATGGGCATGTGACCACATTATAGTCAGGTTGGGCCTCATTGAACCTTATAGGTCACATTTGACTTGTCAGAAACCACCGTACAAGAGACATACTGGTCCTCCAGCTGTGTCCCCCTACGGCCGTCACATAGGTATGAATGTGTGTTGCTGGACCTTATAAGCACGAAGTGCCTGTGGGTACAACACCTTATTACCCTTCCCAGAGTGACACACCTCATTAAGCATAATAGGATCCCATATACCCCTACTGACACATGCATACTGCAACATTCTCATTATTACCAGTTATGGACGAGTATACTATCACAGTTTAAAAGACAAGTATGATGACTCACCTGATTAGCAATTGCTTAATAGCCGCTAGTAATACTGGGTTATGTCTCAAGGTCCTGACACAATTACATAATCCTAGGTTAGGTAATGGTACACGTAACTAGTCATTATCATGGTTGGATATTGGTTAACCCTACCTTGTTTAAGCATGGGTGATCAGTCCATGCCTAACTAAGGCTAGGCTACCCAATACCCGCCCCTGACAATAACCCTAGTACCTAAAAATAATACTAACACTACTACTACTACTACTAATATATTATTACTAATAATAAAATTAATATTAACTACTAAAAATAATTAATAAATAACTAAACATAAATTTAAACGAGAGTATACCTCAAAACTATCTATGGCACGTTGATGTAGAGTTTCCCTACTCCTGCTCCTACTCGTGCTCCAAAAACGACTACTAACAACACCCAACGGGGTATCGTATACTTGGGATTCTCAATACTAGAGCGTTCCTGTTAAAATTTTGGTGTATCTAAAATCCTACAATTTAACTCCTATATATATGTGAAGCAAGCAAGCACCTCAATGGCTTTCTGAGCGAGGTAGGACAATTGATGTGCTAGCTAGCTAGCTTAGTTATATTAATTCAGCTGCTTCACTCGTTTTTCTTGTATAACTTTTAAAATATGACGTTTTATAAAACGACGAATATGTCATTAGAACGAGCATATTTTTATCTACGTTTTAACCTAAGTTTCATTAAAACGGAGCAAGGTAAATAAAATAATATATTTAATTATTAATATTAACGGTCTCCTATATTAGCCAAGGTTTGTCAAGATATTTCACCTTTCACACAATCATCTTACTCTTTTAACAATATATGAAATATAAATTACATATTTCACACGTTTATAACCAGCACATTAAGGTTCGGGGTATTACAATGGGGTACTAAATTGAATACTGACTCAAAGATTGTATTTCTCCTACGGTTGTGGTTTAAAGGTAAAATGAGTATTAAAATCTGCAGACTAATCTAATGTTCATAATAAATGATTACTCGGCCAAGTGAGAGAATGAAAGTATAAATATATTATTATTATTATTATTATTGTATATTTATTCATGGCCATCAATATCATTTATATAATAATTAGATTAAGATATTAATTATACCTTATTAGATTAGTTGGTAATTGTTTGATGGATATAGTTACTAATCCTAACTAATCAAGGGTTTCCCCTATGGGAGAGATAAACGGTTACACACTTCCAATTAACATCAAAACCTAATTCGTCCCCTCCTAGTCTCTTTCTCAATTTCGAGTTCACCAAGAACTCATAATCACCATCATAAACATATACCCTAAATGGTAACTCCACCAATCTATTGAAGATGTCATCTACTTCCCTCTCTCTTTTTAGCAACAATATTTTACACCTAAATAATATCCAACTTTGCAGTTGAAAGAATTTTAACCCACGTTATTTTAGTGTGAGACATATACCATACCACTACAATATGTATCTGTAAACTTTTTATCTTATTATATTAATACCTGGTTGCATACTTGAAAACACATCCCACTATCCATCACACATATTTTGAATGATGCAATATTTTTAAAATTTCACTTACATGTATACACATGTTAATATGTACTAGTGTGATTCTCCCACACGATGCGGCTGGAATTCAGTTTTGGTCGGTGTTGGTTCATTATAATAATGGTACGTTACTAATACTTGGTATATTCAAGATACAAGATTTGAAAAGATATCAAAACGTGCTTTACGTTGATCGAAAACCAATTAAACAAATATCAATAACAGTTGTAATAATACCAATATTGATACTGACTGTATTAATAAACAAATATGGGTATCAACAATCACTATAACTCTATTTTAATTACAACTCTATTTAAAAAAAAAGTTATATCATATCGTCGAGAAATATTTTTTAGCACAACAACGCAACTTTTCTTTTGTTTTAATTTAACGAACACAAATTATTAAAGATGTAATCAATAATAACAAAATAGATAATAATAATAATATTTTGTAATAAAGTGATAAAGATAATAACAAACTTACAACAACTTTAGGTTTATCCAATTATTTGAAACTTGAAACGTGGATATTTTCGGAAACATAACTCAAATCGGGTAACCGGATCATAGGTTACATAGTCGGTTGTATATAAATTATTATTATTAACCTTAACACCAAAGAAACCACCAATCGTCACCATCACAAACTCCGTAACCGGAATCATGGGCGGTGGAGTAGCCATGAGAGCGGCAGCAAAGGTGGCCGGAATCAGCGTGTTGAACGGCAGCCTCCGCGGCGGCGAAAGCCCTGTGGTGTCCGCCGCCCGACAGGCCAAACGATCGGTTGCGTCTGTTGTGTCCAGTTGTTCGTCCGATGATCTGAAACTGTCTGTCGGTTGTAATAACGATTGTAATAATAATAAGAGTGTATTGGTGGAGAAAGCCTGTGATGAGGATTGGGAGTTTGCCTGTGTGGAAGATGAGTTGTTTATGGAAGCGGGTGAACCGGTGCCCCGGGTTGTGTTTGGTGGGGCTCCGACTGTTCAGGAAGCTAGACAGGCTACTTCTGATCTCAATTATGCTCTTGAGAAGTACTTTGTTTTTTCCTTTTTGTGTGATATGTTGTTGTGTACTTTCTTTGTTTAGTTTAGATTTTGTGTTTTTTAATGGCCCACATATTGTTTATATGATTTTTTTTATGTGATTTGTTCATAGGAGTGTTCATTTTTAGGAATCTAGATAAGTTAAGTTTATGGGTTCTTGATTCTTGGGTGATCAAAGATTTGATTTTTGCAGACAGTGTTTTTTTATACAATGTTATGAGTACTCTTGTATCATCTTTCACTCGCGTAGAAAGAGGTTTTTGTGATACGCTACTTATGTTCGCGTATCACTCTATTATGTGGACGAAAGATATTGATTATGTGTCGGTTTCTCAATCTACGCGAGTGGAAGAGTGATATAGAATATGCATTTACATATCGGTTGATACGCGAGTAAAAGTATGTATGCGCCATTGGGGAGTTTTTGTATTTCAGTTGTTATTGGCGAATAGTGACAAATAGTGATAAGATAAATAGCGGGCGCTATTTTATAGTTAACGATACACTAGATAAAAAATAAAAATTTATATTTTATAGTTAACGATACACTAGAAAAAAAATAAAAATTTATATGTATATTATATCAAAATGCATTGGTGTATATGTTATTTTACATGTATATATAACAAAAACCTAAAATGCAGTTATTTTATAGCTATATTTAATTGCTATTTATATTTAAAAAAAATTGTCACTATTAGCGCTATCTATCGCTACAACCTTGATAGTGAGCCTAGACCTATACGCTACGTAGCGCGATATAGCGATCGCTACGCTCGCTATTGACAACTCTGCTATAGACGTGATTTTTGTCTTGAGTGGCTGCAGAGGTATAACACACCTACAAAAGTGGCCACTTTTATGATTTCTCTAATTGGAACTTTGGTTAAACCATATCATAGTTTGTTTCTTTGTCCCGAATGGGTTTTCGATACAAAAAACTGAATATAAATTAAGCGGAAAATAGGATATCTAGATCATTGATAATGTGTTGAGAAACTTGGTGCTTACCACTATTATTTATTTTTTGGGTATCAAGTCAAAAGATATAAATTAGCGGATTTTACGCATTTTTGGAAGTCACTCAACATGATGTTTATATGTTTTGTTATTCTTCAGGACTTACCTGCATCCAAATGCCACCAATGCACAAAAGCTATCCGATTCAGAATACGCGGAGACTAAACCTTGTCTTGTTAGTGAAACATTGGTTGCTCCCGTACCATCAAAGCATGCAATTCAAGCTTTTCGGCTTCTTAACGAGAACCCTAAAGCTCAGGTATGTTTGTCTCTTCATTCTTTCAATTTCTAATGTACTTGCGCCTCGATTTAAAATTCTATCTTTTTTTTGGTGTAATTTTCTTTGCTATAACGACGTTGAATGTTTCGGTTTTACAAGAGTGTCGTTGCTTCAATTGCTTCTGATCCAAATGTGTGGAATGCCGTTCTGCAAAATCCCGATCTCGTTGATTTTCTACAGACCCATAAAACCGGTTAGCAACTGTCCAGCTATTTTAACCTTTTTGTCATCGTATTCCACGAAATGTAATTATATGTTTGCAGATGTTGTTTTCCCAGAAGCGGATTCGAATGTAAACAGCCCGTTTGATTCGACCCAAGAAGCAACAGGTGAATCTAAAGCTGCGGCTGGAAAAGGTTTTATGGATTATGTGGAGGAAATCAAACAGAAGATTACTGTTACCGTTGTTGATATGATGAACACTTTATCTGATACTTTCCAGTCCTTTTTTGGCGGTTCACCGAAAGATGGGGTTACTGTGAATCCAGATGGAACCGCTGGCATATCGATGGAGCAAACCGCTGTTGGAGCGACGCTTATGGGACTGGCCATCATGGTTATCAGTGTGGTTGTTCTTAAGCGCTCGTAATTTGTCGATTACGCTAATAAAGTTGTGTCGCGTATAAATGCATATATTCAGTTTGCTTTACGTCTTGTGACGACACTTGAACGATCTTGTTTTATGTTCGAATGTTATTGTCCAGTTTTAGCAGATTTTTATGTTTATTTCTTATTTCGTACAACTGTTGTTTTCGTTCCAAGCTAATAATCGCATCATGTTAAAATGTAACCTGTGAAGGAAAAGCTAGCGAAGTTTTTCTAGCCTTTAAAAACGCGTCTAAGAAGACAGCAACGCGCGCTCAGTAACTAAGGTGTTTGTTGGGCAAACGAGGCGCCAGTGTGAAGGGTACCTCTTGTACTAAGGTAGATTTTGTGCATTGGATACACATAACCTTTATTATGTTGTATGTAGGGCTCATTAATGTTAGACTACCCGTTGTGGTCCAGGTGAGTATCAGGATTCATCCTTAATTATTGCTTAACCTGGCGCTGCTGAAACCTCATGACCCTGTTGTGGTCCAGGTGAGCAGTGGCTTCAACAAGTTCTTTTTATTATTTTATTTTATGTTTATTCTTTCTAAATTTGTAAACTAATATTAAAAGAAAACTAATTTTTATAAAACATCACATTAAAATAAAAAGACCACAAGCAACAAATAATACTAATCTAGTACAAGATCATCGGGTCGTCTAAAAGGGTTTCTATAGGTTTTTTTAAATAAAATTCAATTTTTTATTACCCTCCAACGGCAACTTTTAGCCCCCCCCCCCCCCCCCCAAACATACCACGGTCAAACATGACACACGCTACCATGCTCGCAGCACCTTGCTCGTGCTAGCCCTCGTGGCACCGTTTTGCACTGTTCACGAGCCAACAGACGCCTACGTGGCTCAAGGCTGCTTGCTCGTGTGACCACAATGGCGAGTTCACATGCCATCAAAGCTGCTTCATAGTTTAGTTTTTTTATTATATAAAATAACATCGTTTACCCTTTTTGTGATATTAATAATATATAATGCAAGGCTTTATAAAGTTTTAACTTTTAAGTATACTGTTGCGAAGTATTTATTATACGTTACAATAAGAGTATCATTCGAAAGGAACGAACTATCATTGTTTTTTATTTATTCTTTACCGTGACGAATTGAACCGTTAGTGGCTAAAGAAATTCAGTACAGGTATTAGTATTCGTTGTTGGTTTCTCGACGTTCTTACACCAAGTGCGCAATCGTACCAGCACAGTAACAAATACGCCAATTTTTTTCAACTTGATAAATTGATACAAATTACAAAGTGCACTCTTAAAAAAAGTGCTACTTCTTTTCAACTTTACAACTTGATAAACAAGTATGTTTATGTTCATCATGTACACTTCCATATGGGTATAATATACAACATATACATGAGGTCCAAATTAAACAACTAATGGGTTTATATAACCATCAGATTTCAGAACACCTTTGAACCAGTTAACAGAAGACTTGGGGATCCTTGTCAAATTGTTCTTGTAGTCAACATAATAAAGTCCAAACCGAACCGTATACCCATAGTTCCATTCCCAGTTATCAAGTAACGACCACACGAAATAGCCCCGAACGTCACACCCATCTTCCCTGCAATCACCAAGTTTTTAGTCGATTTAATTAACATTTCACACACAAAACTAATTCAATTCAATTAAATGAAATTTAGCGTTTGGGAACCTAATAGCGGCTGATAGGTTAGATAAATAATCCCTGTGGTAGTTTATCCGCTTTTCATCTTGAAGTGCTTCCTCTAAATCTATGTTACTTTTGTTCGGGTCATCCATACCTGCATTTGACCCGTTAGAGATAATATATAATCTAAAATGACCCGTTTACAAGTAAATGAAGTCAAATTTACCATTTTCTGTGATGATCACCGGCGGGTTCCCGTATTTTTCTTTGATGTATACCGCTACTTTTCTTAATCCCCATGGCACGATGCGTAACCAACTCGAAGCAGCCTGTAAATAAATATCAGACTCTATAAATATAATCATTTTTCCTGTATAATTTCTTCATCAAGATTCTACGATTTATCGAGGCAGCTGACTTACAGTTTCTCCAATGGATTCTCCGTTTCTAGAAGCTATATTACACAAAAACAATCATTAAACCAGAGTGCCAAAAACTCGTATATTTATTTAGAGTAAAATGCCATTTTCATCCCTGATGGCTACTTTTACGATTTTCGTCGAAATGTTTGTTTTGCTGCATCTGGATCCAAAAGGTTTGGAATCTTGCCTTTTTCATCCAGCTCGTTAACACCGTCCATTTTTCTCTGTTAAGTCAAGGGTATTTCGGTCTTTTTTTGTTAACTTAAAGAGTAATTCGGTCTTTCTCACTTTAAGTACAAGCATTTAGCATAATGTACAAGTATTCACTTAAAGGGCAATTTGGTCTTTTTCGCTTTATGTACGAAAATACCCTGACTTAACGGAGAAAAATGGATGGTGTTAACGAGCCGGATGAAATGGCAAGATTTCAAACCTTTTGGATCCAGATGCGAAAAAACAAACCTTTGGACGAAAGTCTCAAAACTGACAAAACCTCAGGAACGAAAATGGCATTTTACTCTTTTATTTATTTATTTATACTTTTTATGACTTGGTTGAGAAGGTTTACTTGATGTAATGACAGCGGCATCCGTGGAAGCATCTCGCAGTATAAATTTTCTGATACGCGTTTTGTCATTTTTAGCATATAACGAGGTGTAATGATTGATGCCAACGAAGTCCAACGATCCCTTGATAAATTCCGAAACGTCGGGAGTGATTTCGGGTAGCCTGTCACCTACTTGTGTTTGCATAGAAAGAGGATAGTTTCCGAGCAAAAGAGGATCAAGAAACCTGATTCACTTTAATCTGCGTTACATGTGAAATTGGTATTTTACCCTGCAAGTAACATTTTTAGTTTTTACTATGTTTTTTTTTTCAATATTTGAAATAATTACCAGCCGAGTCCGAAATCCATTGCTCGATTTGCCGCTTGTTGATCTTCGTCAGAGTCGGAGAACGGTTCGTACCATTTTATATCTAATGATATCCCGATTTGACCTCCTTGATTTTTCTGGAAAATGTACAAATTAATTAGGGAATTTCGTAATTGCTCAAAAAAGATTACGGATTTCATAAGATACCTGGAACAGATATGTAAAATTCTTTTTCTCCATTTTCTCTATTATTTTTATAGGAGTAAAGTACACGAATGGTCCCTGTGGTTAACCAAAATTTTGAATTTGGTCCCTAGCTTTTTAAAAGTACACGAATGGTCTCTGTGGCTACATGCATTACAAAGTGTAAACTACATGGACCATCCGTGTAACTTTTTGAAAACTAGGGACTAAATCCAAAATTTTGGTCAACTACGTGGACCATCCGTGTACTTTACTCTTTTATAAATTCTATAGTTACGAAAGCTTTTTTATTGTAAGAAATTAAGAATAGCTAATTACTTTCAAACGTTCGTTTTATGAGGTAAAAAACATTTGATTAACACTTTGATATTATGACCGAAAAATTACCTTGAAACGTTTTTGGTATCCGTGATAAACAGCAGCATGAGACAAGAGAATATTGTGAGCTACAATATACGGTTCCTCATCTGATTTTCCCTTTTTACATAATAAATGGAAAAGAAAAGAGCAACGTCCGGGCGCTTGAATTCCGTAATCATATCCTTGAATTGCAAATCCGTGAGGCTCGTTAAACGTTATCCAGTTTTTCACTCTATCCCCAAACGCCTCAAAACATGTAAACGCATAATGCTTAAAATCCTCTCTACGAAAAAAAAAAAAAAAACAAAAAACAAAACAAAACATGTTTTTTAAGCCTACTTTCAGTATTTACTGTGTACCTAGCTACGAACACGTTCATTGGAGAATCAGTTTTTAAGTAGAGAATCGCATAATGCACTTGTAAGTAGTGCTTGAAAGGTGGTTATACAACCGTCTTACGCATCACATTTAAAGCAGTCGGTACAAGTATCTATATGGTTCTCATAGTTCTTTACTTAAAACTGAGAGTAAAATATCATTTTCGGCCCTGAGGTTTGGCCACTTTTGCGACTTCCGTTCAAAGGTTTGTTTTTCCACATCTGGATCCAAAAGGTTTGAAATCTTGTCATTTTCTTCCAACTCGTTAACTCCATCCATTTTTCTCCACTAAATGAGGGGCATTTCCGTCCTTTTAGACATTTTTAATTAAAATAAAAACATTATAAGAAAAAAAATATCCATCTTTGTTGACTTCTCCCCACCCAAACCCTTTAATCATCACAATAATGTCTAAAAAGACGAAAATACCCATGAATTAACGTTAAAAATTGGATGGAGTTAACGAGTCGGATGAGAATGACAAGATTTCAAACCTTTTGGATCCAGATGTGAAAAACAAACCTTCGGACGAAAGTCACAAAACTGGCCAAACCTCAAGGACGAAAATGACATTTTACTCTAAAAAAAGATTATGCAATGCAAGTGCTCGGTGTTCCGACCTAGGTAAATATATATTTGATATCCTTACATTATTCGAGTGTTCAACCATCCATCATATTCATCTTCAAGCATTTGCGGAAGATCCCAGTGATACAAAGTTGCATAGGGCTGAATTCCTGAAAGATACACATAACTTCACCTGTATTAGATGCTGTATACGTGTACGATATTCGTATTCGTACAATGTACGAGTCGCAATCTTATGAAATATAAACAAGAATTGACCTTTCTCCAACAAGGAATCAATGAGGTTGTTGTAGTATCCGATCCCTTGTGGATTCGGTTTGCCTGTTCCATCTGTTGGAACGAAATCACATTTTAGTTCATCTGCCAGTTTCAAAGAAACCGACATTATGATTATACCATATGATTTTTATGGTGATTTTTAACTTTACTTGGAAATATTCTTGACCATGATATTGAGAATCTGTATGCATCCATTCCCAGATCCTTCATCAATTCGATATCCGTCTGATCATAACAAAGACATAATTTTTAATTTCATTGTTTTGATAAGAAGTTGATCCAAAAGCTACTCTTACTTGAACCGTCTAACAAACGAAACATGGTAGAATATGTGAAAACTAAAAAAGGCTTATAACTTGTACTACCAGTGGAGTTAAAGAACCATCAATTTCACTATTTATATCTTTCGTACATGGATGGTCCGTGTGGTTAACCAAAATTTTGGATTTGGTCACTAGCTTTTCAAAAGTACACGGATGATCCCTATGGTTTGCACTTTATAACACATTTAGTCCCCAGCTAAGAAATCTAAAGATTTTAGTAGGTCCAAGTTAGGGACGTTACAAAGTGCAAATCACAGGGACCATCCATGTACTTTTGGCAAAAGTTGGGGAATAAATGCGTTACAAAGTGCAAACCACAAGGATCATCTGTGTACTTTTGGAAAAGCAGGGACCAAATCCAGATAGACCATCCGTGTATTTTACTCAATCTTTAATTTCAGTATTTATTTGACAATTTACAAAATTAAAAAAAAAATAACCAATTTTAAAATCCCCTATAGAACTAATTTAATGTTTCAAACTTTTAATAATTAAAGTAAAATTACTTTTCTTCAAGAACACATTCTACCCATATTTTATGCTTCCACAAAGCATCAAATTTGCTTGCAAACACAACAAAGTAAAGAATCCGAACCTTCAACATCCTACAACTCAATTTTCCACAAAATTAAACAAAAAACTAACCTTAAATCGATGATATTGATCAACCGCCTGATCCGCATTGCTAAAATCCAATATCCTCCCTATTCAAATCAACCAACAATCATCAACCAAACCCAAACTCAAACACTTGCTCAATTGCACTTTAAAGAAAGTCAAAATCAGCAATAAAAAAACTTAATTTACTAAATTAATTACCGGGTATCCTCGAAAAAGTATCCCAGATGCTAACTCCTTTATTTCCTTCATCAACTGCCCCTTCAAACTGCAAATAACGATCAATTAACCGACCCCACATGATGAGTTACAATACGCACATAACGTGTTTGATGAAATGCCTGAGTGAGTTTGAACAAGAAATCGGAACCTGGAAAGCAGATGAGGCGGTTCCGAATGTAAACCCATGTGGGAAATCGGATCTGCTTGTGGATTCCGATCGGAGAAACATGCATGATGTGATTAGTAATGAGAGAATAAGAATTATTGGGTTCATGAATGTGTGTTGTTTGAACTTTGAAGAATGTTTTGGCGGTGAATGGATAAACATTGTGGGAGTAAGTTGGACGGAAATATATAAATGTCACGAAGAATAAATGGGATTTAATATTGGAATTTAATAATATGAAAATTGGGATTAATTATTATTGAAATAAAAATAAATAATAAAATGATGGATGTGATTGTGCGTGGTGGTGACGAGTCCGATAAGCAAGCATGATGGATAACGTATGTATACAAGTAAGTTTAACTAGTAACGCAAAGGATCCGATAGTTTTTTCAAATTGGTAAAAGGTGATCGACACGACACGACACGGCGTGAAACATGATCCGTACACGAAAAAAGTTTTGAGAAGGCTAAAGTTAATCGAAATATGATTTGGTTAATAAACGAGTTAATTGATTACATGTATATAATTTGTTTTTATTGAGTGAGTTAACTTGTTAACCTCTTTAATAAGTGAGTTATCTTGTTAGTGACATAACAAAAAAAGTGTTTTAAATAATGGGCCAGTTATTACCCATCTCTTGTATGCGGATGATTCTATAGTTGTGGGTGAATGGTCTAAATCTGAAGTTATCAACATTGTTAGAGTGCTTCGGTGCTTTTTTTTATGCTCATGTCTTAAAATAAATATTGAAAAATCAAACTTATATGGTATTGGGGTAGGGATGGAAGACACTAGTGAGATGACTAACGAGGTGGGATGTAAACCGGATAGTCTTCCGTTCAAATATCTTGGCCTTAAAGTGGGGGCAAACATGAACCGGATCATCAACAGGCAACCAGTGTATGATATTTTTCGCAGTCGGTTGGCTAAATGGAAATCTCATCTGCTATCTATTGGCGGAAGGGTTGTTTTAATTAAATATGTGATGGAAAGTTTACCTTGCTATTACTTTTCTTTATATAAAGCTCCCAAGAAGGTGATTTCGGACCTGGAATCTATGATCAAAAAATTTTATGGGGCGGTTCTAGCGAAGAAAGGATGATGCACTGGGTAGCGTGGGACCGAGTGTCGAGTCACAAAAACGATGGTGGCTTGGGTTTAAATAAACTAAAGGATATAAATTTGTCGCTTCTAACCAAGTGGGGTTGGAGATACAAAACGGAAACCAATAGTTTATGGAGAAGAATTGTCGATGCGTTTCACTTAAGTCGGTTCGGATGGGAGGGCTTTCCAATTAAATTTTTTTTTTAATGGAGTTTGGAACAATATTGTTAAGGTTGTGATTAATAGTAAGGTTGGAGGTCTTCATCTCCGGAATTACATGAAGGGAGTTGTTGGTAACGGAATAAACATTTCGTTTTGGCTCGATCCATGGATCACTGATGAGCCGATTAAGCTGAAATATCCTGACTTGTTCAGAATGGAGGTTGAGAAGAAATGTTCTGTTGCAAATCGGGTCAAAAGAAACGGCTCAGAGACGGAGGTTATTTGGAACTGGAAATCGTCTTTGAATGATTTGGGATCGATCGCGAACTTGTTCCAGCTTTGCACAGAACTTGATTCCGCTCCAACAAGTGATCTCATTTACTTTGTGATTCCGCTCCAAACAGTGATCCCACCTAAATTGTTGATTTCGCTTGAACCAAGGTTGTTTGGTGAAATTTTTTAAAAATCTAAAATGGACGAAGATTTTTACAATGCATTCGCAACACCGGTTACCCCGATCACTATTGCACAGAACACGATGCTAGAAAACGAAATGGGAACAATGCAAAAACCGCCCAAGCTCATGAACATTGAAGAATATAAGGGTTGGGAAGGTCGTTTCGAAAACTGGGTACAAGCTAATTACCTAGACGCTTGGGAGTGTGTTGAGACGAAGTATGTTAGACCGTTAAATGACGATGAAGAGGAAGTTGCGATCAAGGATATGAGTGCAGATGACGAAAAGAATTACAAAAATGAGAAAATGATGCTGGGTTTGCTACAACAAGTTGTAAAAGAAGATATCATGGTCTTATTGCAACACAATGGAAGCTCTTATTCGATTTGGAAAGCTTTAAGATCAAAGTTTGTTGGTAGTCAGGAAATGATCAAGAACAAGAAATCTCTGTTAAAGAAAGAATTTGACTTGTTTCGTGGATTAAGAATGAGAGCACAAAGCAAATCATCGAAAGATATTGCAATTTGTTGGTGAATATGAAGAGGGTAAGCATAAACAAAGACAATGAAGAACTGATTGAGAAGCTAGCAGATGCATTGCCACACGAGACTTGGGGCACATATTTGATGATGCTCAGGAACAAGAAAGGATTTAGCACGTTAACCTTTTGCAAATTCATTGAGAAATTGGAAGCTCAAGAGATGGAGCAAAGAAAGATTGTTCGAATGAAAGATTTCGATGGTGAACAGGATATTGGATTGTACTACAAGGCAGGATTGAATGAGAAATCCACAAATTTATCTCCAAAAGTAGAAACTGCTTACAATGCAAAGAATTCAACCGGAAGTTCATCAAAAGGATCAAGCAGCAACACAAGTTTCTCATCATTCCCATCATTTAATCCGAACATTTCAGCAACAAAGAATGGAAGAAAACTTCAATGCAATATTGTATTAAATCTTGAGAATGATCAAGATTATTCAGATGAAGTTGCTAAAAATCAAATGTCTTTATTGGGAATGGTTTTAGAATCTTATAGTAGTTTTGTTGCAGGTCGTGTCGGGAATCCAATGCTAACAAAGGAGGATTACGACCAGAAAGATGCCGAAGAGATGGACCCGATGGACATAAAATGGTGTTTGGCCAGCGTGTTAAGGAGAGCTGAGAAATTCAAGCAGATCACGGGGAGAGATGATATTCGTGAGGCTAACGTTTCTACTTTAGGTTTTGACAAATCTAAAGTCACTTGTTTTCGTTGCAGGGAGAAAGGTCACTTCAAGAGGGAGTGCACCAACCGCGAAGCAAGTGGAGCCCAGAATCCATTCAACAACAACAATGATTACTACCGAAAAGCCATCTACCATCAAGTTGCTCAACAACCATCCCAACAACATCAACATTAAGCTCAAACTGCACATGGAAGAAATGTGATTGAAGATTATGGAAAGAGAGCTTGTGTGGTGAATCAATATGAGAAGAATCCATCATCAGGTTTTAATTGGGATAAGTATATTCCATCTGATGCTAAAGCATGTGTGATTGATCAAGAAGATGAGAAATTACCTGAAGGTTTTAGCTAGGAGAATTTTACGTGGGATGATTATATTCCTGATCAAGCCACAGCCCATACAGCTCACACAGCTTTTGTTGCAAGAATTGAAGAAGATAGTGATGATGATGGAACTGAGTATTATGCAAAAAGAATGGTAGAACATCTGAAGATGCTGTCTGAAAGTGATAGTGAAGATGAGAGAGCTAAGAAGAAAAAGAAAAAGGTAAAGACACCGGTGAGTAGTGATGATGAGACAGTACCGGTGGTGAGAAGAAAAGTGAAAGAAGTTCCAAAGTTCGAGATTAATGAAGAAGCTGTTGCAAAGAAGTGTTCAGGAACTTGTGAAAATTGTGAAGCAATGAAGAAACAAAATAGTTCTTTGATTCACAATATGAACAGACTGAAAGAATCTTATGATGTGCTGAACAAAGCGATGAATATGTACAACGACACAAGTGAAGAGCAAGCTACTGCAATGAAGACACTTTAAGGAGCGTTCATGGTCAAGCAAAAAGTTGTGAACAATTATATCGAGAAGTGTGCTGCTCTTGAACAGAAACTGGAACTTCAAAGGATTGAAACTGAAAGAGTTAATCGTTTGTTGAAAAGTTACTCATGTTCGTCTTATGTCATTGACAGGATTTATCCGACAGCTGAAAGTTTGAAGGCATTTGAGGACAATGAAGTAACCGAAGAAAAGAAAGTTTTAGAAGAAAAGATTGAAGAAAAGACTCCAGTGAAAAAGACTAAAAAGAAGAAAGACACTGAAAAGACGACATCTGGTAAGAAACAAGGTGTCAGTTACAACAAGTGTCCACCCCCGCTGGAAAATGGATATTTGGCTAGAAATCCAAATGATGAAAGAGTCAAAAAGGCAACAAATTTACAGTGGGAGTCGGAGTCGTCAGTAAACTTGCCAGATAGTATTGATGTCGTGTTTACATCGTCTGACACTGATCAACAATCTCAATTGATGAAGAAAGTCATGGATCATGTGTTAAATAACGATGAGACAGAGGAGTCAAAGTCGGAGTCTAGTCCAGAGTCAAAGTCTGAGTCCAGCATTCCGTGTCAAACAGAAAAACGGGGCAAAATAGTTTATGACAAAGAATTCCTGTTATCAAAATCTAATTTGGATGATGAAACGTTTAAAGTTGCTTATACTTTGAATGATTCTGACAAATTATATTCTGATGAAGAATTTCTAATAAGAGGTGTCAAAACTGAACTGATAAAAAAGGTTTTCAAATTTACAGAAATTAATATTTCTGAAACAAAAGACTTATGTCTTAATGCAAAACCTAAAAAATACACCTCAAGAGTTCAACAGAGATTAAACAAGAAAAAGGGTTACAGTTCTGGTTCAGGTTTCCAAAAGAAATCTAACCATAATGGTAATTTCAAAAAGAAAGGTTTAGGGTTTACTCCAATAGAAAAACAGAAAAATGAAAAATATATTCGAGATTTTAAATCCAAGATGACATTTGTTTCAGGAACATCATCTGAAGAAGAAGAAAAGAAAGATTTCTGGAGGCAGTCAAACAATGAGTTCCTTGCAAAGAAGCAAGATGAAATGAAAAAGATGGCTGAGCAGAAGAAAGATACGAGAACCTGTTTCCAATGCAACACTGTTGGACATATTGCCAGAGATTGTTCTAAGGCAATAGCACCAAAACAGGGAGTATCTCGTAAACTGAAGAACAAAGTTATTGAGTTTGAACCACCACTTGATAGAACCAAACTGTTCAAAAATTCAATTTTTGAAACTGGTGAATGTTCAAACAAATTTTACAAGAAAAGAGCTAAATCTGATAATCAAAAATGGGTTGTTAAGAAGTCTGTTGAAAGCTCTAGCGATGATTCTGATAGGTCAAAATCAGAGGAGCTATCTTCTGGTGATGAATCTGATTCCACAAAATCAGATGAGCCACAGGTTGATTCAAAAAGTGAAGCTATTTTGAAAGATGAAAAATCAGTTCCGATTATGAATGAGGAGGATTTTCCATCACTTCGGGCTGAAAATTATAAGAAGAAAATTGGTAAAGTTGAAATTTCTAACCAATTTTATTCTAACAAACAGGATTTTGATGCTGAGAAAGTCTTTAACCCCAAGGTAAAACATATCTTTGGTAAGATGATTGACCGAAAAGTCAAAGGGGTTAAAGAATTTTATGAGAAGAAGAGAGGAGGTAAAAAACCGAGTGATGGTGACTCGGTGACACCCAAGGCTGTTCAGGCTTGGGTGGATATTTTCTTTGAATAGAAAAACCTGACTTGCCGGAACTCCCAGGATGGTAAGTGAGGAGTAGGAATCGGCACCTTGAGAATTCAACCAACAGATGATAATTGGTTGAAAAGGTTTGTGGCAGGTGTTTGTTTTTGATTCTACAAGTGGTTAATCAAGGTCATTAAGTTGAACTTGATTTAAATATCATTCAAAAGATTGGTAAACAATGTAATGAAATGACCCCAAACCTACAAATGGTTGATAAACAAACTTATTTTCCGGAAAAACCATTCTGATTAAAACAAACTTAAGTGTTTTGAAATCTTAATGGGAAAATAGTTTGTTGAGAGGGGGAGTTCTGATTGTTTATGCCAAGTGGATGGAAAATTGAGGCGATTCATATCAGTTGTCATGTTCTGTATAGTTTGTTTTCCAATTTCTTTATGTTTTTAAATTTTAGGGGGAGTAAGAAATTTTTAGAAAATCCAACAACATTAGAAAATTCAAAAAAGCCAAAAACATGATAAAATGAAAAATGAGTTTTTGTTGCATAAAAGAGGAAATGATAGTACATCAAGTGGACTATCACAACATGCTAAAGAAATGTAAAGTTAAAAATGTGATAAACAATCTCACTATGGATGTGTCAGTAGGTTTTTACACATTTAGTAGATTGTGACGAGATATAAACCTAAAAATTCAATCTTGCTTATTCTGTGGGTAACAACTTCATGGATATATAGGCAACCCCTGAAATCTTGTTTGAAAGGTCCCTTATTCTGAGATACTAGGTATTTATGCTCAGTGATATCTGGGGTATTATACCGGGACTTCTGCTGTATAGAAATACTGACCTAGTCCCCGTATAATACTTTCTGCAAAATGCTTGAAATACAGCAAAACCCTCAGCAAAAATGATTAAACAATAAAATTGATAATCATTGCTGTTGAAGAAAAGATCCTCTAAAGGGGACACACCGAAAGTCGAAGCCGTCATCTCTTTGCGTATACGGAAGTATCGACCTGAGCTCTCACGGCCCTCGCAATTTAACCCCTTTACCGATATCATCTGTGGTATACTCACCTGTAAGACTGAATATTGGGATCAGGATACGGGAGTATATTTAAGTGGTGGGACACACGAATAAGCTTAAGTAATTAAGACACTAATTGCGTATCTCGAATCAGTTGAAATTTGTGTGAAAATTTAAGAGGACAAACATACTCACAATATAGGTGAATTGTTTAGAGCTTAAAATGAAATCAAGCTTAACGGTGTTGGTGATGTGTCTCAAAAACTAATATGATCCTCTTGCACGAACTCACAAAAATATTGTCTGTAAATATTTTATTTCTGCATTTTGTTCTTTCAAGAAAAACGAAAAAGATTTTAGTGTGTTTTAGCATAAATTTTGAAAAATCCAAAAAGATTTTCGACAAACTGGTATTGAAAAGCTGATCTTTGAAATTCCAAGTGCTAAACATGAAGAACAGGTTTGGGAGAAAATGTATGAAGATGTTATGTTTTCAAGTGATTTTCAGAGAACAAATCATTTTGAATATAATCTGCAATAGTTTATAAAGTTTAAAGATGTAATCTTTGAAGAAACTTATGTGTTGGGTAGAGTTTTACAGGATAATAGCTAGGAAAAGATCCTGAACTTGTGAAAGCCAGACTGTGATCCCAGCTGATTGAGAGGGGGAGTCTGAGTTGCAAAGAGTCAGGTTCTGATCCTAAGATTGATTCTATTGATGAAGATTGAGGAGATCAACATCCAAGAGAGGAAGTTTGTTGATGATGAAAGAGAAAGAGATGATAGGGATTGAGGATGCTTACAGCGTCAAATATTTCAAAGGGAAGCCCAAAAGACTGATAAAGACTGAAGATGCGAAGACTCGACACTGAAGACTCCGTCAACATCCGAGGGGGAGTTTGTTGGTGCATCCGTCTGTCGTCTTCGTCTTGTATCGAGTCTTGCGTAGAATAGGCTAGATCAGGGCACGGAATCCAAGAAATCTGTTATTGGATGTGATTCCGCTCCAAATGACATCATGTCATTTGGAGCGAAACCCCTTAGATTTCTGATTTCGCTCGTATGTACTTATAAGCTGATCCCGCCCGAGAGTGGTTTAGGTCCTGATTTCGCTCCAAACGAAAGGTGGTGATTCCACTCGTGCATGTTCGAGCGGAATTAGAACAACTATAAATAGGTGGTCATTAGGAGCGAAATCACATAGTTAGGGTGATTGTCTTCCGGTGAGCCACGAAGTGCTGCCGAAGTGTTGAGTCGATTGTAAACGTCATCCAGATCAATAGAATCAACAATTGAAAGTGAATACTCGGTGAATTGAACCTGATTTGTCTGTTTCCGCCGTTCAAATCAGGAATAGTTCTTCTGATAGACTCAATTGGGTCCGAATTCGATCCTTCAAAAATTAGATCTATTCAACCAATTAAAACAAAATACTACCATAATTTTATAAAAAAAAAAACTAAAACGATGGCATGACTGTAATTTTTCATTGGGGCCAAAATCGTAATTTGACACAGGAGAAAAACAAAAGGAATGGCAAAACTGTAAATTTGGACTGTGGACAAAATCGTAATTTGGCTGGGAAAAAAAACCAAAACCAATGGCAAAACTGTAAATTTAAACGGGCAAAGGCGTAATTTAGCTTGACTAATGGCGAAATACTAGCATAGCAGTTAGCCGACCATTTCGACAAATGGCAGGAAACACTGTTCCCTGCAATTGTTGTTATATGAAACTATTTTTTAGCACGCCCGCGTTGCAGGGCACTAAGCCGAATATTTATCTCTCATAAAATGTACGTATGTATTTCATTTACTTGTACATACTACTCATAACATGACCTAAAAGAACCACAGCGACTCAATCAATTAAGACAAAACACTACTATAGTTTTGTGAGAAAAAAAACGATGAAAACACTATAATTTTTAATTGGGGCAAAATAGTGATTTTTTCGGACAAATGAACGTGTGCCAGACAACCGCCTGACACGAATAAAAATTACACCTAGTCAACCAATTAAACCAAAACAGTATGTCGCAACCCTCGACCCTTCTCCTTGGGAGCGGGCGGCCGCGAACCAGTATCGGTGTTTATCAATTTGGCAGCGGAATTTACATCAGGACCATAGTTAGGAAATATTTTATTAGAGTAAAATACCACATTTTTATAATAATAAACACATGGGAAATTCTCAAGTTTCCATTGCAAACATATTTATAGGGGTCAACCCTAATTTATTGAAATAAAACATCTTCTTTATTTAGATAACTTTTATAGCCACTTTTCCAAGCCTTCAGTGCTGTCCAGCTGGCTTCTAATTGATTTCACATTTTGTTACCTGAAACGCGTTTAGAAACATTTTATCAGCAAGAAATACTAGCGATTGAATCCCAATTTAATCAAAACAGGTTTTATCATTGTACAGCATTGAGGGCAATCCAGCAATTACATTTGTTTACATCTACTTTAATTACCACCCACGGTACTGTCAATCCTGACTGGTGGAAATGTTACTACTCACAGTGTAGTAACAAATTTTGTATACAAAACCCCAACATACCGATGATAATTGTAGAATCACAAATACTCAATCACTGTGAAATATAATTTAAACATTTGAGGTTTTGTAAAAACAGTTTGCAAAAAGGTTTACAAAAAGAGGATTACTCACATTGCTAATTTAGGTATTTCCCTGTGACTTCCTGGTTATAATCTATTAGTTAAAACAATGCACACGTGTTAGTATAATACCCCAATTTACATTAGTTATACCCTCCCCGAGACAGAACTCCAACGACTGAGTCATGCAGAACCTCGACATGCGTTACGGAGCACTAGATCAATCGGGCAGCGTATCTAATAGGTAACCGGGGGTTATAATACTTACATCGAGGCAGAGATTCGCTATTTTAGTGGGTATTATACCCGATATTATTTCTAATATTAGAGAAATTGAGAGAGAGAGATGGAGTTTTAAACGATTTCAAATGAATGCCGATGGCCTCTATTTATAGTGTCTGGTCGAAACTTTCTCGCGCCCCGCGAGAGATACACAAAGGGGCTTCGCGGCCCGCGAGCTAGACTATCTAGGGTTTTGCTTTATCAAATCAACGGTATAGGTTGGCCACGACAGGGACACGTGGCAGCTCAGGGTTCGCTTGATGGCAAAGCTGTCGCGCCCCACGACAGAGTTAGCTAAGGGCTTCGCGCCCCACGAGCACCCTTAATTCTTGTTTTTATTTGATTTTTGTTAAAATAAAGGTATTTCGGACCTATTTTTCGTATATGGCGTGTATTTTAGGGCGTATAGGGGTGCAATAATGGTTTCGGGAGAGTTGTTATATCCTCCCCACCTTGTTTTAGAACTCGTCCTCGAGGTCTACTGGAACATGTGTGGATATTTCGTCTGCATCTCTGATTAAAGCTCCCAAGTGTATTCTAGTCCTCTTTTAGAATCCTATCTTACTTTGACTAGAACCAATCTCTTATGTTTGAGATTCTTGATTTTCCTGTCTTCAATCTGTAGGAGTCTTTCTACAAATTTAAGTTTCTCATTTACCTCTATGTCCTTGAGAGGTATTACTAGTGACTCATCGGCTAAGCACTTTTTGAGATTACATACACGAAATACATCATGTATTCCTGCCATTTCCTCTGGTAGTTGTAGCTGGTACGCTACAGGTCCTATTCTTCTAATAATCTCAAAGGTCCAACATACCTGGGGCTTAGCTTTCCTCTCTTGATGAATCTTACCACTCATTTCCAAGGAGAAACTTTTAATAATACCGTATCTCCTACTTGAAATTCCAATGGTTTCCGCCTGTTATCAGCATAACTCTTTTGTCGATTGCGTGCTGCTTTTGGTCTTTCCTTGACTTGAATAATCTTGTCCATTGTTTCTTGTACTATCTCTGGTCCAGATAGTTGCTTTTCTCCAATTTCTGCCCAACAGACTGGAATTCGGCACTTTCATCCATAAAGTGCTTCGAATGGTGCAGCATTGATGCTGGTATGATAGCTGTTATTGTAGGAAAATTCTATTAATGGTCAATGATCATCCCAATTTCCTCCGAAATCAATTACACAAGCTCTAAGCATATCTTCCATTGTCTGAATTGTCCTTTCGCTTTGTCCATCCATTGGAGGATGGTAAACGGTGCTTAGATTCAACTTGGTTCCCATTGCTTTTTGGAAACTTGTCCAAAAATGAGAAGTAAAACGGCTGTCTTTATCAGAAACTGTGACAACCCGCACTTTTAGGTAAACACCATTTCCTTACTCTGTCTAATCCCAGCTAAACTCAAAGCATCCGTCCGTGTTATTTTCTTTCACGGTTGGCGATCATGTTTGTTTTACATTTATATATATTTATTAATAATAATAACAATTATAAAGAAAATAACAACACTTGGATTAAGTTAGGGTAACTTGAGTATTCTTAAAAGTTGAGGGGTAATAATGAAATTAGGAGTTTGAACAATTGTATTTAATTTAGTAAATACCCAACCCATCGTCTCCCCCCACGAAAACCCTAAAAAAACATTCACACAACAGCCGAAAGACACACCTCTCGGCTCTCTTCCCCTTCCTCCCTCCCGTTCAGAGTTTCCGGCGGTCGGAGTCGTCCGTTATTTGTCAGACAAGCAAAACTTGAACCCCTCATCCTTCGGTCACCTTCTCACCTTCACAACCCTTCTTCTTGTACACAACTAAACCACGATTCCCTCTAAATTCAGCCATCGTTCGCACAGTTCTATAGACGAGAGAGAAAGAGTAACGTTGAGAGAGAGGGGCTGCGAAGGAAAGAAGAGTCGCAACGGCGGAGGCGTCGGCAACCGCGGCCGCACCGGCGCCGGCAATTCTCTAGTACCTTGATTCCTTCGGTTAGTATAATCTCGCTACACTGCAAATCAAATCCTCTTGTTATGCATAGCGGTATCGATACGTGATTGTTATTATGATTTATGCTCGTATATGGTATTATGTGTTAATTATTTGCATGGTAATAGGGTTTTGGTGGTTAGTTATTAGCATGTTAATCAATGATAAGTTACCTGAATGATAAGGAAATCATGAGTCGGTGATAGATTATACATGATAACATAATTGATATTAGTTCAATGTTGATGTAATTGTTATGTGTTAGGGGAACAGAAAGCACTGGTGTAGAATACAAATTAGCTATTGTGTTAAATGAAAAACTTGAAGCTGAGGATATGTAACCACTATGGGCCGCTAAGGGGAGTGAATAATTTACGAGTTGGGTTGGGCCATACATGGGTAACAGGATTGCATGGATGTATGCATGTAATCGGCCAAGAAAAAAAAATAAAAAGGATGGTTATTAATGTAGTGTTAGTGGTAAATATCACAGATCGTTTCATGATGTTGATTTCTATTGGACCGATCAATTCACCAAATGTGTTTATAATTGGACCGCTAAACTTTAGAGTTGTTGAACTTGTTCATGATTAAACTATGAAATAGGGATGGGTCATGTGCAAGATGTCAGAATGCAAGTGAGGCTCACGTGAAACATTAAAAGATTGCTAAAAATTCTAATTGCATAACTGATTCAATCACATAACTGGTTGGGCCGAAATTAGTGGGTAATGTTATGAGAATTATGGAAAGTTGGATTTGGTCAGTTGCACAATAGAAAGCAGTCACACATAGTTGTTTCGATCACACACTTTCATTCAAATCGCACAAACCTTTGAATTGGATTACGTCCAGGTCGTTCATGCTAACTGGGCTGCATAACTGTTTGGGCCAAGTTTTGTTCTTTTCTTAAAACACCATGTTGGGTAAGTAAAATTGTGTTGAGGTTAATTGGGCCGAAAGTAATGTCGACCCACATATATGTATAACTTAAACACGCCGGGCCTGGTTGCAAAACACTCATTTGGGTCGAACAGTGTAGTTGGGCCGTGCAAAGCAAGCGGGCTGTTGTCACGACCCCCGACCCACCCTGGACGGAATCGGGTGCCGTGAGCAGTCCCGTGGTACCGGTGATTATTTTTGAAAAACATTGCAGCGGAATTTTCATCAGGATCGTGAGTTAGGAAAAATATCAGAGTTTAGAAAACACCGGATTTGATTTAAATAGATGGGATAACTCCCTATTTTAAAATGGTAGCTTTAATAAAAATAAATTTTATTTTATAAAACAATATTTCTTTAATAAGCCATTTCTTGATGCCTTTCAGTGCCGTATCCAGCCTTATGATAATTACCTGAAACATGTTTGAAAAAGGTTTTGTCAGCGGGAATGCTGAGTGAATTCATTCCATTTTTATACAAATATATTGTTATACCTTACAGTATTAAGGTTTTATATTTATTTGTATTTACCTTACTCAATCAGTATTTTGTCACATAATAGCAATTCCAATATAACAGCAATAATATCACTCATTGGTTTACTTTCATCCAATAGTGAATTAATCAAATAACTATACTTTACTGTTATTCAATTTATCTATCATTAAGCAATTCCTATGACTGGGTCATATCACTGTTGATCATTCTTTCAACTAGTGATTCTGACCATATCACTTGTTCATAACACTGTTGATCATTCTTTCAACTAAGGTCTTTGGTCATATCGCTGTTGATCATTCTTTCAACTAGCGATTCTATTCATGGCACTGTTGATCATTCTTTCAACTAGTGCTTCTGGTCATTATCACTGTTGATCATTCTTTCAACTAGTGATTTTAATTATAACACTGTTGATCATTCTTTCAACTAGTGTCTTTTGGACATATCACTGCTGATCATTCTTTCAGCTAGTGACTTTGGACATAATGATGTCTTATTAGTTTGTCAAACATATTATCTCTAGCACCAAGTCATGCAATCTAGAATAATGACATTTCATGTCAATTACTATAACTTACCAAAATATATTAATTCACTAATTGTAATAATATGATATAATAACTTGACTACAAATAGAATACAGTATACTTGACTTTGTTATGGTATCTGCCATTTAGATTTATATATAATAATTATGGTTATGCTAACTTTCTGGGTAATGAAAATCAAATAATGTATAATACCTCCTATATCAGTAAAATATAATAACTTAATCACTGTAAGTATAACTGGTAACCATTTAGGATTTTTAGAAAGCATTTTGTAATATAATTGTTTCACAAAAAGGTGATAAAATTGTGATAAAAGAGTATGGACTCACAAACGGTGAGAAAAGAGAAATGAACTCACAGTGCAGATTTCTACGGGCAAAGTTTAGTCTACAGATAAGCCTTGATGTATTGCTGATTCAATTTAAGCAGAGTCTAGTCTATTGATTAGCCTTTTTATCCTAAGTTTAATAACAAGCACACAATTCTGGGTTAATGATCAATACAGCAGTTACGATAATTTACGAGATCAAATTCTCCCAATGAATGACCAAGTGCAATACTTCAACTCATTTATCGTATTAACGACAAACGACAAAGTATAATACTTCAACTCATTTATCGAATTATCGACAAACGACAAAGTATAATGCTTCAACTCATTTATCGAATTATCGACAAATGACAAAGTATAATGCTTCAACTCATTTATCGAATTATCGACAAACGACAAAGCATAACCCAATGTGGGCGGCACTTAGACATTCTTTGGACATATTAATCCTGGAAATGAATCGTAATAGCGATCGAGTTATACCCTGATTGCGGCAGCGATTTGTGTTTTTGGAGTAATCTGGTGATATCTCAACGTACAGAACGAATTTTCTCGTCGATTTTGTGCCAGAATTCAAGTCCCAACCTCTACTATTTATACCTGAAATTTGACCCTGTCGCGTAGCGCGAGGGGTACCCCCCATAGGCGTCGCGCTACGCGAGGGGTAACCTAGTTTCTATAGGTAGCTTCGTGTCTAAGTAGCTTAGCTGAGTCGATGAAATTATAAAATTCAAAACGGCCAGCAAGTTATTTAGATAATCGTAACTAGGGTTTTGCCCCCCCTGAGTTTTAGGGGCCCTGATCCTGATTCTGATTGTTCTGGAAATTTTAGGGTTAGTGCAGAATTACTTGGGTTTCTTAATTAGGGTTTTCTTAATAGCTAATTACCGTCCTAATTATGGATTTTAGTGACAGTTGTTACAGCTGTACACAGAACTGCGGGCCATCTGTTTTGGGCCGCTGGGTACGGTTACGGGAACTGCATTTAATTGTTAAGTGATATTGGGCTTTCATGCAGTCGCATACCTTCTTGTCGGATTATGTGACATAGGCCGTGCATGCCTACACAATTGAATAGAGAACATATCGTGGGCTGTTGCATTGTGTAACGGGTACCTGAACCAGAGATTGGTGTATGAATGATTTATTACGTGAATATTTACAAGGTGATGTTCATGATTGAATACATGCAATAGTTAAGTGACATGAACTTGTATCGTAAATGCACTATGACTCGGATACTTGGTATGACATGCGTGATGTTATATGCTTAATTGTTTATTGCTTGAACAATACATGTGACTAGATAAGTGAATTATGAATTCGTGAAACTGACTATTTCTGGTAACCACAATAGGGTTTGATTGATCATTGTGTGAAACATGTAATTGATTCTACCGAGCAAAACTAAGGTGAGTTCACTACTTTTGAGCATGCGTCCCGGTGGTTGGGACAGTCAGTGGGTATCCCGTGGAGGGATAAGTCTTTTGGGTAAAAACGGGTATATTGGTTAATATTCTCACCTATCATTTTTGTAAGTCCCTTATTATGTTACCTGGAGGGTAACGGGTATTAGTTGGTAGCGCTACTTAGGTTTGGCACCCTCACACCGCTCCTAGAGAGGACGGATGTGAACTAATGACCCAGTCGGGCCCAGTAGGAGTACGTGGGAAAGGGCAGTCATGTACTTCAAGAGCCGTCTTGTTCGGAATTGAGATATTAACAATATTACTTGCATTCGTTAATGAACTGTTTTACACACCTGGTAACCAATATTTTCATAAACTGTGAACTCGCCAGCTTTGTCTGATACACTTGTTGCATGCTCGCAGGTCGTTAGGTGTCTAGGATTTGGAAACTTGCTGTCTGGAGGAGCAGGAATGGTCATGGGTCGACTGAGGGGACTCATGTGATTACTTAATTATTATTTTACATTGGTTTTTGAACAACGTAGTTATGGTTTGTTATTTGCTTCCGCTGAACATATTGGTTTTCGAATAAACTTGTGATGGGATTTATTTAATAATTTGGAAAACTTTATTTGAAACGTGTGGGTTCAATGTAATTAGTGGCTCATTGTCAGTACGTCACACGCCTATCAGGGACACTCACTAGGTGGTATTTTGGGGGTGTGACAGAAACAATAGATAAAGGAATTCCATGTAATGAAACTATTTCATTTACATATAACTTGGCTAACTGTTCCATACTGAAGGTTTCCTTCATTGGTAAGAAATGAGCAGACTTAGTTAACCTATCTACAATCACCCAGATTGTATCATTACCTTTTCGTGTCTTGAGTAATTTGGTAACAAAGTCCATTGTTATCAATTCCGATTTCCATATTGGCATTTCAAGTCGCTGCAATAAACCTGAGGGTTTCTGATGTTCAGCCTTGACCTGTGAACAGGTTAGACACTTGGCAACATAAGCTGCTATATGCTTTTTCATTCCTATCCACCAGAAATTCTTTCTTAAGTCTTGATACATCTTATCACTTCCAGGATGTATTGTGTACTTAGACTTATGATCTTCTTCTAATATTCGGTGGCGTAGGTTTCCTTGTTTGGGTATCCAGATTCGTTTCTTATGAAATCTCCAAATTCCATCTGTTCCTTATTCTAATTCCTTAATCATTCCTTTCATTTTTTCAGTATCGTCCTTGATTACTGATTCTTGTACGGCTCTAATTTGTTCATTTAAATCTATCTGCAGATTTACTTTAAGAGAAAGTACTTTTCTTGGCATTCATGATATTTCCGACTTAAAGCATCGGCTACTACATTAGCCTTTCCCGCATGGTACTGGATACTACAATCATAATCACTAAGAATTTCCATCCAGCGTCTTTGTCTCATATTTAACTCCTTTTTCCCAAAAACATATCTTAAACTCTTATGATCGGTGAAAATGGTAAACTTACTACCGTAAAGGTGATGTCTCCAAATTTTCAGGGCAAAAATTATGGCTCCTAACTCTAGATCATGGGTTGTATAATTCTCTTCATGATTCTTAAGTTATCTAGAGGCATAAGCTATAGCCTTTTGATGTTGCATCAACACACATCCATAACTTAACTTAGAAGCGTCACAATAGACTACAGAGTCTTCAGTTCCTTCTGGTAACGCTAGTATGGGTGCGTTGGTTAATCTTTGCTTAAGAATTCTAAAGGCTTCTTCCTGTTTTGGTCCCCATTCAAACTTAACAAACTTACAGGTCAGTTTGGTTAAGGGAATGGCTATTCTAGAAAAATCTCGGATAAACCTTCTGTAATAACCTACCAGTCCTAGAAAACTTCTCACCTCCGTTGGTGATTCAGGGACTTTCCATTTAGTAATCGCCTCGATTTTTGTGGGATCCACATGAATTCCTTCATGATTAGAATTCCTTCATGATTAACTAAATGTCCAAGGAATTGTGCTTCTTCTAGCCAAAATTCGCATTTCGAAAATTTAGCGTAAAGCTTTTCTTTTCTCAGCAAATTTAGGAGTACATGCAGATGCGTTGCATGTTCCTCTTTACTCTTAGAGTAAATGAGAATATCTTCTATAAAGAAAATTATGAATTTATCCAAATATGGTTTACATATTCTGTTCATCATGTCCATAAATGCGGCTGAGGCATTGGTTAGACCAAATGGCATGACGGTAAATTCATAATGGCCATACCTTGTTCTGAAGGTAGTTTTAGGAATGTCCTCTTCCTCTACCTTTAGTTGATGATATCCTGAGCATAAGTCGATCTTAGAAAAGAATCGAGCTCCTTGCAGTTGATCAAACATATCATCGATTCTGGGTAATGGGTACCGATTTTTAATCGTGACTTTGTTCATTTCTCGGTAATCAATGCACATACGCATTGACCCGTCCTTCTTATTGACAAACAAGATTGGTGCTCCCCATGGCGATGAGCTTGACTGTACGAATCGTTTTTCCAAAAGTTCGTCCAGTTATTTCTTTAATTCTTGCATTTCTGCCGGTGCCAAATGGTAAGGTGCCTTGGCAATTGGTGCTGTTCTTGGTAGCAGATGAATTCTGAATTCAACTTCTCTATCCGACGGTAGTCCAGGTAGCTCTTCTGGAAACACATCTAAGAATTGAGATACTACGGGAATATCTTTCAATTCTTTTCCTTTAGTGTTAATGATTATGGAAATCATATACACTAGTGATCCTTTTCTTGCATAACTGGCTGTTTTCATCACAGAGATGAATTTCATGGATCTAGATGACTTATCTCCTTTAATTGTGATCTTTTCACCCTTTGGTGAACTTACTTGTATTGACTTTTGATCACATAGAATACTGGCTTTATTGGCTACTAACCAATCCATTCCTAATACAATATCAAATCCAGCCAGATTCATTGGGTAAACATTAGCAATAAAATCTTGGTTTAGAATTTCTATTCTTGCTCCCCGCAAGATTTCAGTGATCTTAATGGATTCTCCATTTGCTGTCTCTACTAGACATTCTTGTTGGAGTTTAGTTAATGGTTGATTGAGAAGTTTGCAAAACGAATTATTAATAAAACTTTGGTTCGTACCAGAGTCAAATAATACTTTAGCAAAAACATTATTAACTAAAAATGTGCCGGCAATGACGTCCGGAATCATCTTAGCTTCTTCGGCTGTCAGAAGAAATGCCCTAGCATTCTTAGTAGTCTTGTTGCTCATGGCTGGAGCTAGTTTCGGACAGTTCGGCTTAATATGCCCTTTTTCTCCACAATTGAAGCATACTCCATTACTGGGTTTCTTCGTACAGTCTTCTTCCTTGTGTCCTGGTATCTTGTAGAAATTGCAGTATGTGGAGCATCTCCCTAAATGCTTCTTTTTGCAGGCCTTACAATAAGGTGCGGAAGTAGAACCTATATTCTTCCCACGGTTGGAATTACCGTAGCTAAATTCTTGGGTAAGCTTCTGGACTAGGTTCTTCCTCTGGTTCTCTTCTTGTGTATGTACTAGTTCATCAGTCAAGGTATTTGCTAGTTCTGCAGCTTCTTCTATGGTTTGTGGTCTAGCTGCCTTGGCTACATGTCTAATCTCGCTGATTAATCCCCAAATGTAACGGGAGATTAATACTGGTTCTGGTGAAGCTAGGGTTGGCACTATTCTAGCATATTCGAAACGGTAGTGTAACCCTTAAAGTCTACTCCAGTCATTCTATAGTTTAAGAACTTATTAGCTATTTGTTCTTTTTCATTGGGAGGCTAGAATTTCCTTTCAACCATATTCTTAAACTCAGACCATTCCATATTATAGACTTTGTCACTTCCCCTAAACTGGAAAATAGTGTTCCACCATTCTAGAGCGACATTCTTAAAAAGATTGGAAGCAAACATGATTTTGTCTTCCTCTACACACTTGCTTATTTTTAAGACTGCCTTAGTCTTTTCTATCCAACGTAGAGCTGCAATGGCTCCTTCATTGCCCGAGAATTCTATAGGTTTACAAGACCAGAATTCTTTATAAGAACAACCATAAGACATGGTTCTTATTCTTTTTGGAATAGGCAATTGAAGTAATGGTCCATTGTTTACGCTGTGACTAGGTTCAGTAGGTGGTCGTTTACTTCCACTATTAGTTTTATTATTTTCCGCTTCCTTAACCGTTTTGATAATATATGGCATAACGTCTATAATCCCTTGTGCCACTATGTGTTGGATGCCACTGTTATCTAATTGGTTGCAGTTATTATCATTATTCGGGTTTTCTTGATTCACTTCGTTGTCCATCTGGATTATAAACATTTACCAAGTATTAATTTCACAGAACAATATTTAATGCAAACAATCACAAACAAACACCTTGATCAAAATCGTCATGCATTGCGACATTTACTCTATTTTATAGATATCTATATTTATTACGAACTGCAACTGGAATTTAAAATACAATACTACTATGCATCAGTAAGTATTGGATTATATATATATATATATGTATATATTTTATCATTATTATTATTACTACTAGTGGGGGTTCATCCAATATTCATATTACGCTCGTCGTATTTCCAAACGAGCCTCTCCCTCATTTGTCTTATCCTTTCACCTTCATCTAATAACTCCTCACCAAAAGTGCAGAGTTCCTGCACGTTTTCAGTACTCATGGGTGGTGCTGGTGCTGGTATCGGGTTAGGGTACTAGGGCATCGATTCTTCATATGGGTATGGGTTTTCTAGGATCTCCTGAATATACTGGTCGTTATCCCAATATGGATCTAGATGGTCAAGGTTAGGGTATGGTGCTACAGGGTTTTGTATGGGCTCCTCCTACGGGTAGAGTTCTCGATAATCCCTATGGTCGTCTTCCCATGGGTCATAATCTGGAGGATGGGGTGCTGGGATTCTAGGGATTTCGTTTGGGTTGAAGGCAGGTACGGGAACCTGGTCTCCTGGGTTAGGTTCTATTTCCATGGGTTGAGTTGGGAACAAGGGTAGTGGCTGTGGTGCAATGATTTGTTCTAAGGTTTGGTCTGCGGCAGTAGTAGCTAGTATGTGGAAATTGGCTAATCGTCTATTGATTATGTCCTGAGTCTGGGCATTCATTTCCCTTTTTGCAGCTGCTAAAGCCCTCTGTTGCTGTAACTTCCTCATTCTTCTCCTACGCTCGTGTGCTCCCCGACTGAACCATCCTCTCTTTTTGGTAGGGAATGGCTCTTCGGATTGCGCTTTGAATATCAATATCCCATCTTCTATGTCAGCTGAATACCCCGATGGGGTAGGCTGGGAAGAAGTTCCTTCATCTCTAGGAGAACTAGACAGTTGACGATAAGAGTCTGACGGACCTTGATCACTCATACTGTAAACTAACAAATTGCCAAACAACACAAAACAATAATATACAGATATGCACGTAATCACGTAGATTATTTCCTAACATAATGGATAAAATTTTGGTGTCAGCAGAACACTTATGTGGCTGAAATCAGTGGCTGTACCTCTAATATCACTATCTGTCGCAACCCCCGGCCCCTCTCCTTGGGAACGGGCGGCCGCGAACTAGTATCAGTGGTATCGGTGTTAATCAATTTGGCAGCGGAATTTACATTAAGACCGTAGTTAGGAAATATTTTATCAGAGTAAAATACCACATTTTTATAATAATAAACACATGGGAAATTCCCAAGTTTCCATTACAGACATATTTATAGGGGTAAACCCTAATTTATTGAAATAAAACATCTTCTTTATTTTGGTAACTTTTTTAGCCACTTTTCCAAGCCTTCAGTGCTGTCCAGCTGGCTTCTAATTGGCTTTCACATTTTGTTACCTGAAACGCGTTTAAAAACATTTTATCAGCAAGAAATACTGGCGAGTGAATCCCAATTTAGTCATAACAGGTTTTATCAATGTACAGCATTGAGGGCAATCCAACAATTACATTTGTTTACATTTACTTTAATTACCACCCACGGTACTGTCAATCCTGACTGGTGGTAATGTTACTACTCATAGTGTAGTAACAAATTTTGTATAAAAAAGCCCAACATACCGACGATAATTGTAGAATCACAAATACTCAATCACCGTGAAATATAATTTAAACATTTGAGGTTTTGTAAAAACAGTTTGCAAAAAAGTTTACAAAAAGAGGATTACTCACATTGCTAATTTAGGTATTTCCCTGTGACTTCCTGGTTATAATCTATTAATTAAAACAATACACACGTGTTAGTATAATAACCCAATTTACATTAGTTATACCCTCCCCAAGACAAAACTCCAACGACTGAGTCAGGCAGAGCCTTGACATGCGTTACGGAGCACTAGATCAATCGGCAACATATCTAATACGTAACCGGGGTTTATAATACTTATATCGAGGCAGAGCTTCGATATTTTATTGGGTATTATACTCGATATTATTTCTAATATTAGAGAAATTGAGAGAGAGGTCGAGTTTTGAACGATTTCAAATGAATGCCGACGGCCTCTATTTATAGTGTCTGGTCGACACTTTATCGAGCCCCGCGAGAGATACACAAAGGGGCTTCACGGCCCGCGAGCTAGACTATCTAGGGTTTAGCTTTGTCGAATCAACGGTATAGGTTGGCCATGACAGGGACACGTGGCAGCTCAGGGGTTCGCTTGATGGCAAAGCTGTCGCGCCCTGCGACAGAGTTAGCCAAGGGCTTCGCGCCCCGCGAGCGCCCTTAATTCTTGTTTTTATTTGATTTTTGTTAAAATAAAGGTATTTCGGGCCTATTTTTCATATACGAGGTGTATTTTAGGGCGTATAGGGGTGTTATAAGGGTTTCGGGAGAGTTGTTATACAGTATCTTAATTTTGTAAAAAAAAACTAAAATGATGGCATGACTGTAATTTTACATTGGGGGCAAAATCGTAATTTCACATGGGAAAAAAACTTAAAACGATGGTAAAACTGTAAATTTGAACTGAGTGCAAATTCATAATTTGGTTGGGAGGAAAAAAATCAAAACCAACGGCAAACCTATAAATTTAAACGGGACAAAATTGTAATTTGACTTGACCAACGAAGATGTGTCAGGCTGGCAGCTAACCGCCCATTTCCTTCAATGACAAGAAAACACTATTTCTTACCGTGTATATTTTTTGTTACAGGTAAAGGTAATAGGTAATATATGAAATATCATATCCATATCAAATAAAGAAATTCTATACTTACTTAAAAGACAAAGTTGGTGGAGATATCTACCGGTTTTGCCTTGCCTCCTAAAGTTATACATAATTGCATTTCAAGTCCCTTAGTTTTGCGGCGATCCTTTCACTTTTGGAGTAATCAATTTTAGTCCATTATCTAACTTTACTATTCTTCTACTTTAACAATTGACATTTTTAGCCCCTAGCTTTTTATTAATTTAAATTTCTTTCCACAACATTCGTTAGTTAATTTATTTTGTTTACCAATATCATTTTTTAGTTAAGAAAACTATTTTTCCATGTGCATATTTTTATGTACGTATCCGTATAAATTTAAGGGTGTCTACGTTTCGACATAAACTTTTTCTGTAAACAAGTTAGGTCAAATATAACACGTTTTCGTTTAGAAAACCATTTTTACGTGCATATTTAAATGTATGCGTCTGTATCATTTCGAGTTGGTCTACATCTGGATGTACTTTTTTTATAATACGTTTTCTTACTTATGTTATGTACGTTTTCATAAATTTTGTTCCGGACAGAGTGGAGTCAAATTGTGGTTTTTTTTTCTTTTTTTTTCAAAGCTTTAATTCATCCTATAGAATAAGTTATGATTGTACGAGAAAGATTTAATTTACTTTACGTTGTGATCCAATCGCAATACTTATATAGGTTACATTGAGTTCAATCAGATATGTCGAAACAAGCGTTTTCATATGCTTAACTCATTACCTAACACTTGAACAAATCTATTCGATACTTGCGATGTCCTCACGCCGCAACGTGCGCGGGGCTTATTACTGGTTCTCTAAGAAAGGACGGAATAATTCTTGTAACGCAATCGTTTATCTTTATAAGGCTAAACAAGAACCGTATTTTATTTCGTAAGTGTTGAAATTAGATCCACAATTGAAATTGAAACGTACAATTATCAGCTATTTGTTTATAACTCAAAAGTAGTGAAAAAAAAAAACAAATTCAAAATGAAAGTTAATTGGATTCTCATTTCTTTTTCTTAAATGTCCACCTAATCTAGCTTTTACCTAAAGGATTATAACAAGAAACCAAAGATTAACAATAAATAATCATCAACGGGCGTTTAGTCTAGTGGTATCATGATGTGTAGAATAATAATACTCCTTTTATGATCGAGTTACGGAGGACAACGATGTAAAACTAGGAATATTATGAATTTTACTAAAAAATAACCATTATATACCTCTATTGAAAACAATCCCTCTCGACACTAACCATTGTTGCTGCGGAACAATCAATTTGCTACCGAACACCTCGACACCAACTTCGAACTTTAGTAGAATAAAATGTTTCACGGGTTTTATATACCAAATAATAAAATTTTATTTTTTTTAAAAGCCTATTTTATTGCACGGGTTGAAGAAATGTAATTTTATATATTAAATAATTAAATAAGTTATATGTATAAGAACCATATGTATTGTACGAGTTGAATAAATGTAATATTATATACCAAATAATAAAAAAATTATATCTTTAAAACCATTGTATTACACGGGTTGAATAAATGTAACATTGTTTACCAAATAATAAAAAAAGTTATATTTTTAAAAACCCACGTGTATTATATGAGTTGAATAAATATGATTTTATATACCAAATAATAAAAAAATATATTTAAAAAAACTAACGGATTTTTTTATATTTAAAGTAGGATAAGATTGAATATTAATCTGAACTAACAGATTTTTTTATATTTAAAGTAGGATAAAATTGAATATTAATCTTTATTTATTTAGTTAATATAAGATTGAAAAATCAAATGATTGAATTGGTGGGAGGTTGTATTATGATAAATCAGTTAACCGTACTGAATGATAAAGATAATAGTGATTGTTGAACAAATTAATTAATCGAAATTAACAGAAACGTTTGTAATGTTAGGCGGATTTTTTTGTAATTATTTGAAAATTAATATCAACTTTGGAATTCGTATGAATTCTTATTAGATTTGATTAAATATTATTGATGATAAAAATTTGTATTAGATTAGATTTTAGATTTGATTAAATATTATTAATAATAAGAATTTGTATTAATTTAGATTAAATATTATTATTTTTAGTATTATTAATAATTTTAATCAATTAAATGAGAGAATGACAAATGTCCCAAAACAGGTTTCTTTTATTATAGTAGATAGATTTTGCAATTCACTCAAAAACTTATCTTGTGTATAAATAATTGGTTGGGTAAATTACATTTTACGTCCTTTAAGTTCAGCAAAATTTCAGACGTTATCCTTTAACTAACGAAATTACAACGGGTTCTTTATGTTTTATTTTTTACAACAGAAGTCTTTTATGTTTTAATTTTCTTTACAGCGGATGTCCTTGATTTTTGTAATCTTTTTGGCGAGAAAGGACAACGCCTGTAAAGAAATTCGAACATAAAAGATATCCGTTATAATTTCGTTAGTTAAAAGATAACGCCTGAATTTTTTCTAAAACTTAAAGGACGTAAAATGCAACTTACCCTAATTGGTTAATTAACTATTTTATGTCTAGGATGATTACTGCTTTAACTTCAAAATTTTTTAGGCTTGGTTTGTTTTTAAAGTTTTGCCAATTTTCCATTTTATTTATTTATATTATATAATTTTTAAAGTGGTTTGTAAAACGATATAGAGTGATAGACCGGTTCATTTTCAAAACAGTTTTTTATGGTACTGAATAAAACTTGTTTTACATGCCAAGTATAAATTGCTTTACACTGAAACAAAATTCTAAAACGTGAGAGCACCTGTATAACATAACAGTTGTATAACAACGAAAATAACAATATTATAAAAATCCTTCACAAATGTAATAATTATGCGTTTCTTTTACTTCACGAGTTCAATGTAAACACGGGGTTTTGCTCGTTTTTTAATGTATCTTCTAATTTGTCAATGACATCACTATATTTCATAACCCAAGTGTAAGTGTGTAACTTTGTAAGAGAGTATAATCATTAATGAGATACTTTGTAAATTACTATGTATGAGTTTCAGCTAGAGGTGTTTTTTAACCAAAACCCGACAACTGAGCCGAATAAAATTAACCTGAACCTGATTATGGTGTTACTTGATTAACCCGAACCCGAACAAGATAGAACCCGAAATCTGAAAATAGTATCGAGGTCCGTAATTACTATTACTATTACTATATATTAATAAAGAAAATGAAATGAATAGTGATTTTAATATATAGTTTTTTTTAATACTTTTATTATTTTAAAATTACTATAATAGTTATTTTACTTTTTAACTTTAATCTCTTTTTTCTTATATGGGGTTGGGATAAGTTTGGTGTCAACCAGTATCGAACCAGTATTGGTATCGAAAATACCGGGACCGTCCTGCTCGGTATCAATACATGAAGGTAAAATCCGGCACTAATACAGAAAACGTCAAAAGTTGGTGCCGAATTGATGTTGGAAATCTTTTGGTTCGGGAAATTAGTGCTTCTATCCGGTACCATTTGCTCATCCTTGATCACGGTTACCGTACGAACAACGGTATCGTACGACTTTTTTTTGTGGATTTTCTTCAACTTTTAATTTTTTCTTTTTTTAGTTTCAGGGGTAGGGATGAGCTTGGTGCCAACCGATACATAATCGGTACTGATATCGAAAATACCGGTTACGGTACCGGTATATGAAGGTAAAAAACGGTAGTGAACCGGTACCAGGAATGCCAAAAGTCGGTACCGAATTGGTACTTAAGATCTTTCGGTTCGGCAAATTTGGTACCGTTACCCAGAACAATTTGCTCATCTCTGACCACGGATTTCATACGAACAATATCGTTACCATACAACTTTTTTGGTTGATTTTCTTTCGGTTATCTTTTAGTGTTTTTTTCTACGTTTTCTTTTTATTCTTGTCAGCAGTTTCGTTCGCAACACGCTCGTAGTAATTTCAAAACACATGTAAACAAAGACTAAATAACAAAAGAAATTCGTCGCGACGCGGCGAACTTCTTTAAACCTAGTTGGGTTAAAAAATGTTAATCGAGTTGACCCGATTAACCCTAATTACATAAAAAACTGCTAATTATATTTAGACATACATAATAACAAAAAAGTCTAAAATTCCTCCCATATGTTTTGTTTTATCTTATGAACACGATGTTTTGGTGTGTCAGACCGGACGGTATAGGGCTCGTCCCCAGGCCCATCCCCTTGTTGCCGCCCCATCCTTGCCACCCCCTTGCTCTATCGTCGGTCCAGGGCCATCCTCTTCGTCTGCCCACAGCCGCCCAAGCCGGGCCTCACCCCCTCACACACACCTATACATACATACATACATACATACATACATACATACATACATACATACGTACGTACGTACGTACGTACGTACGTACGTACGTACGTACGTACGTACATACATACATACATACATACATACATACATACATACATACATACATACATACATACATACATACATACATACATACATACATACACACACACACACACACACACACCCACACACACCCACATACACACATACACACATACACACACACACACACACACACATACATACATACATACATACATACATACATACATACATACATACATACATACATACATACATACATACATACATACATACATACATACATACATACATACATACATACATACATACATACATACATACATACATACATACATACATACATACATACATACATACATACATACATACATACATACATACATACATACATACATACATACATACATACATACATACATACATACATACATACATACATACATACATACATACATACATACATACATACATACATACATACATACATACATACATACATACATACATACATACATACATACATACATACATACATATAAAGGGGTTCATCCCCCACCCCCTAGGTCCATCCCCTTTAGGCCTATCCTCACACCCGCTTACGTGGCGGTCTACGTGGCGGCCCATCCCCTTGGGGATGACCCTCACCATACCTTTCAGTCTCATTGGTTTTTTGAGCGAATAAAAAGATTTTGTTCCATTAATACGATTTGGCGTTTTCTTTTTAGTTTATGCGATTGATTGATTTGTGCTTATTGTATTTGATGTTTTTTAGGTAATTATATATGTTGATTTGTGCTTATTGTATTGTATAAAGTATGCATTTCAACTTGTATTTAAAAATTTGTATACCAATTATCCCGATCCATATAAACCCGAAACTGGTTAACCCAAATTTTATTTGGGTTGGGGTTACGGATAGGATTCCCATAACAAAAAAATTGAATAACTCGAAACCCGATTAAATAACCCGAATAACTCCAAATACTTCAGCGAAAAGTTAGTGAAGCGTTCGGCAAGCTCGTTTATGTTTGTTAGTTTAATAAATGAACAAACACGAACAAGAAATTCATTCGATAAGTTAAACAAACGAACATGAACAGATGTTGCGTTCGTTCGCTTATGTTCTTGAACGTTCGATAATGTGTTCAATTATGTTTATTTGTTTCGTTTTTAAAGGTTTTTATATGTTATATCTTTATTTATTGATTTTAGTCTTTAAAATTTTGAAACAATAGTTAAACTATACACCTTGGTCAACCTCCTTCATTTGGACATTTCAACTTATGTTTGTGCTAACGATTCACAAACTTCTTAATTTTTGTGTTAATCATCTTTATGATAATTATTATGTCAACTAATTTCGGATAGTTATATTAAGTACTTGTTTATATTTGGTGAAATCTTCGTAATTTTTTTGATGAAAAATGTAGATTATTTTAAAATGAATATATAATGTTTTTTTTTGTGTTCATTCCTGTTCATGAACATTTGTTTGTGTTCGTTTACATTTGGTAGGTGTTCATGAACATGTTTATTTTCTTAATGAACGAACACGAACAAGAAATCTCGTTCGGTGAGCGTTCGTAAACCGTTCATGAACATGTTCATTTCTTAATAAACGAACACAAACAAGGCCTTGATTCGTGTTCGTTTAGTTCGTTTACTATCCTAGGTAGAGAGTTTCAGAAAAGTTCTATGGCTTGGAGTTTGTTAGAATTTAGCTCCGTAAAAACTCTTTTGATATGACTCGGTTTTAAACTGAGCAGACCCGGCTTGGCTCGGTTAGAAATCCTCAGCTTGGTTCGTAACTATTTTAGCATATTTTATTTTTATATAAATATAATATATTATAAAAATGGTTATTATTTCCGGGTTTTTAGATATGTAGTTGGATATTTATGGTATATTTGGGTGTTGATTATGATGCTAATGAACTTATATTGTATTTCGTTGAGATTTGAAACTTATTTTGTATTTGGTTGAACTTGATTTTGGTTTGTTGAATTTATTTTGGATATGTTCTTTTAAACTATCGGATCATATTTTAGCTTACTGAGTTTTGAAAATTGTACACTATTTTTTTTAAATGCGAGCCTAGCCATGTCGAGCCCAAATTTAGATTTTAAGCTTGGTTTCAAATTTGAGCAGAGCCGACTCAGTTTATAATCGAGCCGAGTCTAAGCTAGCCCCTGGCTTAGCTCGGCTTGCCTCATTAATAACCCTAATGTAAGCACACACTTGTTTAAATGCTTTCACTAAAACAAAAATAGATTTAACAAAGAACGATCCATATTAAACACATTCTTTCATCATAATAAGATCTTAGTGTTTCAAATCAACTTACTTTTATTCTTGTTATTCTTGTAAAATCATACCAATACATACATTATACCTATGAAAAAGAATGAAAAATTCATAAAACATTGAGCATTATTAAACAACTAGATATAAATTATAAAGAAAACCTAATCACATCATATCTTCTAATTATGATAGAGACTATTACACTAACTCTTAACTAGTACATTTAAACATTCCCGGTCAAGCTAGATGTCGGTTTTGATTCGATGTCTAGCTTCAAATAGATAAAGGAAAACAAATAATAAAAATAAAATTTAAAGTCGTCGATGGTGGATGGTGGTGATGGTAGCAGGTTAGGGTTAGGTATGGTGGCTGATGGTGGTGGAGTTGGTGGTAGTGGAGGTGGTGATGATGTTACATAAGTAGTCACGCTGGCAAATAACTAAGTTTTTATCCACCTCAATAAAAAACTAACTTGGTTAGACCTTGTTTGAAAAGACTCAATAGAGGAAAAAAATTATGTAGTTAGGATTGTCCTATGGAATTTCTTAAGTTGTGATTAATGCTGGCAACGGGTCAAACTTAGGATTATTAAAATCTATTTTTCCTTTGATAATCACTGACATATCATTTTTATGGTATGTAAGGTATATGATAACGTAAGAGTAAAACTCAATTTACAACCCTGTGGTAAGGGACCATTTACACGTCAGATGCCCCTAAGGAACATTTGTCTGTCTATATCCTCAACGTTTTAACAGCGCTACAATTTACAACCTTCTATATATATATATATAGGGTTGGGCTATATAGAAAACCCTATCTATATAAAAAACCCTAGAAAACGCAACCTCCCGACATTTTTTTTTGAAAAAAATAACAAATGTAATATACATGTTTTTAAGACTTTTGAGCCAAAAAAATCAAAAAAGCGCCGAAGGGATAATTTAAAAAAAAAAAATCAGCAATTTCTGTCTTTTTTGCCTAACACATGTTAGGCACTGAAATTTGTTTATTTTTTTTAAAAAAATACTTCGGCGCTTTTTTGTTTTTTTTTGGCCCAAAACACTCTAAAACATGTATATTACATGTGTAATTTTTTTCAAAAAAAAAAATGTCGGGAGGTTGGGTAAAAATGGAGGGAGATTTGGGTTTCCAGAGTTTTCTACCTAAATGAGGGTTTTCTGTCCAGCATTGTCCTATATATATATATATATATATATATATATATATATATATATATATATATATATATATATAGATAGATTAAGCTTTCCAATGAATCAATGATTATCAAATAAAACATAAGAATATAAAGCTCTTTTTGGCCTTCATGGACTTCTTCTCATGAATAAAGGTTTTTTTTTTTACTCCATATTATAGGCTTTCCTAGGTTTAAAATATATAAAAGTTTCTATAAGTTCACTTTTTTAATATTTTCGTTACATATAAACATTTTGAAGGGGTGTCATTTTACCCGTTGGTTGTGAGCACGCCGCATTTTCAATCCTTTTTTTTTGAACGGCATCGCACTTTATATATATATATATAAAGGGCCCAGTAAGGGGCTGGAAAACAGACAAGAAACCGACAAACAACAGAAAGAAGAAAGAAAAGACAGTTACAAAGCATTCGTCACATTAAAATCTAGCCAGTCTTCCCATTTCGGAACTTGAATCTTGGCGCGATGACATATCCACAAATAGGTCTCCTCCTTTAACTGATCAACCATCTTTCTGATTGGAATAAAGATGCCATCAAAAGTTTTAGTGTTTCGAGCATGCCAGATTTTCCACACCGTCGCAGTAGCTATCATCATCACGAGCTTCTTCCACCGTCTACAACCCGGGCTGTTATGCAAAACGGTGAAAATATTCCCCAGTTTGGACATGTCTTGAGGTAAAGGGACTTTAATCCATATGAACACATTCCACCAAAAACCTTTGGCAAAAAGACATGAGGCAAAAATGTGGTCGACAGACTCCTCTTCAATGCCGCATCAGTCACACGTCAAGTTCGGCAAGCTGATACCTCTCTTCTGAAGACCCACTTTAGAGGCGACTTTACCGAGGAGGGCTCTCCAAAGGAGATAATTGGACTTCGGGGTTGCCCAACTATTCCAGTAACCCGGAGCCTGATCACCCCCCTCCTGCTCAATCTCTTTAGCCATAATCTCCATTCTAACTGTTTTAACTTCGAGAGGATTCCCAGCATCATTTTGCCATGCCCAGCAGTCTTTACCACCACTGAAAACAACCTGTTGCAGCATTGCCATGAGCGTTGCAAAACTGGACCATTCCGATGGCGACTCCGGGGCTCTAACCCAATCCCAACTCCAAAAACCGTTAGTAACCGGGCTCTGCAAGTAGGAGGCAACACTGTCGTTCTTTCTCTTTGCCAGATTAAACAGATCGGGGAACCGTTTTAATAGGGGCTGATCGGTGATCCAGATGTCTCTCCAAAACCGAGTGGTTAACCCATTTCCCACTTTGGCTTTTAGTTTCTCTTGAAGTTTGATACCCAACTTGTCTAATACCCTTTCAATGCCACTGATATCCTTCCACACTCCTGTAATCATTTCTTAACCGGGATAAAATTGTCTTCATTGTTTTTCGAGTGGATTGATCTCACTACCCTAACCCACAAATGGTTCGAGTCTTCCCTATACCTCCACCACCATTTTGAGATCATAGCAAGATTAAACTCCCTAATCCCGCCTATCCCCACACCCCCAAAAGTCTTCGGTTTTAACATCCTTTTCCACCGCACCCACCGGACTTTGTGACCTCGGTTCGATTTCCCCCAGATGAAGTCTCGCCGGAGCCCTTCAAGTTTATTCAAAACACTCTTAGGGGCATGAAAAATTGAGAGGAAATAGGAAGGGAGGCTTCCCAAGACCGCTTTGGCTAAAGTCACTCTTCCCGCAAAAGATAAAGTTCTAGACTTCCACGATGATAGTTTACTTGTGAATTTATCAATAACCGGTTGCCAAAATCTTGCCCGTTTCATATTAGCCCCGATGGGGATACCAAGATACACGAAGGGGAAAGAGTCAGCTCCACATTTAGCGATATTGGCCATCCTAGCCACTTCCAAGTCATCAACCCCGACCCCATAAATTTGGCATTTTGCATGATTTACTTTTAACCCCGTTACTAAGTGCAGGCACCTAAGAAAACGGTTAAGGCTTACCACATTTTGATCTGACCACTCCCCCATAAAAAGAACGTCATCCGCATAACATGTTGGTGCACTTGTGTCTGTACTTTGTCTGTATTTTGTAATGTTATAAACGATGTCTTTTGTTAGTCTTGTTTACGTTTTGTGTTTGATTTGTATATGTGTTGGAATGTATGTTTGACCAAGTCAACCATCCTCCTGGTTTGACTTGGCCAAACAGTCAACACTTAGTGGTAAGTTATGTGTACTTCGAAGGATGTCATCGAAGGATGTTTTGTATCCTTCGATGACCTCGAAAGATAGCCTTCGATGGATACTTATGGACCTCGAAGGATATATCATCCTTCGAGGTATGTATGGATCCTTCGGAATCCTTCGGTAGATATTCTGGTCGATAGATGATCCTTAGACCAGATTATCATATCCTTCGAGGTATGTAGTCTGTTTCGGGTATATATACCCATGTATGGGTTCAGTTCACAGAAGTCTTGCAAGTGTTGTTCATAGTGCATGTGAGTGAACCAAGGTCTTGTAGAGAGCATTTCAGTTTGGTCAAGGGCTGTAACCGTGTCCACTGAAATACAAGAGAAAACTTTGATATATTGCGTGTCTACTCTTTCTCTTTGTAACTTGTGCTTTCATCTAAACTATCGGTTTGCACTCTAGCTTGGATTCCGCACTTGCTAGAGTGTTAAACATAACAAGGATTAGGTTTATCCTCAACCTCCGAGGGACCTACATAACATAAGTGTGAAATTTGGGGCCCGTCATTAGGGAGCCTAACCCCGTGGAAAAGACCCAACTGGACCGCCCGTTTCATGAGCATTTCAACTATTTCCATAGCCAAAATAAAAAGAAAAGGTGATACTGGGTCGCCTTGCCTTAGGCCTCTCTTGAACGGAAACTCCCCGGTGGGAGACCCATTGACTAACACCGAGCCCCTTCCCGATTCGAGACATCCTTTAATCCACCTAACCCAAAGGTCCGGGAATCCCATGAACTCCATCATTTTAAACAAGAACTTCCAGTTTAGGGAATCATATGCCTTCTCGAAATCCACTTTATAAATCAACATCTTAAAGGACCGTTTTTTTGCCCATGACACCAATTCACTGACCATTAGAGGGCTATCTAATATATTTCTTCCTCCTACAAAAGCGGACTGAGAGGGAGAAATAATTTTGTCCAATACCCTTTTTAAACGGTTTGCTAAGATTTTGGTTACTATTTTATATAAAGAGCCCACCAGAGAAATAGGACGAAATTCAGAGATCACCTGAGGGTCGTCACGCTTAGGAATAAGCGCGACAAACGAAGCATTGCATCCCGCAAGAAACTGGCCTGTCGAGTGAAAATCCTCCAACATCCTCGTAATACCCGGTTTGAGCTCGTCCCAATAATGCTTGAAGAAATTTAACGAGAAGCCATCTGGGCCGGGGGCCCTATTACCGTCACAATTTTTAATAGCTTCAAGTATCTCAGTACAGGAAAAAGGTCTGATTAGCTCAGCTGCTTCTTCCTGATTTATGGACTTTAATCCCAAGTTTGAAAATGACGGGGTCTTCTCATCGGTTCCGCAAACTGTTTTTTAAACCGTCTTCTCACTTCCTCCTTAATTGCGGCCGGCTCTGTGACCCAAGTACCATCGAAATTCAGCCCATTTATTCTGCCACGAGCTTTGTTTACATTAATGCACCCATGGAAAAATTTAGTGTTATCGTCGCCGAACTTCAACCATTTAACCCGGGCTTTCTGATAAAGATCTCTAGCCCTCTTTGTCTCTATGTTCTTCTTTTTTAACCGTAACTGGACCCGAAGTTTCTTTTCTTCAGCAGACAAAATCATGGTTTCGGCCTTTTTTTCTAACTCCTCTGCCGCGGCTGCAAGCTCAACCACTTCCTTAGCTTCTTTCTCGTTTATCTCTTTTCTCCACTTTTTTTATCTCTACCTTAATGTTTTTAAGCATATTGGCCATGGCCCAGCCCCTCTCGGTTGTCCACACAGTCGAATCTGTTGCATTCTTCACAATTTTATCCAACAAAGTCTCGCCAAGCCAAGAATTAAAAAACTTAAACGGGGGAGGACCAAAATCCAGGTTAACACAAGATAGCGTCAATGGGCAATGGTCTGACCAACCTTTCTTAAGGACTTTTAAAACAGCTGATGGCCATCGATTCATAAAACTTTCATTTAATCATTAACCTTCCAGAAAAAATAAAAGTTTTAAGTCACAAAAGCATAACTTTTTCCGACATGAAGTATTTTATATTATTTGGAGAATAAGATGTTTTTGTTTTTTTTTTTTGGGTAAAGAGGAGAATAAGATGTTCCAAACCATAACAACCTTATCCATTTAATCATTAACCTTCCAGAAAAAATAAAAGTTTTAAGTCACAACACTTTGGTTTTCCATGATTTTGGATGTATGAGTGAATAATTTGCATTTATATTTGTCTGGTTAAAATAAACAATAATATAACATGTCAACATGTTATTATATAATACTCTAATTTATAATATATAATACTCTAATTTAAACATTTCTGTGCAACGAAACTTGTACATTTTGCTTAGACCATGTGTAGTGGTAAATCAAAATAATGCCCTCACCATGGGGCATTATTCGACACGTGTCATCCCAGTCAGCATGGGGCATTATGGCATAAAGTGATGTAGTGGGACATTATTCTAATAATGCACAAATAATACCCCTTTCAATCATTAAAAAAAAAAAAAAGAAAACACATGCTAGTTTCTCATTGGCTGTGACAAAGAAAAAGCTGCTACTCCCTTTGCAAAAGTGTGGGCCATTAATTAACTCGTCAGACATTGGCACTCTCATTGGCCACATGCACTCCAAGTCAACATTCCCCTCTTGCATGTTCAACGTTTAAAAATAACGCCAACATCCATTTTATTTGAAAATAACGCCGGCTAACGCCGAGTGTTGGTGGGGGGGGGGGGTTTAGGGCTTTTTTTTTCAATTTTTTTTTTTAAAAAAAAAACGCCCCACTACACATGGTCTTATATGTGTGTACTGTAATTTTTAGGTTTGGTCTTCTTATTGGATGGTTTGGACGGTCTAGTGTAAAAAGTGAAAACCCTAATGTATCATCACTCTTTTCATTTTACTCCCCAAACACTGAAAGAGAATCGGGAAAGAAGGGATCTGAACACACTTTGGTTGCCCTCTTAGCGGTGATGGGTGGTGGTTTCTATCCGGATGGTGATGATGACGGACGGTGGTGGTGGTTCGAGCAAGCGGTGATTGGAAAAAAATGGAGGTCGGAGTGGCGATGGTTGCGGGAGGAGTTTGCGGCGGTGGTGTTTGAGCGTGGAGGGGGCGAACGGTGGTGGTCAAATCGGATGTGGGCAGGTCCACGATGAAGAAGTCGTTGATGTTATTCTTGGCATATTTAGCCGTCACACAATCAGCAAAGCTTGATTTACAAGAAGGTACTACATATTTGGTGGTTTTTCATTGATTACTTGGTGATTGTTGTCTGTTCCAGTGAAGGTACTGCAGCAAATCTGGGAAAAGTTGGGGCTACAGCAGCCAAAAAATTTGGATCGGTGCAGTGTCAACAGGGGGTGGGTCACCTGCGATTGCTCTTTCGAAGGTCTTACCACCAGTCATGTTAATAACATGTAGGTTACCGATCTTATTAGTTAATTTGTATTTTTAATCAACATTCACAGAGACACAATATTTGACTTCTATTTTAGGCGATGTTCAAAAATATACCAACGAATATGGCTGCTACATATTACTTTTCCCTTATTGATAACATGAAGCTTAAGCTTAACCTAATATCACAATCCCCCGTTAACAATAGTTTCCCAATATTATAATAAATTAATAATAAGACATCAAGACTTGATGCTTATTTTTCCTTTACAATCCAGGAATATAAGATACCAAAACATGTCAGGAGCTCTCCTATTGGAGTTTATTAAGTCCTATTGGAGTTTATTAAGCTTCTGTACCTTAAATCTTTGTAAGACCATAATCAATATTTGTCAGTATGTTAGCTTTTTATGTAATGATTATAATGAAATGAAATTCATATCATTTTATCAATGTAGGGATCTTAGTCTTAACAACCTCACCGTCAGTATACTCTCTGAATGGGCTACTTTGAGCTTGAGCAATCCGTATGCCATATATCACTCTCTTTGCCGGCTAAATAAGTATCTTACAGATAATGTCTAATCATGTATATTTGCAGCACACTAATGGGAAACCGGTTATCAGGCCCGTTTCCAACAACTCTCACAACAATGACCACCCTTCGACTATTGTAAGCCACATCACCATTTATTTAGTTGTTAGATAACAATAATGACAACGCTACTTAATGCTGAACTATAAACATGATGTAACATAACTTCATTTTCACTTTGCATTGCTTCAATTTATTTTTGTACAACAGTTCTTCAATATGGTGGTACTTTCTGTATTACATGTGCCCTCATCACCGCTTTGTATGTCTTCAAATGATACACGCAGAGACAAAGAAAGGTAAAGGGAAGAAAGGGGTAGAGAGCAGCAAGAGAGAGAAACAGAGATGCGGAGCGATGAGTCACCAGCATCCGGCTCCAGACGCGTGCTCGCCTCCCATCTATAGAACCGAAGTCGTCAAGTCGAGGGTTTTTCGGTGAAAATTCAAGGGTTCAGAGGTGGTAGTTGCGAGTTCCGATAAATCTAGGGTTCCGAAACGTTCAATCATCCTTTAATCTATCCAATCACAGGTGAAATTAATCTCCCTCTCTCTCCCTCTCTCAGATTAAACCATTAATTTCATCATTGTTGTTTTAATTTCGTGTCACGAATTCGTAATCCAGATCGATGTAATTAATTATGTTTGTCTTTTGTTTGTTTTTTTTATTTTTTTTGAACGGCGAATTTGGATCACTGACGGACCGCTGGAGTATCATCGTGCCACCAACGGAGCCACCCGATCATATCCATCTCCACTAGGCATAATGCCTATACACCAATTCAGGAGGAAACCCAATAAATATGGGAAAAACCCCCCTTGTGAGAATCGAACCCAGGACCTATTGGTCCAAAGTCTTATCTCACCCCCAAGATACCACTAGGCTATAAAGCCATGGGTTTGTTTCTTTTATTGATGTGGGGTTGTTTGGATGAATTTGAAATGCACTTTGTTTGTATTGGTGAAATTAGGGTTTCGTTTATCTTTCATTCATTGTTTGTTTTGTCTCACGGTTTTGGTATATGTTTATGTTTGTTGTGAAGTTTATATTCGATCTGTTTGTTTACTTTTTTTGTATTATGAAATGATGAGCATGATTTATGAAGATAATTAGCCTATAAAATTGTGTGTGATGATAGATATATCGGGTTTTATTTCATGTTTTTTGTTAAATTTGGAAGAGAGATAGAGACTAAGAGTGAGAAGGGGGCCGTAAAGAGTGAGAAAGAGAGAGGGTGCAGGGAGAGGGAGAGGGCGGTGATCTGGACGTTCTTTGATCCTTAGAGAAGATAAACAGTTTTATATTTCATTATAAAGAGCAAATCTTTGTCTTAGTTATCTTTTTCATAAACATTAGGGTAAATTACAGTTTTCGTCCTTTATGTTTGTAGTAGGTTGCAATGGATACCCTTTAACTTCAATAATTACAGTCATAATCCTTTATTTGAAAAACTCATTACAGCTTTCGTCCTTTACCACTAACCAGGTTAAAAATTTAAGTTAAGTCACATAAAGTGATTCTCACATGAGGGCATTTCCGTCCATCTACCTGCCTATTCCCCCAGTTAATCAAACCCCTCTTTTCACACTTAATCCAAATTAGGGTTCTTCCCACCTGCCTCCACCACCAACACCTGCTGCCCCACACCACCAACATTATTGTCACCAAAAACACCTTTCCCATTGAAACACACCTGACTTTTCTAAATCTAAATCTGAAAGGAAGTGTGAAAGTGATGACTTCGAACCAAGAACCTTCGAAACCACCATTAAAACATTTTGGCATGCTTGAACCTCATCTACAGAACAACTCTCGATTGCAGACATGCAGGATCCTTCCATGGCTCCTCAAAAAGTATACCTATGTGTGAGGGATTAGATACTTCCAAAAAGTAAGTAGCAACCTACACCAGCATCATCATCTTCACCGGCAAAGTGGTGTCGGCCGGAGGCCTTCCTCCTCCAATATTTCTCCCTGTTTCAAATACTTTCTCTCTCTGTATATATATCTTCCTCTTCTCTCGTAATAATGTGTAATAATGTGTGATATGATGTGTGGGATTGGATGAGCAGTTGAAGATTAGATGAGAATCTGGGATTTAGGAGTGTTTGGGATTAGAGAGGGAGAAAGAGATGGTTTTTAGAGAGAGAATTGGGTGTTTCATTTTTCATGTTTTATTTTTAATATATTTTTAGAGACAAAATGACTAAATTACCCTCTTGTGTAAGATACATACCAAATTTAACTTAAATTTATAACCTGGTTAGTGGTAAAGGATGAAAGGTGTAATGAGTTTTCCAACTAAAGGATTGTGACTGTAATTATTGAAGTTAAAGGGCATCCATTGCAACCCGCTACAAACATAAAGGACGAAAACTGTAATTTACCCTAAACATTATGCAATTTTTGTTCCGTTTTACAGGGGATCATGGTAATAAGGCTGACTCAGTATCAAGGTTATGTCAAGGTTATTCGACCGATGAGGTGATTTTTGTTATGCTGAAGAAGAATTATTTTAATTTTTATGACTGGTTTTTTTTAGTTTTAGTTATTTCTGTTATAGGTTATGATGTTCTTTCAACAGGGAGACTGTTGTTGGTTATAGAACCAACTCGAGCCAATGAATCATTTTCACGTTTCCATGCATTTTGTGTTCAATTCAAGGAAATCAGAGTGCTTTCTGTTGTTTGTAGGTCCGCTACATGTTTGTTTCCATGATGAAGAATGCGTAGTACGGTACATGGATCATGGTTAATTGCTTCGGTATCTTGCTTATTTTGGGTGGACATGTGAATTACTGAACGCCAACCACTTCTAATACCATGATTTTGATTATAAAAGCCCTTAACTGCTGTGTTAAAAGGAAGAATTAGAAATAGAACTACAAATTGTGGCCTTGAATAAATGCACTTTGCCATAGGGTTGTACCAACTGCGAAGGACAAGCACTTGCTGATTAATATGACATTAAATTCTTTGAAACTGTAAGTTAACCAACCAACAGATTAATGTTTTAGTTACTTTTTTTAGACCACTTAAAGAAAATATTGAACAACTTCTATAATTGGCGGAGTACATGCACAAAAGTCGGGTAAAGAGGACTAATGAGACGGGTATACGACACAAAGAGCAAATGATGAAAACTGGTCGGCATGTCCGTTGAGGGTGAAGAGAACCACCTGATATGCAGCCTCAGACCTTGAATGTTGATAAAAACGTCCCCTAAGCTAAGAAAGTGACTGAAAGCCCTCAAAATCTTTGGCTGTAAAGGAAGACAACAGTGCACTTCTTTCACAAGCCTATCTTTCCAGGGTTGATGTGTCTAAAGATCTTACTCAACTTGAGCTGTATGACCAGTGCACAAGCATGATGGATATGGGTCTTGAAGCATCATCTGATGGATTTGACTGCAAGATTTTGTTTTTGGAAGCAAGGATTATGTTTCTTTATGACCAAGTTCATCTTTTCACTTAGATGCATCTACTCAATTGTTTTCATTTATATGTCACAGGAGGGTGTAGATGTCGATGCTATCCGAGAATGTAGTTGCCATTGGAGGCTGTGGAGAAGATTGTGTAGACCTAAACAAATCTAATCAGGTACATCATGTGACTCTTGATTTAGTCATTGTACTTTCGGTTATTTTGTTTTTAAATTTGGAATTGAAACTAAACAGAGGAAGTTCAGGGGTTGTTTTGTATTTTATTGAATTTGGAGCTTCGAAACTGGAAAGTGAAAAAAGTAATTGAAAGTTGTGTTAATTGGCATGTTTAATTTGGTTGGTTTATTGTACTCAGAGTTATTGTAACATATATGGAGGTTCAAATGGACGGTATCCATTTTATGGAGCATGCACTGGAGCAGCTGGTGCCTAGTATGATTACTGCTGCAGGTGCAGCCACAGCTTTTAATCCGTAGATGAAAATGGCTTTGTGATTTTAGTAAAATGTTTTATTTATGTTGATTCTCTTTGAGGCATAGGAGCCTAATGCACTCATGTGTAGATTTCATGGTGTGCATGAAAAGTTGAGTGAGGTTTTGGATCGATTAGTGTATAAAGAACTTGGAATCACAAAAGAAGTTCAAAAGTAAGTAAATCTTTGATGTAGTAGCGGAGATTAAATGCTCATATGTCAAATTTAGGGCCACCATTTTTGTATATGTGACTGTAGGAAAAAAGAACTTATGTAAAAAAAACTGTATATCCGGCCGCAACGCGGCGGGTACTTTTCTAGTTAGAAAATAATAAACAATAAGACGACTTATGCAATGAGAATATTATATAAATTCAAGCGTACCAAACAATGAATATGATTTTAATGCTTATTAAAATGTATGTATTATATTCTTGAAAGATAAACATGTACAAGCGGCTAGGGATTATTCAAAAATAGAAAACATTACAAAACAAGAGGCCGGTTAACGTACAATACCCCTTATCCTACATTATGTACGCGATAAGCTCAGCTTCCGATCTTCTATCTATTGAACACTGCGAAATTAATTTATATAATTAAATTAATCAAATTAATATACATAAAACCAACCGCGAAGGATAAAATTGACAACTCCTCTATCAAAATCCTGGTAATTTCGTTCGGTACCTTCTTCTTCTTCTTCAACCGACTCTTCTGCAAATCGACGTTCGCCGGTGCGATTTCATCCAATCGATTGTTCATCCGACGATTATGACAACTACAGCAGCTTTGGGAGGTATTAGATCTCCAATCGACAACAATGTTTACTAGACTAATAAAAATTTTGATATGATTGTTCTTGTCAATACATGCGATTGCACTTTAAATAGTAATATACACATGCGATTTTGTAACTATGACAACTAACTAATAAACTACAGCATAGAGATTATACACATGTGGTTTGTTACCTTGAAAAAAAATAATAGATAACATGCGATTTAATAATAATAGCATGCGAATTCTTAAATAACATCTATTGTAACATGCATGCGAATTCCCACATAATAATCACATGCGAATCCATAGAAAAATAAATAATATTCACATGCGAAAAACAAATAATAATCACCTGGAGACTTATTCATATGCAAAATCCATAGAAAAACAAATAATAATCACATGCGAATTCCCACAAAATAACTTTTGTAATATGCATGCGATTTAACTGGGGCACATGCAAATTCCTTATAGAAAATATTAATAACATGCGAATTTCAAAATAGTAACTTTTGTATCATGCGAATTCCATCTAGGATTTATTATCTGACATTATCATTGAAAAAAATAATAGCATGCGAATTAAATATTATCATGTGACATTATCATGCGAATTATTCCTTGTAAAAGTAAATGCATGCGGATTAAATATTATCATGTAACATGCGAAATTAATTTCTACTGGAATGCTCACTGACGAATTCAACATCTTCAAAATCAACATCTGTGTTTCGTTCGGTGTCGCTCTGTGGATCCATTGAAAACAACAATTGATTAAACTGATACGATTCATAATTACTAGGATAGTGGTGTAAGGAACTCGTGATCTGCTTATTGAAGAAATTGTCTAATTTGCCCTCTGCTGATTGAATGGATTGTTTGATATACCCTTATGTAGGAAAACTGAATCAGGGACACGTGTAGGGCTATTATAATCGCGTACGTATTGTATGATTAGGCGATTTGTATCCTACACTTCCTTTACAAAACAAATGAAAGAAATATACAAATTATATAAAGGCTAATTAGCTAACAGGTCAAGCCCACATTAACATCTTTATTATGTTAACATCCCCCCTCAAACTCACAATGCAACTGTACATTGAAATTTGTCACACAAGAACCGAAATCAAGATGCCGACTGAGCCTTGGTATATACGTTCGCAATATGTAAACTGATAGAACGAAGGGAAGCGAGATGGTTCCAAGCTGAAGATGATGCGAGTAAAATGACAATCAATCTCAATATGTTTTGTCCGCTTATTGAAAACAAAGTTCTTTGCGATCTGCATAACACTTTGGTTATCACAATGCAATGGGGGTAGTCTGAGAGATAGTAACTGATGCGTGTGGGTGTATATATATTTTAGGTGTATATTTTAAGCCCTTTTTACACTTTTTTGCCAAGTTTTAAATTTATAAAACACGATATTTACTAACACTACACACACATATGGGCAAGTGCACCCATCGTGGACGTAGTATAGTGTTGGTAAGATACCGAGGTCGTCCAAGGACACAAGAGCTTTTAATACCGGTTTATCCTCAACGTCTAATCAAATCAAAATGTTAGAAAAGATTTTTAAAACTAAGAAAATAAAACTAAATGCTGAAAAATAAAAATAAAAATAAAAGTAAAATAGATAGACAAGATGAATCACTTGGATCCGACTCGTATATAGTGTAACCTTTGATTATTTTCGCACTTTTGCACTTGTTTAAGAGATTATCTTAGTTATTATAGTAGGCCCCTCTTTTGAAGGTGACGTTACCCTCAACCCAGTAGTTTGAGTCAGCAAGGATACAATCCTAAAGGGTCGGATTATTGAAAGATAATTAATTAAGTTATTAATGCAAATTATGGTAGGCCCCTCTTTTGAAGGTGACGTTACCCTCGACTAAGTAGTCTGAGTCAGCAGGGATACAGTACTAAATAGACGGGTTATAGTATTAATAGTAGTTTACTTTTGAGGGGGTCAAAGAGTTTGGATCCCCGCCATCCAATACCTTTGGGTATTGAAGGAGATCCTACTAAATTTGACCCAGGTCCCTTGCAGGACCTCTAAACGCTGAACAAGGTCAAGACCCTTACCAAACCGTTCTCTTAACCCCCGACCAGGTAGCCAACATACCTCCATATAGACCGTGGAGATATGAATGGTGAAAATCTTTTATTTTATATAGACAGTAAAATAATGTCAAGACACCACGGACAAACGATAAGGAAGAATCACCTTCAACATAAGAAACTAGTTATTAAAGTCATTAATACAAAACCAAATAAAAAGTGCAAAAGATTAAAAATAAAAAGTATTACACTAGACACTTGTCTTCACCAAGTGATATAAGAGACTTAGGCAAACATGGCCTTTGATTGTCAAGAACTCTTACGATCAATCTTGGATCCCGAGACGACTCACACACTCTATGATGGACAATGGATGATGGTGGTGGATGATGGTGTTATGGTGGAGGTGGTGGAGTGTGAGAGAGGTGGTGTGCCAAGGGATGAGTTGAAATGGCTCCAAGCACTCCTATTTATAGGCTGAACAGAAGCCTGGGCACGGCCCCGTGCCCACTGGGCACGGCCCCGTGTCCGTCTGACACTCTCTCTCTTCATTAATTGTAATTCACAATTACAATAAATGCGCCTGCAGTACTTTGGCCACGCCCCCGTGTCCGCTGGGCACGGCCCCGTGGTGGGCAATAGAAGCTTCTACAGGTTTGTCTTTTTTCTGCTGCTTCTTGGGCACGGCCCCGTGCTCGCTGAGCACGGGGCGTGTTCAGTCTTCTGCCTTATCTGTTTTGCTTGGGAGGATGCTGTCGAGGGGTCGGGCAATCCACTTTTGTCCCTTTTCTTGTATTTATGTTAGATTTTGCTGTCTTTTTGCTTCTTTTGTTAATTTGAGCTCATTTAATCCTGAAAGTACAAAAGGAAGACAAAAACACACTTTTTCCAACATTAGTACTAAAAAAGGGTTAGTTTTATGCCACAATTGATATAATTTATATGTTGCATTTTGCGCGTATCAAATACCCCCACACTTGAATTTTTGCTTCTCCTCAAGCAAAACTCTTTATAATGTGGCTTTATTCACTTCCAAATGGAATGGTAGAAGAGAAGGTTTTTGGGCTTGTCATAGGGTGTCGGGATTTTCCAAGATCGTTTAGGTTTTATTTTTATTTATTTACAATCCTATTCGTCATGATTTATTAAAAACATTTCATAAGATAAATTACTTATTAAGGCATAACATACCTTTTTAAAATTCCATTTATATACAAGTTCACATACCTCACGGGGGAAATCACTCACACTCGGCCGAAGGTGTATTTTTAGTGAATCACTCAAGAGCGGCGTGGAACTTATTTCTACCATAAGCTTGCCAAGCAATCAATCCTCCTCCTTTTTAACTTTATACCTTTGTAAATATCAAGAGGACTTTTTGGGTGAAGGGTTAGGCTTGGGCTAAAGGTGGGTGGTTGGGTTAGTGGTTAGTTGAAAAAGGCGTAAAAGGCGTTGGTTTTCGTAAAACATTTTGTTTTTGTGACTATTTATTTTTAATGAAGTATTTATTCAAACAAGCTTTTGTTTGAGGAGCTTTGTTTGTTTATTTCTAACTTCATCATCATTAACTTCATCATCATTCATCATATATATATATATATATATATATATATATATATATATATATATATATATATATATATATATATATATATATATATATATATATATTTCAAGAGTCACACGAAAACCAAGCTTTGTTACTAAAATAAGGGGTAAAAAATGAAAAAGGGATTTTGGTGGGTAAAAAGGGTTTTGGGTTAAGAAATGAAAAGGTTTAGGCTCAAAGGGGTTAACTAGGGGGAATTTTTGGGTAGGTAAAAAGAAAAATGAAAATAATGGTGTTGAAAGAAAAAGGGTTAGTCCTAATGCCTCCATCATTTACTTACTTGGGTTTAAGTTGGTAAGGACCGAGAATGATATCGTGGCAAGTTCTAGAGTCGTAAGAACCAAGCGGCTATTCACACAAGAAACGAAAAATGAGCATTTAGTGTAAAGATATGTATTTGTATGCTCTTTAAAGGCTCAAAACTTACTTTTGTGGGAATGGGTTTTTACGTGATCAGGTATATATAATCAAATTTTAACTAAGTTTGTCATGCCGTTTCATAATTTTCTTATATTGGTTCTTTTTATCACGACGCTATCGGTTGTAAACTTATAAAAATATAACCTTGTTAGACTTAGAATTCCCAACTTAAACTCAGACAAGTAAAAAAAAAATTAAAAAATTTTTGAAAAAAATTTGGGGTGATTAGCGGTTCCAATAGAGTTTTGTGTAAGGCTTGTTATTAGGACTTGCGAAATTCAAGGTTTTAGCATCCCCCCACACTTAAATTACACATTGTCCTCAATGTGTCCCAAAAATAAGTTTTTAGGTTAATTGAATGTGTAAAATGGTGTTAAAAGCAAAATTTTATGTTACTGGCACTCTGGACACGGCCCCGTGTCCGTTGGACACGACCCCGTGTTCAACTGCCAGTAATGAAAACTTACAGAAGATGGACATGGGGGCGTGTTGGCTGGGCACGACCCCGTGTCTGGCAAAAATCTGCAGAAAAACAAACAAACAGCAGGTCTGGGAGGTGGGCACGGGGGCATGTCGGCTGGACACGTCCCCGTGTGGACTGTCTGCAAGGCTGAAAAACAGGTTTCTTTCTCCGGTTTTCCTGTCCTGGCTTTATTAGTGCTAATGATTAGCACTCTAAGCCTCACTTGTACCTGTTTTATCACTAAATACCACACCAAGCAATACCAAACGTCCTAAATTACCAAGTTAATCATCCAAACCATAAAGTAAAAGAAAAATAAAGCAGAAAGTAAAAAGGAGTTAAGGAAAGTAAATTGTCTAACACTCGGCACGCAGGCCGTCAATTGTTTTGATAGAAAAAAGGGACTTTAACCTGTGGGTTCACCATCAACCCGCTCCTGCTCCTTCTTCACCCACCTAATCCATGTCCTCATCGCTGTCATCACCTCCGTCCCCATGACCCGCCATATACTCCCGGATGTTCCCGATGTCGTCTTGGATATCGGTGATGCTTCGCTCAATAGCTCCGACCCGGTGGTATGTGTTGTTGGCAAGGTTGTATGTGTTCCATTTTTGTCTAGAAAAGCATATTCCAAACCTTTCGGAAGTTTCCTTGAGCTCAATGGGTGGGTCTTTAGGAGACTCCTTATTACGTGGCTCATCTAGATCAAGAACTTTAAAGGTTTGTTCTATGGCGACCCCTTCTTCAACAAAGTGGTCAATTTCTTCACTTGTATCGGGTGGTTCATCTTCATTTTCAATTAGGGGGTCATTATTGCCAAAAGGATATTTCATTGCACGCTCAAGATCTATGCTCCTTTTGAATGCCCCTAACTGAAGAGGTAGATTATTAAACTTCCGGTTTTTCAAAGCTTCATGAGTTTTTACAAAAGGTTTTCCCAACACTAGAGGAGCGTCATCGAGGATGACAAAGTCGGTTGGGATTACCACTTGATTTGTTTGAACCAAGACATCCTCCACTACACCAATTGATTTTATTACTTTCCGATTGGATAGAAAAATGGGTATTTGAAGTGGATTAAAATCACTAATACTTAATTTTTCGAAAATCTAATTAGGCATTATGTTAACACAAAGATCTTTATCAATAGTGACATTACTAATAAATGAATTTTGAAAAAAACATGGAACCGGTGTAATGTTAATTTCAAAAGGATCTTCTTTTATTAGTGAAGTTTGATCATTAGTTAACTTAACACTTACCATTTCTTCAATTTTAGTGTTAGTGTTTTACTCTTTTAAAAACTTAGCATGAGTTGGTACTAAACAGTGATTTTCGAAAGAAGGTGACAAGAGATTAATTTCTTCAAAATTAGACTCTTCTTGAATTTTAGCGTTATCGGCCTCACCTTTTTCGTTGTCTAACTCGTGTGTCGGTTTTTCACTTTCTTGTTCTTCCATTTTTACATTTTCAACTATCTCTACGTTATTATTACAAGTTAATTCTTCTCTTGCGCGGGATTCCTCTTCCCTTGCGCGAGATTCTTTTATGCAACGTTCGATAGTTTTAATGTGTTCTAATATCCTATCAGTCACTTCGGTGATAGAGAAAGGATCGGGATCCTTAAAGCTTGAATCCGGTTGTTCGAACCTTGGTTCCTCATAGTACCCATATGAAGTAGATGGTTCACACCATTGTTCTTCATTGTAAGCATATGATGGATATGGGTCGTAATTTTGTTCTTCATAGTACTCATATGAGGTGGGTTGTTCACATCATGGTTCCTCATAATAAGTATATGAAGGTGGTGGCTCATATCTTGACTCCTCAAAGTATGAGTATGAAGGTTCATACCTTGGTTCATCAAAATATGAGTATGAGGGGTGGGGTTCATACCTTTGGTCTTCATAGGATGTGTATGAAGTCGATGGCTCGTACCTGGGCTCCTCATAATAGTTGTATGAATTGGATGGTTGAAATAAGTTACAACATTGTACCGAGTGCGGGTTACCACAATTAGTGCAATATTCTCTCATATAATCATCCTCATCATAGGTGTAGTTGTAACCTCCTGAGTATTGATCCATAAGAATCACTCAGCAGACTACAACTGAGTCTCGGGACCAGAAAACAGAAACAAAGACGGAAACAGAGGCTGGACACGGCCCCGTGTCTGGTGAACACGGCCCCGTGTTCAGGGTCTGTATATGGGCGTTTTAATTAACGTTACTGGTCTCGTTGAGCACGGGGGCGTGTTCAGTGAGCACGGCCCCGTGTTCAGACTCTGTATCTGGGTATCTAACTAGAAATATGTAGCACGGGGGCGTGTTCAGTGAGCACGGCCCCGTGTTCAGGCTACTGTAAATGCAAACTAAACTAAAATGCAGAAAAATGTGCGCGCGTTTTAAAAAAGGTTTTGAAAAACTGATTAGGCCGTCGATTTTAAGCTTTCTTAAAATCCTTGTGTCCCCGGCAACGGCGCCAAAAACTTGATGCGTGTGGGTGTATATATATTTTAGGTGTATATTTTAAGCCCTTTTTACACTTTTTTGCCAAGTTTTAAATTTATAAAACACGATATTTACTAACACTACACACACATATGGGCAAGTGCACCCATCGTGGACGTAGTATAGTGTTGGTAAGATACCGAGGTCGTCCAAGGACACAAGAGCTTTTAATACCGGTTTATCCTCAACGTCTAATCAAATCAAAATGTTAGAAAAGATTTTTAAAACTAAGAAAATAAAACTAAATGCTGAAAAATAAAAATAAAAATAAAAGTAAAATAGATAGACAAGATGAATCACTTGGATCCGACTCGTGTATAGTGTAACCTTTGATTATTTTCGCACTTTTGCACTTGGTTAAGAGATTATCTTAGTTATTGTAGTAGGCCCCTCTTTTGAAGGTGACGTTACCCTCAACCCAGTAGTTTGAGTCAGCAAGGATACAATCCTAAAGGGTCGGATTATTGAAAGATAATTAATTAAGTTATTAATGCAAATTATGGTAGGCCCCTCTTTTGAAGGTGACGTTACCCTCGACTAAGTAGTCTGAGTCAGCAGGGATACAGTCCTAAATAGCCAGGTTATAGTATTAATAGTAGTTTACTTATGAGGGGGTCAAAGAGTTTGGATCCCCGCCATCCAATACCTTTGGGTATTGAAGGAGATCCTACTAAATTTGACCCAGGTCCCTTGCAGGACCTCTAAACGCTGAACAAGGGCAAGACCCTTACCAAACCACTCCCTTAACCCCCGACCAGGTAGCTGATGTGCGTGTAGTGTAATATAATTTTGATGTATATTTAAGCCCCTTTTTACACTTTTAGCCAAGTTTTAAATTTATAAAACACGATATTCACTAACACTAAACACACATATGGGCAAGTGCACCCATCGTGGACGTAGTATAGTGTTGGTAAGATACCGAGGTCGTCCAAGGACACAAGAGCTTTTAATACCGGTTTATCCTCAACGTCTAATCAAATCAAAAACTGAGAAAAAATGTTTTAAACTAAGAAAAATAAAAACTAACTAAATGCTGAAAATAAAAATAAAATAAAAACAGATAGACAAGATGAATCACTTGGATCCGACACGTGTATTAGTATAACCTTTGATTATTTTCGCACTTTTGCACTTGTTTAAGAGATTATCTTAGTTATTGTAGTAGGCCCCTCTTTTGAAGGCGACGTTACCCTCAACCCAGTAGTTTGAGTCAGCAAGGATACAATCCTAAAGGGTCGGATTATTGAAAGATAATGAATTAAGTTATTAATGCAAATTGTGGTAGGCCCCGCTTTTGGCGGTGCCGTTACCCTCGGCTAAGTAGTCTGAGTCAGCAGGGATACAGTCCTAAATAGCCGGGTTATAGTATTAATAGTAGTTAACTTATGAGGGGGTCAAAGAGTTTGGATCCCCGCCATCCAATACCTATGGGCATTGAAGGAGATCCTACTAAATTTGACCCAGGTCCCAAGCAGGACCTCTAAACGCTGAACAAGGGCATGACCCTTACCAAACCGTTCCCTTAACCCCCGACCAGGTAGCCAACATACCTCCATATAGACCGTGGAGATATGAATGGTGAAAATCTTTTATTTTATATAGACAGTAAAATAATGCCAAGACACCACGGACAAACGATAAGGAAAGATCACCTTCAACATAAGTAACTAGTTATTAAAGTCATTAATACAAAACCAAATAAAAAGTGCAAAAGATTAAAAATAAAAAGTATTATACTAAACACTTGTCTTCACCAAGTGATGTAAGAGACTTAGGCAAACATGGCCTTGATTGTCAAGAACTCTTACGATCAATCTTGGATCCCGAGACGACTCACACACTCTACGATGGACAATGGATGATGGTGGTGGATGATGGTGTTATGGTGGTGGTGGGTGGTGGATGAAGTGTGAGAGAGGTGGTGTGCCAAGGGATGAGAGAGAATGAAGCCAAGCTCCTCTATTTATAGGCTGAACAGAAGGCTGGACACGGCCCCGTGTCCGCTGGACACGGCCCCGTGCCCGTCTGACATTCTCTCACTTCATTAATTGTAAATGCGAATTACAATTAATGCGCCTGCTGTACTTTCACCACGCCCCCGTGCTCGCTGGACACGGCCCCGTGGTGGGCAATGGAAGCTTCTACTGGTTTGTCTTTTCTGCTGCTTCCTGGGCACGCCCCCGTGTTCGCTGGACACGGGGCGTGTTCAGACTCTGTTTCTTCTCCTTTGCCTTGGGAGGTGCCGTTGAGGGTCCGGGCAGTCCACTTTTGTTCCTTTTCTTGTATTTATGGTAGAATTAGTTGTCTTTTTGCTTCTTTTGTGATTTTGAGCTCATTTCATCCTGAAAATACAAAAGGAAGACAAAAACACTCTTTTTCCAACATTAGTACTTAAAAAGGGTTAGTTTTATGCCTTAATTGATGTGATTTATATGTTGCATTTTACACACATCAAATACCCCCACACTTGAACTTTTGCTTGTCCTCAAGCAAAACTCTTTAAATGTGGCTTACACTCCCAAATGGAATAGGTAGAAGAGAAGTTTTTTAGCTTGTCCTAGAGTGTCGGGAATCCAAGGTTTTTATAGGTTTTATTTATTTACAATCCTATTCGTTATGATTTATTTTGAACGTTTCATAAGATGAATTACTTATTTGGGCATAGCATGCCTTATTAAAATTCCATTTATATACAAGTTCACATACCTCACGGGAGATCACTCAACACTCGGCCGAAGGTGTATATTTTAGTGAATCACTCGAGAGCGGCACGGAACTTACGTCTTCCATAGGCTTGCCAAGCAATCAATCCTCCTCCTTTTTAACTTTTTACCTTTGTAAATATCAAGAGGACTTTTGGGGTGAAGGCTTGGGTTTAAAGGTGGGTGGTTGGTTAGTGGTTAGTAAAAAGGGCGAAAATCGTAACAAGCGTCGGTTTTTCGTGAAGTACCTTGTTTTTAGTGATTTTTTATTTTGAAGTATTTCTCCAAACAAGCTTTTCTAGCTTTTGTTTGTTTTTGACTTCATCATCATCATTTTTTTTTTCTTCGATCGTCACATAAAAAGGTGAGTTTACGAAAAAGCGAGCTTGTTACTAAAATAAATAGAAAAAAAAATAAAAAGGTTTTTGGTGGGTAAAAAGGGTTTTGGGGTAATGAAATGAAAGGTTTAGGCTCAAAGGGGCTATCTAGGGGGATTTTGGGTAGGTAAAAAAAAATGAAAAATAATGGTTTTGAAAGAAAAATGGTTAGTCCTAATGCCTCCATCATTTACTTACTTGGGTTTAAGTTGGTAAGGACCGGGAATGTATCGTCGTGGCAAGTTCTAGATTTGTAAGGACCGAGCGGCTATTCACACAAGAAACGAAAAATGAGCATTTAATCTAAATATGTGTATTTTTGTGCTCAATAAAGGCTCAAAACTCACTTTTGTGGGAATGGGTTTTTAATGTGACCAAGCATATATAATCGAATTTTTAACTAGACTTGTTATACCGTTTCATAATTTTCTTATGTTGGTTCTTTTTTTATCACGACGCTATCGGTTGTAAACTTGTAAAAATATAACCTTTTTAGAACTTGTTATTCCCAACTTAAACTAAGACAAGTAAATAAAAAAAAATGAAAAAGTTTTTTGAAAAAATTTGGGGTGTTTAGCGGTTCCAATAGAGTTTTGTGTAAGGCTTGTGTTTAGGATTTTGCAAAATTTCAAGGTTTTAGCATCCCCCCCACACTTAAATTACACATTGTCCTCAATGTGTCCAAAAATAAAGTTTTTGGTTGATTAGAATGTATAAAAGTGGGTTAAAAAGCAAAGATTTATGTTACTGGCATCCTGGACACGGCCCCGTGTTGACCGGGCACGGCCCCGTGGTCAAGTGCCAGTAACAAAAATTACAGAATTGAAACAGAAGCCTGGACACGGGGGCGTGTCCGCTGAACACGGCCCGTGTCCAGTTACCTGAACTGGGTGATTTTCTGCAGGGGCTCAGCACGGGGCCGTGTTGGTTGGGCACGGCCCGTGTTGAGCCTTCTGTGATGGAGATTTTTGTCGGGTTGCTCTGTTCTTCGTGCATGGTTCCATTTTTCTCGTTCCCTTTTTCATCCATTACCACCATGAGTGTGTTTTATTCTCAAAACAACCATCAATCTTAAAAACCATCATAACATTGCTAATAGAGAGACATTACATAAAGATAAAAATTACATAAATATTAAACTTATGGAGTTCTAGCCCTATGTTTTATTTTAATTTAGCAAAATTTCCAAGAAGCTACTAATCTTGGTTAGATAAGGCTTTGTAGAACTCCTCCTTTCGGGTGTGGTTCTCCTCATATGTCGGCAAGCCACTCCTCTACCTCCCTTGGAAGGAGAAAAGAGGGCTCGTTCGCATTAGTTTGAGGAGTTTCAACTTCCGCTGGAACTTCTTGTGGGTTTTCCATAGGAGGTTCTGCGGGAAAGTCTCCCCACCCGGTAGGGTTGTTAACACCGAGTGCCAAGTTCCAGTCTTGTTGTGGAAGGACTGGTTCCATAGGGGGTGCTACCAAAATGTTTAACCTTTGGTGCAAAAGGTTAATCTCTTGGAAGCTGCTTTCAAGTCCCATTGTAAGATCGTTAATACGGTCAATGAGGACCTCCTCTACTGACGTCATTTCGTCGAGAGCTTCCCTTAGCGCTATCACGTAGTGCACAAGTGTAGCTTCAACGGAGAGCCTCCTTCCCCTTCGGCTGTTTGAGGAATGAACGGATGATGTTTCACTGTTTTCACTCGCCATTCTACGAAAAATAAACCAAAAGCAGTTTATATGACGAAACAGTTTCTGGACACGGCCCCGTGCTCATTGAGCACGGCCCCGTGTTCATCTTTCTGCAGAATTTTGGAGCAAGGAATCTTGGGTTTTTAAGTTATTTTCTGAGTTTATGCAAGCTTTTTGACAGTAAATAACTCTAAACAATGTTACATAACATGTTTTTACCAAGATTCTATGATCAAAACTCATTGTTCCCTACCACAAAGATTGAAAATTCAAACTTTTCATGGTAGTTCTTGAAGAAAGATGAAGAAGAAGGAAATGTCTAGAAGAGGAAAGGACAAGATGGGTTGTTGGAAACTTCTTTTAGACTTACCTAGGATTGTTTGAGAGAAGATTCCTTCAAATCTCTGTCCCCAAGTTGGTCCAAATGTGCAGGATTTTTGGCTGCATTTATAGAAAACGACAGCCTGCTGGACACGGCCCCGTGTGCAGATAAAATTCTGACACAGTTTGTCCGTATTCTGATGTTCTGATCAGAGGGGAATCTTTTGGTGGACACGGGGGCGTGTTGGCCGGGCACGGCCCCGTGTCGGAAAGCTGTCTTATGAAGTTTTGTCTTTACTAAGGAGCTAATCTATATGGGGTGGCTCTTGACTTGTTGGAACAACCCCAAAGTGCCTAAGATACCTTAATTGTCCTATACTAAGGCGAGAACGCAAGAGGTTGTCGGTGAGGGTAATTCCTATTTTCATTCTAGGTGGACAAGTCCAACCCTTTCCCGGGCTCTCGTTAAAGAAGGTGTATGCCGAATCGCTCAGGTCTATGTATGCATCGAACGAAGTCGATGGGGAGTCCTTCACGGCACAATCGGCACAGGGACGACTATCATCCGCGTCTTTTCTAGGTAAGAAGGTATTTTCGGGAGCAACGAGGTTGTCGGAATGCGGTTCCAACATTTCCTCATGGTCATCATCTTGGGATGGATCTAAAAAATCCTTCCTAAGTTCTTTTGACCAATTGAGAAGTAGTTCTTCTAGTTGAAATAACTCGTCAAGGAGCATTTCTCCTAGAATATCTGGCTGGGCGCATTCGAGGGAGAAATAGTGCTTATTTTTACTTTCGCCCCTCTTAAGGTTACAAGGAATCGGTGGGTCTATATAGTGGGGCCTATAAGTGAGGAAAAACATTTTAATTCCTCATGTTCGCCTCCACATATTCGACACCACAAACCATAAGAGTGCCGAAAGTAAAAAGAATTACTATCACTCATGTTTGTGTCAGAAATTACCAACCGCCGGGATCTAACGGTTCTGTTTTCAGCAACTGAATCTTGGGCACGGGGGCGTGTTGAGTAGACACGACCCCGTGTTCAGCCTACTGTCTGACTTAAAATAGGATTGCCAGTTCCAATGATTGAGCACGGGGCGTGTTCAGCGGGCACGGCCCCGTGTTGAGCCCTGCAGAAGCTAAAAATCTAAGAAAAAATCCTAAAAAATTAAAGAAAAATAAAAATATGATTAGGCCGTTGATTCCTAACTTTCTTAAAATCCTTGTGTCCCCGGCAACGGCGCCAAAAACTTGATGTGCGTGTAGTGTAATATAATTTTGATGTATATTTAAGCCCCTTTTTACACTTTTAGCCAAGTTTTAAATTTATAAAACACGATATTCACTAACACTAAACACACATATGGGCAAGTGCACCCATCGTGGACGTAGTATAGTGTTGGTAAGATACCGAGGTCGTCCAAGGACACAAGAGCTTTTAATACCGGTTTATCCTCAACGTCTAATCAAATCAAAAAGTGAGAAAAAATGTTTTAAACTAAGAAAAATAAAAACTAACTAAATGCTGAAAATAAAAATAAAATAAAAACAGATAGACAAGATGAATCACTTGGATCCGACACGTGTATTAGTATAACCTTTGATTATTTTCGCACTTTTGCACTTGTTTAAGAGATTATCTTAGTTATTGTAGTAGGCCCCTCTTTTGAAGGCGACGTTACCCTCAACCCAGTAGTTTGAGTCAGCAAGGATACAATCCTAAAGGGTCGGATTATTGAAAGATAATGAATTAAGTTATTAATGCAAATTGTGGTAGGCCCCGCTTTTGGCGGTGACGTTACCTTCGGCTAAGTAGTCTGAGTCAGCAGGGATACAGTCCTAAATAGCCGGGTTATAGTATTAATAGTAGTTAACTTATGAGGGAGTCAAAGAGTTTGGATCCCCGCCATCCAATACCTATGGGCATTGAAGGAGATCCTACTAAATTTGACCCAGGTCCCAAGCAGGACCTCTAAACGCTGAACAAGGGCAAGACCCTTACCAAACCGTTCCCTTAACCCCTGACCAGGTAGCCAACATACCTCCATATAGACCGTGGAGATATGAATGGTGAAAATCTTTTTATTTTATATAGACAGTAAAATAATGCCAAGACACCACGGACAAACGATAAGGAAAGATCACCTTCAACATAAGTAACTAGTTATTAAAGTCATTAATACAAAACCAAATAAAAAGTGCAAAAGATTAAAAATAAAAAGTATTATACTAAACACTTGTCTTCACCAAGTGATGTAAGAGACTTTGGCAAACATGGCCTTGATTGTCAAGAACTCTTACGATCAATCTTGGATCCCGAGACGACTCACACACTCTACAATGGACAATGGATGATGGTGGTGGATGATGGTGTTATGGTGGTGGTGGGTGGTGGATGAAGTGTGAGAGAGGTGGTGTGCCAAGGGATGAGAGAGAATGAAGCCAAGCTCCTCTATTTATAGGCTGAACAGAAGGCTGGACACGGCCCCGTGTCCGCTGGACACGGCCTCGTGCCCGTCTGACATTCTCTCACTTCATTAATTGTAATTGCGAATTACAATTAATGCGCCTGCTGTACTTTCACCACGCCCCCGTGCTCGCTGGACACGGCCCCGTGGTGGGCAATGGAAGCTTCTACTGGTTTGTCTTTTCTGCTGCTTCCTGGGCACGCCCCCGTGTTCGCTGGACATGGGGCGTGTTCAGACTCTGTTTCTTCTCCTTTGCCTTGGGAGGTGCCGTTGAGGGTCCGGGCAGTCCACTTTTGTTCCTTTTCTTGTATTTATGGTAGAATTAGTTGTCTTTTTGCTTCTTTTGTGATTTTGAGCTCATTTCATCCTGAAAATACAAAAGGAAGACAAAAACACTCTTTTTCCAACATTAGTACTTAAAAAGGGTTAGTTTTATGCCTTAATTGATGTGATTTATATGTTGCATTTTACACACATCAGTAGCCAACATACCTCCATATAGACCGTGGAGATATGAATGGTGAAAATCTTTTATTTTATATCGACAGTAAAATAATGTCAAGACACCACGGACAAACGATAAGGAAGAATCACCTTCAACATAAGGAACTAGTTATTAAAGTCATTAATACAAAACCAAATAAAAAGTGCAAAAGATTAAAAATAAAAAGTATTACACTAGACACTTGTCTTCACCAAGTGATGTAAGAGACTTAGGCAAACATGGCCTTTGATTGTCAAGAACTCTTACGATCAATCTTGGATCCCGAGACGACTCACACACTCTATGATGGACAATGGATGATGGTGGTGGATGATGGTGTTATGGTGGTGGTGGGTGGAGTGTGAGAGAGGTGGTGTGCCAAGGGATGAGTTGAAATGGCTCCAAGCACTCCTATTTATAGGCTGAACAGAAGCCTGGGCACGGCCCCGTGTCCGTCTGACACTCTCTCTCTTCATTAATTGTAATTCGCAATTACAATAAATGCGCCTGCAGTACTTTGGCCACGCCCCCGTGTCCGCTGGGCACGGCCCCGTGGTGGGCAATAGAAGCTTCTACAGGTTTGTCTTTTCTGCTGCTTCTTGGGCACGGCCCCGTGCTCGCTGAGCACGGGGCGTGTTCAGTCTTCTGCCTTATCTGTTTTGCTTGGGAGGATGCTGTCGAGGGGTCGGGCAATCCACTTTTGTCCCTTTTCTTGTATTTATGTTAGATTTTGCTGTCTTTTTGCTTCTTTTGTTAATTTGAGCTCATTTAATCCTGAAAATACAAAAGGAAGACAAAAACACACTTTTTCCAACATTAGTACTAAAAAAGGGTTAGTTTTATGCCACAATTGATATAATTTATATGTTGCATTTTGCGCGTATCAGTGACACCCATATCTCCTAGAAGCCATCGTAACCAAACAATCTCCCATGTAGCCACAACCATAGCATGATACTCAGCCTCAGTAGAAGATATGGAAACAACATCCGGCTTCTTACTTTTCCATGAGATTAAAGAATCAGCAAGGAAAACACAGAAACCAGTAGTGGATTTTCGATCATTGGGAACCCTATCCCAAGCAGCATCACTATAGGTACGCAACTCCAAAAATGATGTCGAGGGAAACATAAGACTCTAAAATTGAGTCCTACGAAAATATCTCAGGATACAAAGAATAGCTCCCCAATGAACAAAAGTAGGAGCAATAACAAACTGGTTAACCACATGAACAACATGAGCACTATCGGGTCTAGTAACTGTAAGATAAACCAAGCTGCGTACAATAGTACGATATAGGCTCGGACAAAATAAAGGAACACAATCAGTGGGAGAATAACGTACATTGGTTTCAAGAGGAGTGTCTATAGTTTTGTTATCAGAAAGTCTTGCGCGCTAAAATAGATCAGACATATACTTTGTCTGAGAAAGGATATATCGTTTTTGAGATTGAGCCACCTAAATACCCAAGAAATACTGTAGTAAAACCAAATCCTTCATAGCAAAATAGTGAGCCAAATCACGATTCAAGGACTCAATACCATCATAATCATTGCCTATAATAATCATATCATCCACATATAAAGACAAAAAGGATGCGTCCCGCTCTTGTACATCGAATAAACAATGCTGAATCGTGTTACTTGGAACAAAACCAAGGGAAGTAATCATTGTAGAGAATTTATCAAACCAACCACGAAGGACCTATTTGAGGCCATATAAAGCTTTCTGAAGCCGACATACTTCACTGGGTTGATGAGAAATTCCTTGGGGAGGAGTCATGTAGACCTCCTCATGGAGATCACCATTCAAAAAGGCATTCTTGACATCCATTTGACAAATCTACCACTACTAGCCCCTACGTATAAACATCTGTAGCGATCTCCTCCTGCAAGTACAAACCGTTGTGAACCGTAAACTCTGCTAGCGTCATCGAACGCCAAAGATTTGTCAAATGGATATCAAGAATGCCTTTCTGAATGGTGATCTGCATGAGGAGATCTACATGACTCCTCCCCTAGGAATTACTCATCAGCTCGGTGAAGTATGTCGGCCTCAGAAAGCTTTATATGGCCTCAAAGAAGAAACCAATCATATAATGCTTCCATTTAACAATGGTTACTATTAGCAACTTTATATTTGTAGTATTGTATGTGTTTATATACCCAAAATAGAGTTAAGGCCCATTGTATTCATTACCCTATATATAGGGTGTCATTACTGGAATAATACATAGAATATTTTGCATACCATAAGCACTTTTAGTTACCTACCTATTATAGTTTAATCAGTTAAATTTCAACTAGTGGTGGTTTGGATTTTAATCAATATTACATAAGTTGTTAGCTATAATCTATGTGGTCTAGTGGTATGATATTTATATAGGGTATGATTTTATATAGTGTAGAGTTCAAATGAGAAGAAATTTTTTGTAAGAATAAAAAAGAAGAAATTTTAACCAATTATAATCCTTTATTTTACTTCATTTATTATAAGTATTTAATGTTACTGTAAGAGTACATTGGTAAATCTACATAATTCATTAATTTGTAGTCTTCCTCTTTAATAGCTAACTACATTAAATTTTTTATAACTTATCTTCAAAATATATACTTTTTCAAAAAAATAAAATAAAATAATTTAAAGTGTAGGATAAATTACGAGTTGTATAGGATAAATTACGAGTGGTGTAGGATAAATTTCAACGTGTAGGATGAATTTCGAAATATGTAAGATAACTTATGAAGTGTGTAGGCAAAAAAAGTTAGTGTGGAGGATAATAGTCTTTATGACTAATTAATTAGTAAAAAAATGATAATAAATGAGATAAGTAAAAACACTATTTAATGTTTTACAAAATTACCGTTTGTTCTTTTTCTTCTCAATTAAAATTTCTTCTCAAATGAACCTTCCCTATGACTTCAAATCCTTGCAAAGTCAAAGTTAAGTAAAAAATTCATTTAGAAAAATTACATAATTTGGCTATTGCAAGATCAATGTTGATAAGTAGTGGTTAGAAATGAGCATTTGGTACCGGTGTATTTGATGCCGGTACCAGTTTTCTCTGTTTTTCGGTACTGGACGAGTACTGTGCTCATCTCTAGTAGTGGTTTGGTGCAAAGGACTAGTACCGAGGATTGTTGGTATTAAAAAAAAAATTAGAGCGGTCAAGTTGGTAAATCTTGATAATAAACCTGGGCCGGCCCTTAAAATCTATCTCATAGGTTGGTTTGGGGAGCTGGTATGTTATTTTTAATTATTTTTCGTAGAGTTTGTATGATCGAAAATAAAAGTAGAATAATATGTATAAAAATATATATAACTGAAGTAGTTTTATTACATACAAAATGAAAATATGATTACAATTCACAAATTTCTTAATGCTTTATACAAGTCATTTGTTATTTTGTTTGTAAATTTATCGTCTTTATCAACTATCAATTGCTTAAAACCATCTATATTTTTTTAACACACACTACCGATTTAGAATCCAAAAAAACTAATGTTCTGGTTCTAGCCTTGAAACAACAATAATCAGTTTTAAAACCAATAATAGGAAAAAGTTGCATTTATTTAGTCATCCCGGTTAAATACAATAATAAGTGTTGTTGTTTTTTCAACAGCAAATTTCTTTTATTCCCGGTTAGAACCCAAGAACTCCTGATATTTTAATTTGTAACATCAAAAAAGTAATGATAATGGATTAATAGTTCTAATAGAACTCTTAATTAAGTATTAACCAGAACTCAATTTTTATATTAATTATACTGAAAAAAAAAACTCTTTCGCATTATTGGATTATTTAAAATAAAGAAAACTAAAAATAATTTAGTGAGAAAGAATATGTTGATGACATATGATATTCTTTAAAGTCATTTATTAAAATAACATTTATGAAAATAAAGATTCAATAAAAATTATAGGTCTAACTCTAACGTACACTAGTCTTTCGTCTTCTTTAATAGCTCTCTATTATTCTTTCGGTTTCAGTTGTATCTCCGATTTCTCAAATAGAGAGAAAAGAGTCACCGGTATGTTAGACCATTATAACTAGTTATTTTGTTCATCACATTGGTAAATTTATTGTGTTTTGAGTTTAATTTGGTTGTATTCTGTACTTGGATCTTTATAGTTTGATTTTTCAGATTTATATAAAAGTGATTTTTTTTCTTGGGTTACTGTCAAAAATACATGGATCTATGCCAAGAACACTTTGATGTTTACTATAACACTCAACAGATATAAAAGGAAATAAAATATGATACAAATCTCTCAAAAATCTCACCAGCAGATCATCAACACATTAACACGATGATCTGCACTCTATCTCTTAACAGATCTGAACACTGAACAATAGATCTCAACAAGAAATCTATAAGAAACAATAAACCCTAAGAGATCGAGAAAATATGAACAGAGAAGATAAAAAGACAAGATTTACAAACTGAATATGTTGTGGCTAAAACGGAATTGCCGAGCTATCCCGACGGCTTTTTCTGACTCTCTCAGGTACATACATGGAAAACAGCTCTTAGTTGGTCACAGTGAAGGAGACCTAAGAGAGAGAAAGAAATAACTCTCTGATAGAAGTATCTCAAAAAATAATCATCCTAATAGAAGTGTTATGTTGCTAGGTTTATAACACTGCAGGCCCATAACTTCAGTCTACTGTCAGCCCATCATAAGCAGCAGCCTCCAGCCCATGTATAACACACAAAAAATAAACGTATGTAAAATGTATAGAAATAATAAAAGTGTGTTCAACAATGTATAGTTTTCAACACCCCCTCACTTTTATTATTAAACAAATCAAACAACCTTAACCATTTATAAACCATATCATGTTCGAAATAAACAACTCTTTCGTAAATATATCAGCTCTTTGATCCTCAGTTGATATACCAACTGTTTTAATACACCCCTTTCGAATCTGTTCTTTTAAAAGGAACAAATCCAACTCAAAGTGTTTCGCTCTATTGTGAAACACCGGATTAGCAGCTATAATAGTTGTAGTATTATCACAAAACAATTTAACAGGCAAAGACACTGATCAGTTTAACTCATTTAACAAGTTTATAAGCCACATAACTTCGCATGTCACAGTACACATAGCACGATACTCAGCTTCTGCTGTTGATCGTGAGATAGTCGACTGCATTTTACTTTTCCAAGCACTCAAAGAACTTCCTAGAAAAATGCAAAAAACCTGTGACCGTTTTCCTAGAGACCAAACACTTCGCCCAATCTAGACCAAATTGTTTATCAAAAAATATTCCTCTACTAGGTGCTCTTTTCAAATACCTTAAAACACGCACAACCAATAACCAATGACCCCAAGTAGGCTTATGCATAAACTGACTCAGAATATGCACAGAATATGAAATGTCTAGTCTAGTATTTTATAGATAAATCGACTTTCCAACTAACCTTTGATACCCAGTCAGATTTATCAAATTATCACTCGCTTTTTCACATAAGGAAGTTACCACATAATTTGGTTCAATGGGATTAGACACAGGTTTGCAACAGGTTAATCCAAACACGGCAAGAAGTTCTAAACAATATTAACGTTGTGAAAGACATTGCCCATTACTAGTTTTCAAAACTTCAATACCCAAAAAATACTTTAGAGTTCCTAAATGCTTGATTAAGAACTTGGTTTGTATAAAATTCTTTACAACACAACTGGATAAAAACACTTGAACCATATGGTTCAACTAACCATACAACAAAAAACCAGTAAGACATACGAACCATGTGTGAAAGACACTTCGACAGTCCAAGAACAACATTTAAAAACCAGGACATATGGGTCAAACAAACTATCACGACACAGGCCAACAAACCATCATGATACGTTTTGATAAACAAAAAAACACCAAGATACGGTCAATTCACGAACCACACAGTTCCACAACCAGCAAAAACAAGTTCGATAAAATGAGATCCACATGACTCAACAATGGACAACAATTCATGTAGTCCTATACCATTCATACGATAAACAACAAACAGAACATAAGAACTTTCTATCATATCAGAAAGTAAAACAAATTAGAAAACATGTTCTAATTAACAAAGAATTCATAAAATTCTATAACCGGATTAGATTCATTGATCTAATCAAACAAGAAGGAATCACAAGACTCAAAAAAAAATAATAATAATAAGTCTGATAATAACAAAGGGAATATCACCTATATCAGACTACAAGACAAACACATATCTGATAAAACCCAAGAATTACAAAACTCTATACAACTCAGAACAATGTCTGAAAACTTGAATCACATGATTCAACAGCATGAAAAACCACATCACCCTTTTTTTAAGAAACCAGAACCAAGTCTGAACCTTTTGAATCACACAATTCAAAAAACAAATCTGACAAAACCTAGAATCACACGATTCTACACATCAGATAACCAATTACAGCTAAAAACACTCGGTTGAATAAAAAAACAAAGAACGTTTTCAACAAAAAAACATCCCACCAACCAGAGAAATAAACAGGGCTGTAACACATATTCGAGAATAATCTTCACTACATTACTGGTTAAGACACATGAACCACACGATTCGACTAACCAAATAAGAAGATTTTAGACAATACGAAGAACAGATAGAAACCAACACTACGATCTAACGGGACTAGACCCAACAACATGAAGAATCTACAAACGACCCTAGACCAGTGTGGAAAAAAGCACCACCTAGACCAGTGAACTAACATCACTACGATCGGCGATGAAGTCTCAAAGAGACGAATAAGAAACAAATAGGATCACCAACTGTAACACCTCGAAAATTTTAGTCCAATAATATATCAACACGTGTCATGGACTTAAAACGTGTAAAGGATTTATTTAGAGGGAGTAAAGTTGACAAACAAGGAATCTACGTCTGTAAAAGGATTCAGAGTGTCAACAATGAATAGATATATCTTTCAATATCCCTACATGATATTTATACCCTTAAACGAATAAATCATGGATCATACGAAGCTAATTGTGAAAGAAAGTGAGAGATTACAAACTACAGGGGTTAAAAGTGTCAACATGTTTAAAGTATACCTCTGAGTGACCTTCTAGCAAACCTGAAGCTTTGTAATGATTAATTATGCCCACTAGAATGTGTGATAAAAATTTCACAAGGTTTCGATTAAGTATGAGAAAGTTATGACAGTATTCGTATACGAGGGGTTAAAAGCGTCAAACTGCAAAAGTATGTCAATTCGTAGGGTATCGGACCTTACGAAATATGACCATGAGTTAAACATACTCTATTTAACCTTTATATAGCTTAGATATAGGCTTAGAGGTGTTTAGTGCGCAAAAATAAACTTTTACGTCATGCAGGGACTAAAAGTGTCAAAAAGTGCACAAGTTTGCATTTTCGCGCATATTTTGCATTCTGAATATATCCCAACACCAAAAAATTTATGTAACCACTAAACTATTTTATTTTAGTGTTTGGCTTGATAAAATTCTATTCGTCTCATGATTTGGATCGTTTTTCGCGTCCGCCCGTGTTTCTTTGTAATTAGCCGAACAACGTGACCGTACGACCAAACGAACCAACATCCGGCATGTTTTTGGGCATGTTTCATATTCCCCATGCTTAGGCATCATTGTAGAGCCTTAAAAATGGTTTAATGGGCCTTGGATGTGTCGGAAATGGCATTTGGAGGTGCAGGGGCCAAAGCTGTCAACAAATGAAAGTTGTGCTGATCAGACCTGGTCCTTACGGACCGTATGGCTGGACCCTTGCGGTCCGTAAGCCATGCCCAGTAATAGAAAACTAGAAGCCCTTCCTAACACTTGTCATGATCAAATTCTTATCCAAAACCTATAAATAGAGGTGATCTCTTCATTCAAAATTGCTCATTTTTCATCTCTCTTGCTATCTTCTCAATTCTGGAGAAAACCTGAGCATTTGGAACTTCTTTGGAGTTCATTTCAGTACCAAGGACCATTGGTAAGTGTCCTTAACCTCCTAATCTTAGTTTTGATTAGTTTAATGACCTAAAGTCAACCTTATCGTAATTAAGGTTTGACTTAGTGATTAATCACTAATGGTCCAGTAGTTAGTCTAATTAGAAGTAGCTATAAATTGGTAATTATGTAGGTAATAAACCCCTTAGAGGGCACCTACTGATTAGCAACCTAACTTGGTCAAATGTCGGGGCAAACTTGATATTAAAAAGTCAACAGGAAACTAATTTTGCAAATAAAATTATAATTAGCAATATAGAAGCTATGGAACCTGTTTTAACACTAAAATAACTTGGTAATTAAGTTAAGAACATGTCTAAGCATGTTCAACCCGACAATTCTAAGTATAGGCTCGGTTCACAACCGAAAGTCGCAAGGTTTGACCTTTGCTTTGACTTTCAGTTCTGATCCGAATTAGCTTAGTTTATTTATGCCTTAGGGTTCCTTTGTGACCATGTTATATGTTAGTATAACCTCCTAAAGTTATACTACTTGGTCCTTTAGAATTAGAGTTCATTGCATGTTTCCATAATGCCTAAATGTTGACCATAATGCCCTTTTGATATTAAAACTAGATTTTTGAAGATGTTAAAGGACTAAAACCTTTATTACTGAATTATAAACATGTCCATGAAATTTGACATCAGTTTGAGGTTTAGATTAGGAGTTATGCTCATTAGCGTAAATAAGAAGCTTTTTGGTAATTAAATAGCATAATTAGCATATAGCCTATCTAAACCCGATTTTTGATATCAAACTTTTTACCCACTGATGTAATATAATAATTTGGGATTTTTGGAGATTTTTATTTATTTTTAGGCTGAGCGTAACTTAAAGTTATAAGCTTAATTCGGTTATTGCCGATTTTGCCCTTTTGGGCTATAAAATGAGTTTTACAAATCCTTTTGATACCAAACATTTTTCTACTGATTTAATATGATAAATTGATTATTTTGAGCCTTCTGGAATTATAAAAATATCAGCTTTCCTTTAAAAACCCGGAAATGGCTCCAAATCGCCTTTTAAGCATTTTTAACGCATAGTATGTATCAAAACTAGTTTAAATATATAAGGGTTGATGCCTATTGACATTTTCAGTAAATTTTTATATTTAACAGTAAGCCAAAGTTTTAAACTCAGATTTCCAGTTTTGACCTTTTAGGCTTATGTGAAATTACCAAAATGCCCCTACGGTGCATAGTATGGTTATATTTAATAAAATTTCACATATATATGATACCCTACTGTTATGACTTATTAAATTAAGTATATTTACTGATTTAATCAGACCATAACTCAGATCACTATTTAACCTCTTTTATAACCTTTAAAATGACCAAAATACCCCTATGGGGCATAAATTGGTTTTAAACTCGTTTTTGGCATAATGGAAGATATCCTACTGATATCACAACATATAAAAGGCATATTGACTTATGGAACATGTTCATGACTCTTATGGTTACCCGTTACGCATGTTTCGCGTTCGGATCGGTTTTTGTAACTAATTTACATATAATAGCCGAAACGGGTCAAATCATATCATTTTTGTCTCAAAATCCAGAATGTGATTAAGTTACCCATATTAAACAAGTATACAAGCTTGTCGGGTCAAAACCACATTCTAATCAGGTCTTCGCTTTATCATGCGTTTGAACCGTGTCTTCCTTTTGAAAACTAACCGGTCTAAGTCTAAGCTTAATTAAAGACCCGTTAGGATTCTAATAGGTTATTAAAAACATTAGTTCCAGATTAGGAGCCCAGTAAAAGATACGTGCACTTGCTGTATTTGATTTAAACTTTGCTCAGTTAAATACTCTTAATTTATTTTCCCTATACGGGCTTGGGATACAGTACTATAAAAGTACCGCTTGGTCGGGTGTGTAGTCATTTGAATCAGATTGTGATTAATGTATGTACATGACCCGTTTAATATGTATTATTTGGTGTATGGCCTTTGGGGGTTAAATGACCATGTCCGGGATATCCTTGGCATCATTCAAAGAAATGGCCACGACCTAAGCACGGGGTGTAGGCGTACACCAGACAACTGCATTATGTAAAAACTGGTAGCCCACTTAGAGGAATCAGCCTTGTGGGTATTATACCTGTGGCGTGTCAGTTAATCTAGACCGGCCCTACAAGCCGGCCCTGATGGACGACAAATAAGTAAAACTGTATACAAGATTATTTTTAAATAATTGTCCCAAGTTATAAAAATATTTTTGCCGAACTGCATTCAAAACAATTTTCAAACTCTTTTCAAAATGAGTCAGTTAAGTTGTATTTACCAGTGTAAACTGATGTATTTTCCAAAAAGGCTAAGTGCAGGTACTATACGTAATAGCCTGGCTACTCCAGGCATCAATAATCAAGTCTCGCAAGCTCTAGATGTCAAAGTCTGTTGAACAGTTTTTCCCTTTTTATTCGATCCGCCTGTGGATCTGTTTCAACTGTTTTATGATACTTAACATTACAATTTATTCGGTTGAAATAAATCTATCTCTTTTGCTTCCGCTGTGCATTTATTATTGTGTTGTTTGACTATGATAATATCAACTACATCACGATACTCCCCACCGGGCCCACCAGTGACACGTGGTAAAATAGGGGTGTGACAGGTTGGTATCAGAGCCAACACTGAGTGAATTAAACACTAGCCTTTTGTGTTTAATCTCAGTTACACAATTGCACGTTTCTTGATTCTCGAGTCTAGACAAGAACTTAGGACAAATCCTATTTTGCTCTATTTTGTCCTTTATTTATTTTCTGATTAGCCCCTGCATGGGCAAGTCATTTCAGTTAGAAATCCCATTTAGGGCAACCATGTACTTGTTTAAATTTTAATGGAATGGTCTGATTTAAAATAACATTCCTACTATAAGATCTACCATTATAATAAGATGACAAAATCTAAAAAGGACAAGACCTAGCCATGTGTCACCTTAAGACAGGGCCAAGATGGTAGTTCCTCAATTAAATTCAGCTCCTTGATAACATCTCAATTTAGGATTGCTCTGTGTTTAATATTAAAAAGAATCTTAAAGGTAAAACCTAGCCTAAATGTCATTGCAGACATGGCCAAGATGGTACAACCTATTCAAAAGATTCAAAACCTTGTTAACATCTGAAAGCATATTAACATGCTTGACAAATGTGATTCGATAAAATCACATAAGTCATTATTAAATTGGGTTAATCCTAAATTCCCTTATTTATATAATCATCCCTTAAGGATGAAGTGCCCACGGGCTATAAGTAACGTCCTCTAGGACCAAAGACAGTGGTAGCCTATAACTCCCTGTCAAGAAAAGGTAATGAACTTTGATTCAAACCTTAATGCCTTGATTCCATAAAAATCTAGGCTTATAAATTAAACTTGTCTACGTGACTAGGCCTTTTTGTGCCATTATTAACTTATAAATTTAGGGTTATAATGAAAATCCTGAATAAAATAAATATTATTCCTTTTCTGCCAGTATATGTATTAAAAAGAATCTTAAAAGATATAACCTAGCTTGAATGTCATTAAAGAGCTGGCTAAGATGGTAAAACCTGTTTAAAAGAAATTCAGATCCTTATTAACACCTGAAAACGTGTTAACACTCCCGACAACAGTGATGCGATAAAATCACACTTGTCATCTTTATATTAGGAACTTTCAAACCCCTTATTTAGCCTAAATGATCAATAGGAATCATGGCTAATAAACGTCGAACATGATGTACACATCTAAACATCCATCTGGGATGTATACCTACGGGCAAGGATGTATACATGAAAAACATAGTTTTATTTCATAAATTCTTGTCAAGACAATGAACTATGAAATTTTCCGATCCAAAGGAATCATTGATTATGTTTTAAAAATTTCCCTAGTGGCAAGGCATCTGTGCCATCGAAAAGTCCTTTGGAACAAGCCCTTGTGCTATATATATAAAATGTCGGTACGACATTGACAGTCGTGACTTATGTCCCCTGTCTAATAAATATGAAGGATTATATTCCGTTTAAACGCCAAAGATGATTTATTTAAAACCCTAGGCAAAACATAATCAAAAAAATTCAATACTATCTATTGGCCTATATGGTTTATTCGCACCATGGCTATTTAATTATCAAGTTCGACAATTCACTGTATGATCAAATTATTACTACTTGGTTTGTAGCCTTCAAAGCTTCATCATGACTGACCCCTCTGAAGCTCGCAATCATCAAGTCGATCAGAATGATGATGCAAGATTGAACTTAATAGGCACCGAGTTACAGGCTATGATAGATACAGCCGTAAACAAAGCCGTGGACCGCGTATTAAAGGATCATAAGCGAAAGTGCAATAATACCCCAAATAAAGGTTGCAAAAAGGGTAAGGCCGGTTCAAACCAGTCCAAGCCAAAGGAGGCAAGACCCAAATGCAGTAACTGCAGAAAGCAACATTTTGGAAAATGCACGATAGATCCACATGCTAAATTGTGTGGAATTTGCAAGACCAAGGGCCACAAGACCTTGGATTGCAAGAAGTTAGAAGACGCAACCTGCTATGGTTGCAATGAAAAAGGGCACATCAAAACTAATTGCCCAAATAAAATCAAGAAGCCTGGGAGGCTAAGAAAACCCAAGCTGGAAGCTCTCAAATGGATGCTCAAGAGGCTAGTCAGGATGACAATGTCACAATAGGTACTTTCTTTGTCAATAACGCTCATACTGGAGTATTAATTGATTCAGGTTGAGATAAGTCTTTCGTAGACAATGGATTTAGTAAATCATTAAATCTGCCTGTTAAAACTCTAAGCGTTAAGAATAAAGTAGAATTGACCAATAGTACCTTAGAGACTGCTTCAGCAATATTAGATGGATGTTTTATATCCACTAGGAATCATTCTTATCCGCTGTCCTTGTTTCCATTAAAATAAGAGAGACTGGATATAGTGGTAGGAATGAATTGATCGTCTTAAAGATCAAGCCCATATTGTGGGAGATAAGAAGCAAGTAGTTATCAAGACTCCTTATGGTGAGCCTTTGACAATTCAAGGAAACGCTAGGTATAGATTGCCTAAGCACTTGCTGAATTTGGTATTTAATACCAAAGCTATGAGTACGGAAACTCAGAGGAGACAAACAAAAGTCGCGATGCTAGAAATGCGACAAATGTTAATGGTGCATCAAATGTGAACCCCAATGTTAAGGGAGTTAATCTCCAAAACTGTGAATAATGCAGCTGTTAGAAAGGCTATGAGAAAAGTCATGAAAAGGTTCAAGAAGCTGGATGCTGCTTGCTCTAGAACACATGCCGCTGCTCATAAGAAGAGCATTATTCATTCTTCGATTGCAAAGAATAAACCCAACAAAAGCATATATGGCAAGGAGCCCCATTCCTTTTTAGGATGTACTTAAAAAGTACTTCGTCTCTCGGAAGTCAAGAGACTTCAATGGTAAAAAGGGGCCATCAATTGCAGGAATTTGTTGGATGAAGTAGAAACCATTAAGGTATATCAGCGGTTATGCTGGAAAGGACATGGTGAGGTATGCATCACAGTCAATTGATGGCAATACCCTTAATTAGTGAGGACATTAATGAAGTCCACAAGAAAGATCCTTTTATACATTATGGGATGGAACAAGTTTTAAGGACCTTATTAGAAAAGCCTAATATCCGCATCACGAAATGGGAAAAGATGGAATAAGAATTTTTTAACTCTCACCATAAAAGTTCTAGACTGTCGACAGTATGTCGTAATTTTTGATTCATTGGTTGAGATAGTACCCTATTCCATCTACCCAAAATCTAAGCTTAATACAATAATTATTGGTGGTTAGTAACGACAATAAGAGGGCACATTAAGTTGTCAAAGCCTGTTCATTATAAATCCATTATGGATCTACCTCAGCTACTCACGTTTTATAGATTAAGAAATAACCAGTCAAAGATGAGATTGCCCTAGTTTGTCAAGGATTTTATAGCTAAGTTTTAAAGGATTAAGAATGGATGCGGTTAACCCTCCTGATGAATGATTAGAGGCAGTTCACATAAATAATGATACCAGATAAATCCCTTATTGTGATTTTATTAGTTACGTTTGGTTTTAGATGCTGCTAAGTCTCTCATAAAAACCATAAGCTTAGCAAACTTTTAGAAGTTTTTCCCATAAGAACCCCAGATGTTAAGTGTAAGGTAAAACTTACAGACAAAAATCAAAGGAACTATTCCTTCTGTTCTTGTCTGAGATCTTCAGTCGTAAGGTTCTAGTGTACCCTCCCTCCAGAAAGTACGTCAGAATATGTAATTGATATCTCCCTGATCTCTATCGATTACGAATACCAGACGGGATGATAAAAGCACCATATGAGGATTGGTGTATCTTAATGTGTTCCATAGATTGCTTCCATGCCTGATGAGTATGGAGGTTTAATGCCTGGAACCACAAAGATATCCCGATGGTCATATGGTACTAAAGTCAGCTAAAGGTATTCAAAGAAGATATCCAGAAGGGAATTGACCAAGTAAAGGTCTTCGATTAAGGAAATTTGTGGACTTGTAACATATAATGTGTCACTTGTTCGACACAAGCAATGATGGATGAACTGGAGCCTGAGATTTGGAAAATCTCTGTAACCTCCTTGTATCTTGATTATCTTTTCCTAAGATTACCCTGTTTACCTCCTGAGAGGTAACTAGAGTTAAGACTTATATCCCATTGAGGGCTGTACTATTATGAAATCTCCACGGCGACTAGTACCATCATTAGAAGAATCGAAACCCTGATTAAGCAAGTTTAAAATAAAGGATTCATATAGCCTAACTCAGTATTCAGAGAATTCGGTATAGTCAAATAAGAAAGACGGTTCATTTTGCTTATGCATTTGATTACCGCAACCCTAATTAGGTAACAATTAAGAATTGCCATCAGCTGCCCAGGATCGTCGATTTATTCGATTAACGGCAATGATTAGCTATTCCTTAAAAGTAGTTTAAGTAGTGGATGGAATAACCATTTCACCTTAAGATAAGCTTTTCTATAATAGCTGATGTATAAGTATTAAGGCTGCTCCTTGGGAGACCTTGTATAAATGGAATGTTAAACATCTAATGTTAGACAGAAGATTTGTATGTCCAATTATCAGGATCTGAAAGTTGCCTTGGAAACAACGAATAGGATCAAACAAATCCATAATCATCTGTAAATTTGCCAGTATTCGGCAGAAAATCAAGGACTAATGAAAGCCGCGAACCTCCTGAGTTCTTGTTAAGGAATAAGGTTCAACAAAAGATATCACCCTGGAAGGGTGTGCAAATGTGTTAATTATCAAGCTAGTTAAGCTCTGAATATATAAGATCCTTCGAAGGAATCGAATGTATCAAGATTAAATAGCTTATAAGCTAAAACCTACTTAAAGAGCTTGGTTGAAATTGCCATGTATTACACACTAATAATTTAAGGATATGTTTCATCAATAAGTCGAGAAGCATTATCACATAATGATATGCAGATATGATATAATGAGAAACCTGTATCGATGAAGGATCGACAGGTTAAGAAACTCCAAAAAGGATACATATACCTATTATAGAGGACAACTTGGGAGCTTGGATAGGCTCCAGATATGCTATAGAAGTTAAGTCCATTATGCGACAAAAAGAACTTCCAGCATTTTAGCAAATCTCGAGGTCGAGATTTCTTTTAAGGGGGCGAGGATGTAACACCTTGAAAACTTAAGTCCAATAATATATCAACACGTGTCATGGACTTAAAACGTGTAAAGGATTTATTTAAAGGGACTAAAGTTGACAAACAAGGAATCTACGTGTGTAAAAGGATTCAGAGTGTCAACAATGAATAGATATATCTTTCAAAATCCCTACATGATATTTATACCCTTAAACGAATAAATCATGGATCATACGAAGCTAATTGTGAAAGAAAGTGAGAGATTACAAACTACAGGGGTTAAAAGTGTCAACATGTTTAAAGTATTCCTCTGAGTGACCTTCGAGCAAACCCGAAGCTTTGTAATGATTAATTATGCCCACTAGAATGTGTGATAAAAATTTCACAAGGTTTCGATTAAGTATGAGAAAGTTATGATAGTATTCGTATACGAGGGGTTAAAAGCGTCAAACTGCAAAAGTATGTCAATTCGTAGGGTATCGGACCTTCCGAAATATGACCGTGGGTTAAACATACTCTATTTAACCTTTATATAGCTTAGATATAGGCTTAGAGGTGTTTAGTGCGCAAAAATAAACTTTTACGTCATGCAGGGATTAAAAGTGTCAAAAAGTGCACAAGTTTGCATTTTCGCGCATATCTTGCATTCTGAATATATCCGGACACCAAAAAATTTATGTAACCACTAAAGTATTTTATTTTAGTGTTTGGCTTGATAAAATTCTATTCGTCGCATGATTTGGATCGTTTTTCGCGTCCGTCGGTGTTTCTTCATAATTAGCCGAACAACGTGACCGTACGACCAAACGAATCGACATCCGGCATGTTTTTGGGCATGTTTCATATTCCCCATGCTTAGGAATCATTGTAGAGCCTTAAAATGGTTTAAAGGGCCTTGTATGTGTCGGAAATGGCATTTGGAGGTGCAAGGGCCAAAGCTGTCAACAAATGAAAGTTGTGCTGATCAGACCTGGTCCTTACGGACCGTATGGCTGGACCCTTTGTGACACCTGTGTCACTTCAACCATCAAACAAATGCCAAACCAATGAAATATTGTATTTCATACTTGGGATTTGTAAAAATATGTGTGTCATTTGCACACATCAACTCTTGACAAGTGTACGCATAAGATCGTGGCACGATATTCAAGAAACGTCCTAACGGCTTTACTTTTCCTATAAATACCCCCCATTTGTGTTAAAACCCACAAAACTGATCAAATAGCTCTAAGTTGATGCTATTGCTTCATACCTGAGCTCCTGGATCAAGTTTAGCTTTCGGGGACCCTTCGTAAGTGTTCTTTCGTTCTTTTAATCGCTTTCTAGTCCGAAAGTCAAAGTTTTCTTTGACTTTCTGCGTTGACCAGCCTATGGTCAACACGAAGTTCGTTGGAACTTCATAACGTGAGCGTGATCACGATGGTTATAGTCCCTAGTGACTACACCTACTGATCACCACGTTATCTAGGCTCAGTGACGAGTCGTAGTTTCGGCCAAAATGCGCCTTTCTTGTGTATTTTGTAACCAAACTACTCGTGAGTATCAAAACCGTTTGTTTTGATACCAAACCTGTTTTCTAAACTTAGTTAAGCATGTTCTAACATGCTTAGCTCGTCACTCTTAGTTTAGTGTTTATTTAGGGTCGTAAGGTAAGCGATCTAGACAATCGCTTATACTTTCGAACCCGACCCATTTGGTCGATCATTAGGATCCGACCACACACATTAGGTGACCATAGCTATAACCTTCCGAGGTTATACCTTATGGCCACGATGTTAGGCGTTCCAAACGCGTTCTACGCGAACGACGCGTTAAGGTAGCATAAGCTACCTAAATGGGTCGTAATGGGTCGCAAGCACTTAGGTTAGGTTTCATTTTAGTATGTAGGCTTTGTTAAACCATATTTCACGAGTCTCCATACTCGTTTGGTTTACGAACCCGCATACTATCCGATCCTCCGATTTAGGTCCGGTATATTAACATAGTTACCTATATTAGGTGCCGTTGATATCCGTGATCTCTAGCGTTATTTGGTTATTATACAAGAACTTCAAAGCAATCTCAGGTGAGTACATAGTTCCCCTTTTTTACTGTTTTCAACTGTTTTGGGGTGAAGCATGTGTACCTATCTGTTATTTTCATGATTTCAAAGTATAATTGATTATACATATCTCTTAACAAACTGATTGATTATCTATGGTTTAAACACTGATTTCTCAAAGATTATAAAATTAATTGTTGGATTGTACTTATTTTATACATTCACCAGACCGATTGGTAGTATGATATAGCGCTATAGGACTAGACACCCCATTCCTGTTGTCATGGAATGTCTGAAACCAATTTGTTTCTCCATCCAAATAGGGATTTCCTTTATGGTATCCTTATAGTCTCAAAGGTGTAGTTTGATGCACTAGGTCTGAATGAATTCTTAAATCGCACCTTTAAAGTATATTTTGATATACTCCCAAAAAGTATAGTTTGATATACTCTCATGTGTGGTATTGTACAGAACCAACATATGCATTTTATCAACAAACCAAAACATATTTTTAATATGTTATTTACAAATCCAAAGTATACCTTTAATATGCTACTATAAGGTTATTCGTCTAACCTTACATTATTTTACAAAGCATAACTTTTGATTTATTCAAACACTTTGTTTTGTACATTTTTACTTGTGGTTTAAGAAATCTCATTTTACTTACCATACATAACTTTTGTTTATACATTACATGGTTTACATTTAACTTGAGTTATACAATAACATTGGACTATTGGTTTAAACATGAACATTCTATATTGGTGGTTTGGTTTGCGTAAGTGACTTAAGTAACGAGGCATGTGTAATATGATACAAGCATGGTGGATACGCTGCTGGTACTTCCTATGTATAAGTGTTTGTATGGTATTACATATCGTTGCGTTATTTGAACCATTTCAATTTATGTCATATAACATTTTATACAAATAACATACTTTTCATAAGACATTGTTTTACAACAACTTATCTCATACAAACTCATTTTTCATGGTTATTCATTTAACCATACATTATTCCCTTATTTATACATATCATCTGATCTTATCGTTTTTCAAATGATTTACAAGACAAAGCAAATTACAAGGTTCATGACTTAACATTCTCTCAAATATAAGTCATGAATTCTGTTTTCACAAAACCTATGTATCTCACAGGCATTTTTATGCTGACGTACCTATTTTTACACATGTTTCAGGTGCTGTCTTGAGATGATTATTGATACATGCTACATTTAGGATGGACTCGTGCCTTAGCAACTTTAAAACTTGAAAGATCATAGTTGTACTTATTTGATTGTATTAAAACAATGAGTTCATTTAATCAATAAGACAATATTTAAATTTCCATGTGTTGTGAAACAATAATTCTGTTACAACACTCCCCGACGTTTCCGCCACGTCTGGTTGTTCCACGTGGTCGGGGTGTGACAGAAAAGTTGGTATCAGAGCCAATGGTTATAGGGAATTAGGTTATTAGTAATGCTTTGACCTAGACTATTACCTTCCTAGGACCCTAACACAAGTTTTCTTGTGTTTAGTTTTAAAACAATACCGCCACTTATTCTTAGGTGACGACCACAACAAGAACATAAATTTCAAAACCGCTTTGAAAACTAATCATCTGTTCTAGGATGATTGATTACTAGGTTTTGAACCCTTTGTTATAAGGTTTTGAACCCCTTTAAGTTTTCAAAATCCCGTCAAAGTTGGTCTAAATAATGTGAACACGTGCAATCTGGAAGAGTGGATGCCTGTACTCTGAGTTTTCTGTCTAAGGCTAGAGTGTTCGTACAAATCCACATAATCGGACCAGTCACTCTTACCTGGGAACTCTTGGGGTGAGTGTCCACTTATAGGCGAGCATGTCTTCGCGATACATTATTTTTGACCTATTTACTTTGATTAATCACCAGGGTCGTTTGTTGCTTTGTAGTAACAAACAAATGACCACTGTCCTTGCTTTCATCAGATTTGTTTCATCTCATTCTTTTCGTCAAATTCTCTCACTCGTTTCCTCTCATGTTTCCTCTTTTAGAATGCCTCCTCGACGCGACAATCAGATAGCGAATGCCGAACTGGCGGAAATCATCGAGCAGAAAATGGCTGCTGCCTTCCCAAATCTTTATGCTCAAATGATTCAAGCCATCAACAACAACAATGCTCCATGCAATTTCAAGAATTTTAACTCGGCTAAACCGCTCAAGTTTAGTGGTTCTGAGGGAGCAACTGGGCTTCTTCAATGGTTCGAGAGCATTGAGAATACTTTCCATCACGTTCAGTGTCCTGAAAATCACAAGGTCGAGTTTTCTTCGAGTGTGTTTCAGAAAAGGGCTCTTACGTGGTGGAACAGGGTTATGAGAGACCGCAGTGCTGAGGTTGCATTAGCACAGACTTGGGCCGAGCTTAGGGCTCTTATGATGAAGGAATTCTGTCCTCGTCATGAGCTAAGGGCTCTAGAAAGGGAATTTGATGATTTGAAGCAAGACAGTGGGGAACATCGAGCCTATACTGACCGCTATGAGGAATTGAGCTTGTTATGCCCTGCTATGGTTACGCCTCTGGATAAGGCGATTGAGAAATACATTGATGGTCTTCCTGACGTAGTTCAGGATATCGTTACTGGCAGCAACCCTACTACTGTCAGACAAGCCATTGAATTGGCTGCCACTCTGACTGAATCCCATATCAGGAAGCGCAAGCTGTTTCGAAAGGGTGACTTAAGACCATCTGGCAAGACTGCTCATGTGGAACCAAAGGAAGAAAATGCTGAGGTGTCCAAGAAGAAGAAGCGCAAAGCCTCTCAAAGCTACGCTGTAACTGCTCAAGACAAACAGGTTGCACCAAACCAGCCAGCACAACCTCGTAAAAGACAAAACTATGTTGGTACCGCACCTTTGTGCAACAAGTGCAACCGTCATCATCTAGAGCAAGAGCAGTGTCACAAATGTACCCACTGTGGGCGGTTGGGACATTTGATCAATGTTTGTCGTTATGCAAATCAAGCTGCTGCAAACCCTACTGCTGTTCAAGCACGGTTCCCTCCAGGGTCATGTTATAACTGTGGTGACCTTACCCACTACAGGAACAATTGCCCAAGGCTTGTTAACATACCTCCAGCGCGTGGACGAGTGTTCAACATCAATGAGGCAAACATGAACAATGATGCAGCAGTGAACAATTAGTGTTTTGTATTTCCTTGGTTGTTATCTTGTGACACTTCAAGACAATTCCGTTGTTACATAAATAAATATTTGTTGTTTTTTTTTCTGCAAAATTTATGCGTTTGTGTGAATGCTTGATGAAACCTTATGATGTCAACCCAAAAACAAACTACTCGTATGGTTCTGTCATTTTATGATCACTTGTGATCTCCCCAAGAACCTTAAACTCTCATTTCTTTTAAGAAACAAAGCTAAACTCTTATTGAGAATCCCTCTGTCTTTATAGGTAGATCTTTAAAAATCATTAAAGTGCCAAATGCAATCCATGCATTGGATTCCTAGTGTGCTTTAAATATCCATACCTAAAGGTAACAAAATAAAGAATCAAGTTAACTAAATTTGTGCTTATGTGCTTTCTTACATGTTTTGTGGTTGTATGTGATCCATCCAAATCCTCATAGAATCTTTCATATCTCATACGAGAGATTCATAATAGGATATCCAAAAATACTATCTTAAACCCTTAATGGACTTCAACATTGTAGTTAAGTCCCTCGGGTTATAAAGTATTATTCTATAATTGGACCTCTTGAATGGTCTAGTTAAACAGATTGATTTTGAAAATCTGATTAGAAATATCATGTGATGATGTAACTAAAAAGGATCCCTTAAGTGGTCTGTTTAAAGAGATCGTACGACGGTCTAGTTAAGAAGATCATGTGTTGATCTAGTTTAAAAAGATCATTCGTTGATCTAATTAAAAGGATCCTTTGGTGGTCTAGTCGAGTCGCTTCATGTTTATTCAAGTAATTATTCCTACGCATTATGAAATGGACTGTGCGGACTGTGCAAGGAATTACGTAATTATGGAGGCCTACATAATTATGGAATTCAGTGCACAGGAGCCACAGGAAGCTTCGTCATGTGTTAAGACCTAGTGACAAGAATAATGATACGGGAGAAGTCTTGGACCTCGACCAATGTCATTTATTCTCACACTCCCCCAATTCTGATCTCAATCACACACCAAGTTTCCTATGATAAGCCTTCATAAGAAACGTTCTTCTGTCCGTAGTCAAGGAATTCACTTTGAGGGTTAACAAATTCGCTAAGAGTCCTAACATGGCCCAGAGTTTTACTTAAGGGTTCAACGGATCTATTAGAAGGCGAAACCGTTATAGCTATCCTCACAAGTTTCCTCTAGAATTAAATTTCGGGACGAAATTTCCTAAAGTAGGGGAGACTGTGACACCTGTGTCACTTCAACCATCAAACAAATGCCAAACCAATGAAATATTGTATTTCATACTTGGGATTTGTAAAAATATGTGTATCATTTGCACACATCAACTCTTGTTCGATTTTAAGCTTTAAATCGCTTTCTGGAGGGTTATACGCGCTCTGATGCGTAAAAATAACCAGTTTAATCCAACGAACACTCCGGAATAGTGACATAGGCTTAACATACCTTAAATAACCTATACCTAACTTAGAGATAAGTTTTGAAGGCTTTGGTATGACAAAAACAAGTTTATTCGCTTACAGGGACTAAACTTGACAAACTGCGAAAGTATGACAATTCGTACTAAAACAGACATTCCGGAACATGACCATAAGTTAAACACACCTTAAATATACTTTACAAAGCTTAGAAATAGGCTTTGAGGTGTTCGGTGTGCTAAAATAAACTTTTGGGTCATTCAGGGACTAAAAGCGTCAAAAAGTGCACAAGTTTGCACTTTCGCGCATAACTTACGTTCTGAATACATCCGGACATCCAAAATTTTATGTAAGCACTAAAATAATTTATTTTAGTGTTTGGCATAAGAAAAATCCATTTGTCGCGTCATTTGGATCGTTTTTCGCACTTATGCGCATTCCGTCGTAATTAACCGAACATCGCGATCGTACGGCCAAACGAACCAACATCTGACATATTTTTGAGCATGTTTCATGTCCACAATGTTTAGGCATCATTTTAGAGCCTTAAAGTTGGCTTTATGGGCCTTAGAAGTGTCGGAAACGGCTTAAACATGCAACAGGGACCAAAACTGCCATTTCTGAAAGTATGTACAGATCAGACATGCCCAGGCGGCCCGCCTGAGTTTTTTCTGATCCTGATGCGGGCCGCATGGCCCCTACAGTTGCAGAAACTTTGTTTTCTTGCAAAACTTGGCCTTTCAAACACTCCAAAGGGCAATGCCCTTTCACAATCAGTAGAGTTAAGGTCATTTTAAGCCACCACAACATCTTGACAAGTGTACGCATAAGATCGTGGCACGATATTCAAGAAACGATCCTAACGGCTTTACTTTTCCTATAAATACCCCCCCCCATTTGTGTTAAAACCCACAAAACTGATCAAAGAGCTCTAAGTTGATGCTATTGCTTCATACCTGAGCTCCTGGATCAAGTTTAGCTTTCGGGGACCCTTCGTAAGTGTTCTTTCGTTCTTTTAATCGCTTTCTAGTCTGAAAGTCAAAGTTTTCTTTGACTTTCTGCGTTGACCAGCCTATGGTCAACACGAAGTTCGTTGGAACTTCATAACGTGAGCGTGATCACGATGGTTATAGTCCCTAGTGACTACACCTACTGATCACCACGTTATCTAGGCTCAGTGACGAGTCGTAGTTTCGGCCAAAATGCGCCTTTCTTGTGTATTTTGTAACCAAACTACTCGTGAGTATCAAAACCGTTTGTTTTGATACCAAACCTGTTTTCTAAACTTAGTTAAGCATGTTCTAACATGCTTAGCTCGTCACTCTTAGTTTAGTGTTTATTTAGGGTCGTAAGGTAAGCGATCTAAACAATCACTTATACTTTCGAACCCGACCCATTTGGTTGATCATTAGGATCCGACCAAACACATTAGGTGACCATAGCTATAAGCTTCCGAGGTTATACCTTATGGCCACGATGTTAGGCGTTCCAAACGCGTTCTACGCGAACGACGCGTTAAGGTAGCATAAGCTACCTAAATGGGTCGTAATGGGTCGCAAGCACTTAGGTTAGGTTTCATTTTAGTATGTAGGCTTTGTTAAACCATATTTCACGAGTCTCCATACTCGTTTGGTTTACGAACCCGCATACTATCCGATCCTCCGATTTAGGTCCGGTATATTAACATAGTTACCTATATTAGGTGCCGTTGATATCCGTTTGATGTAGGCTTTGTTAAACCATATTTCACGAGTCTCCATAACATGCTGTTCCACCATTTCCTCCTTCACCAAGCTGAAGATTCCAGTTGCAAATCTCATCAGCTTGAACAACTAATCCTCTGTGGGGATTAGAGTTTGTGGTTCCGGATGTATTTCCTCCCACGGGAACTATTTGTCTGTCAGAATTGTTCTGTTGCTGCTGAGGCTGTCTTTGATTCCTGAAAGGATTCTGATTGCCTTGCTTGGGTGGCTTCTGACATTCCCGCTTGAAATGACCCTTTTCACCACAGTTGAAGCAGGTGACAGCATTCTTGTCAAAACCATACTTGGTGTTGTTGTTGCTTTCCAAGCTGGTTCTCCCTGTTCTCTCCATAAACTCTTTAGCTCTACGAATAGCACTAGCAAGAGCCCACTTTATATCCATCATCTCAAACTCTTCTTTATCAACCTGCTGATAATCTTCGTTGGTTAGGTTGATATTTCCAATCTGTCCTGCAACCAACCCACAGTAGGCGCTAACCAAGGTGTTCAACATCTCCATATGCTCCTTGGCGATCTCAACACTGACTTTAGAAAAATTGGAAGTATCCAGTCTGACAGTGTTCGGATTGGAAGTAGCTTCAAAGCTTGAAGAACTTCCATAGAACCCTTGCTGTTGGGGTTGTTGCTGTTGAGGTCTGTTTGGATCCAGGAAAGGCGGTGGGGTGAATTGTTGAGCTGTCTGTTGTTGTTGTTGTTGTTGAGAAGAATCTGGTCTTGAATACATCATCGTGTATGCTGAAGGATCAAATTGATTTGCTGTTGAAGGTCCGGTGTTGGAGATGAATGCTGTTTGAAGCTTAGCATGCTGAGAAGCTGGCTTTTCTCCAGTAATACCACCTGCAATCCCAAAATACATCTCTGGGTTCTGAGGAGTGATTGTTCTTTTCGCATTGAGCTTTTCTTCAACATCTTTGTTTTCCAACTTCTGAATTAGCTCATAAACAGTAATTGTATCCAGAACACCGTTTTCTTTGAGAATCTCAAGATAAGTGCTCCACTTTGCTGGTAAGCCATCAGCAAATCTCTTCACCATTTCTTGTGGAGTGGCAGAGACTTTGAAGGCAAACATTTCACTCAACAGATGGTGAAATCTTGTAGACAACTCTGCTAGACCTTCATTCTCCATGTAGGTAAAACCTTCAAACTCTTTCTTTAGCAGCTCCTGCTTGATCTTCCTTGATTGAGCATTTCCTTCACACCTTAACGTGAGCATATCCCACAAACTTTTGGTAGTCGTACAGTAGACGAATTGGTGGTATATATCTCTGTGAAGAGCCTGCGTGAGAATCATAAATGCTTTCTTTTCCAATTCAAACTTCTTCTTATCTTCGTCAGACAGTGTGCTGTAAGTTTCTGGATTTGATCCTGCAACTTCCAACTCATTTTCAAATGAAGTGAAGAAACACATCCATAGATCTTGACCTTGCCCCTGAACATAAGTTCTCAGCCTTTCTTTCCACCATCCCCAATCATTAATGTGATTAAGCTTTGGCGGTTTCGTGCTTGTACCAGTTTCACTATCGTTCTGCATCATTGCTTGAATGCTGCTGCTTTGATTAGTGACCAATGCCCATTGATTTGCAGTTATCATTGCAGCTTGAGTTGGGGAAATAGCCTGCATCCATGCAGTTTTGTTGAACTCTGGCGCAGATTGCGTGGTTGATGATTGCGTAGATGATGACTGTGGAGTCAAAGTTGTTGTAGTCCACGCAGATGGATCCCATTGACCGTTTGTTCCCATTTTATATTTAATATATTAGGTGAAAATGATTTTAAAAAAAAATAATTTTCACAAACTATGTTAAAACTTTGAAGGATAACAAACTGTCGAAGGATCTAGGATCGAAGGACCTGAAAATCACAAACTGTTAAGTCTAAACAGATAAGACTCGAAAGATGCTCGAAAGATGACACTTGTTCGAAAGATCAACAGTGTTCGAAGGATCACTGTTGAGTTTCGAACAATCACTTCGAAAGATTCTCCTACACGAAAGATCCTTATCTTTCGAAGGGAAACAGTAACTCGAAGGATGTATCTTTCGAAAAGATTCCTTGACTCGAAAGACAACACACTGACTTCGAAAGATGTTCGAAGGATGGTTATCTGTCGAATCTCCTTGATCGAAGGATGATCTTTCGAGTTCGAAAGGTATCTTTCGAACACTTCTGACACACTGACACAGACGTTGACAAGTTGGTGACAGGTTGATGTGGTTGGTGAGCCAACTTTCGGCAGAAGGGATGTTTCTGCACCAACTTTTCACCAACTTTGAAAAAGTTGCCCAAAAAGGAAGCTTCTTATCCACAACCAGTACCGGAATTCAACCGGAATTTTGGCCGGAAAAATAGCAACCCTTTCAAAACAAGATTTTAAGTTACCCAAACCTTCCCGTAACACACCCGGTTAGTTTAGAACACGTTTTTATGGTTAAGAATGCAGAAAACACACTAAAAACGGGTGCTAAACCAAGAAAGTTTTTGTCCAAACACAACCAAAGTCTTGCACAAACCCGGTTTTAACAAGGAAAAGAGCCACGGCTCTGATACCACTTGTAGGTCCCTCGGAGGTTGAGGTTAAACCTATTCCTTGTTATGTTCAACACTCTAGCAAGTGCGGAATCCAAGCTAGAGTGCAAACCGTAGTTTAGATGAAAGCAAAGATTACAAAGAGAAAGAGTAGACAAGCAAAGTATCAAAGTTTTCTCTTGTATTTCAGTGGACACGGTTACAGCCCTTGACCAAACTGAAAATGCTCTCTTACAAGACCTTGGGTTCACTCACAAAAGCTCTCCAAACTATCCGAATGACTAACTGTGAAGATGAAACCCACATGGGATATATATACCCATATCAGACAACCATGCACGAAGGATCAGGTATTCTGGTCGAAGGATCATCTATCGACCAGAATTACCATCGAAAGATATCGAAGGATCCAAACATACCTCGAAGGATGGTATATCCTTCGAGGTCCATAAGTATCCATCGAAAGATCATCTTTCGAGGTCATCGAAGGATACAATCCATCCTTCGATGACATCCTTCGAAGCATACAAGTTTTACATACTAAGTGTTGACTGTTTGGCCAAGTCAAACCAGGAGGATGGTTGACTTGGTCAAACACACATTCCAACACATAAACAACATAACAAAAGACGTAAACACAACTGACAAAAGACATCGTTTTATACATTACAAAATACAGACAAAGTACAGACACAAGTGCACCAACAAAGGTTTGACCTTTGCTTTGACTTTCAGTTCTGATCCGAATTAGCTTAGTTTATTTATGCCTTAGGGTTCCTTTGTGACCATGTTATATGTTAGTATAACCTCCTAAAGTTATACTACTTGGTCCTTTAGAATTAGAGTTCATTGCATGTTTCCATAATGCCTAAATGTTGACCATAATGCCCTTTTGATATTAAAACAAGATTTTTGAAGATGTGGAAGGACTAAAACCTTTATTACTAATTTATAAATATGTCCATGAAATTTGACATCAGTTTGAGGTTTAGATTAGGAGTTATGCTCATTAGCGCAAATAAGAAGCTTTTTGGTAATTAAATAGCATAATTAGCATATAGCCTATCTAAACCCGATTTTTGATATCAAACTTTTTACGCACTGATGTAATATAATATTTTGGGATTTTTGGAGATTTTTATTTATTTTTAGGCTGAGCATAACTTAATGTTATAGGCTTAATTCGATTATTGCCGATTTTGCCCTTTTGGGCTATAAAATGAGTTTTACAAATCCTTTTGATACCAAAACTTTTTCTACTGATTTAATATAATAAATAAATTATTTTGAGCCTTCTGTAATTATAAAAATATCAGCTTTCCTTTAAAAACCCGGAAATGGCTCCAAATCGCCTTTTTAAGCATTTTTAACGCATAGTATGTATCAAAACTAGTTTAAATATATAAGGGTTGATGCCTACTGATATTTTCAGTAAATTTTTATATTTTAACAGTAAGCCAAAGTTTTAAACTTAGATTTCCAGTTTTGACCTTTTAGGCTTATGTGAAATTACCAAAATGCCCCTACGGTGCATAGTATGGTTATAATTAATAAAATTTCACATATATATGATACCCTACTGTTATGACTTATTAAATTAAGTATATTTACTGATTTAATCAGACCTACAACTCAGATCACTATTTAACCTCTATTATAACCTTTAAAATGACCAAAATACCCCTACGGGGCATAAATTGGTTTTAAACTCGTTTTGGGCATAATGGAAGATATCCTACTGATATCACAACATATAAAAGGCATATTAACTTATGGAACATGTTCATGACTCTTATGGTTACCCGTTACGCATGTTTCGCGTTCGGATCGGTTTATGTAACTAATTTGCATATAATAGCCGAAACGGGTCAAACCATATCATTTTTGTCTCAAAATCCAGAATGTGATTAAGTTACCCATACTAAACAAGTATACAAGCTTGTTGGGTCAAAACTACATTCTAAACCGGTCTTCGCTTTATCATGCGTTTGAACCGTGACTTCCTTTTGAAAACTAACCGGTCTAAGTCTAAGCTTAATTAAAGACCCGTTAGGATTCTAACAGGTTATTAAAAACCTTCGTTCCAGATTAGGAGCCCAGTAAAAGATACGTGCACTTGCTGTATTTGATTTATACTTTGCTCAGGTAAATACTCTTAACTTATTTTCCCTATACGGGCTTGGGATACGGTACTATAAAAGTACCGCTTGGTCGGGTGTGTAGTCATTTGAATCGGATTGTGATTAATGTATGTACATGACCCGTTTAATATGTATTATTTGGTGTATGGCCTTTGGGGGTTAAATGACCATGTCCCGGATATCTTTGGCATCATTCAAAGAAATGGCCACGACCTAAGCACGGGGTGTAGGCGTACACCTGACAGCTGTATTATGTAAAAACTGATAGCCCACTTAGAGGAATCAGCCTTGTGGGTATTATACCTGTGGCGTGTCAGTTAATCTAGACCGGCCCTACAGGCCGGCCCTGATGGACGACAAATAAGTAATACTGTATACAAGATTATTTTTAAATAATTGTCCCAAGTTATAAAAATATTTTTGCCGAAGAGCATTCAAATCAATTTTCAAACTCTTTACAAAATGAGTCAGTTAAGTTGTATTTACCAGTGTAAACTGACGTATTTTCCAAAAAGGCTAAGTGCAGGTACTATACATAATAGGCTGGCTACTCCAGGCATCAATAATCAAGTCTCGCAAGCTCTAGATGTCAAAGTCTGTCGAACAGTTTTTCCCTTTTTATTCGATCCGCCTGTGGATCTGTTTCAACTGTTTTGTGATACTTAACATTACAATTTATTCGGATGAAATAAATCTATCTCTTTTGCTTCCGCTGTGCATTTATTATTGTGTTGTTTGACTATGATGATATCAACTACGTCACGATACTCCCCACCGGGCCCACCGGTGACACGTGGTAAAATAGGGGTGTGACACCAACACAATGATCCTACACAAACCTCACTACGGTCGGACTCAAAACATTCAGAATCCAAGACCAGTGAGATAAAGGCAAACACCATTGAAGAACACATCTTCAAGATAGTTTAACCTTTACAAGATAAGACTCAATCAGCCAGATCTACATTCAATCTCACACATACAGATCCTTAACACGACGATCTGCTTTAACTCTCAACAAGACTTAATGGACACACTACAAATCTGAACATACAAGAACGAGAAAGAAGAAATATCTCACTCAAAACCAACCAAGAACCATTAAAAAGAATCACATTCTTAGAATTAAAGAACATATTGATCATGACTCAACATGTATGAACATATCATTTAGAAACTTAATAACCATGTGCCAATAACAAAATTCAAGATTGTTACTACTAGCAACTAGGATCAAGAACAAAGTTTAACACACATAGAACTTAGCACAAAGATTGAACAAATAGTACATTAAAACAGATAATCAACCTTCAACCTAATGATTACAACAGATTCATTCTAAAACAGTGAAAAACGATCAAAAAAACAATAGAGAACACATGTCAAATTTGCAAACTCAAATGATTTCAACAATCGAAAGCTTTTATAATTTTTACAAAATCTCTACAGATCTAAACGATCAGAATAACAATATGAGATTTTGATAACAAAATCTATACGACTTAACATATTTTAACATGAGAAAAACCTAGACCTCATATTTACTCCTAGGACTTCTAAAGAAACCACATAGTAAAGATAAAAAAAAACTGATTAACTTTGTTTATTCAAATCAAATACATAAAACCATGTGTAACAATGAAAACAGACAATTAACAAGACTAACACAATCAGTCACATATAAGATCAACACAACATGTGTAAGACCTTGATCCCAAGAAAGAACAAAACAAATAGATAACGAGAGTCACAAAAATACAGATAATACTACTGAGTTACATCTATCCCATTGTCTAGCCAAAACCTCATTATTCTCAGACTTGTACCATCACCCGTTGTAAACACAAAAAACAGGTAGCAATCAAGAAACAATTAAACAGGAAGTTTCAACAATTGCACAAATCAACACAACAATAAAAACAGTAAGCAACTAGGGCGAAACCTCGACAGGGACCAGATCAGAGGTTCATCACTCAAAGGTGCCTCTGCAAGCCTTGTTGAGGAAGCCTCTTAGACCTAGACACAAACTAATCAAAAATAGAGATAGGCAAAAACAACAAGCAAATCAGAACAAGTAACTCAGAAGATAACTTGAATAACAAACAAGAAGTAACCACAAAAAACAACCAAGAATGCAACAGGATGTACCCTTCCTGTGTCCCAAATTCACAAGACCGGTCCAACTACCCCGGCAACAGGATGCCTAATGCAAGAAAACAATAGAAACGTAAAATCAGGAAAGATCTCACCGAGATAGCAAACCCTAGCTGGGGTTTCTCCATTTCCAATCAACGATTTTACGACCTTCGAGGGTTGAACCCTTGTTTTGAACAGCAGCTTCCTAGATCAACAACTTCTAGAGGAATCACCTTCCCTTTGCCATTTCCGGTAGACATTTTTCTCCCACGAACATAAATGACTGTTTCTCTCATCTTTTTTCCGCTCAATTTCTATTTCTAAGGTTTCTGTTCGAACACAAAACCAGTTGGTTTGGCACTGTAGAATCTTCAAGAATCCACAAAAATTTCAAAACCCCACATCTCACTTTCCAAAAATCCAACCTTTTACCCGTTGCTTGTTGAGCAACATGACGGTGACTTTACCCTTTATTCCGGTCTGAACCAGAAACCCACCTTGGATAATCAAGAAATCCCATATCTTGAATCCACTCTCCAACGCAGATGAAGAAGTCTCGAAATGTTTGAAATACGGTTATGTTACCAAGACACAAATTCTTCGTAACCGAGTCACCTTTAATAAACGAATCCATCATAGGTCATGGAATTCTGGGTGGTTGCTGCCGCTACTGGTGAGAAGTAAAGTTCTTTGAACTTACTGGATCAGTGAAGCTTCCAGGACGACCAGGACAAACGCATGTCAGGAGACTTGAATCAAGAGATCTTCATTCACAAGGCAACGACATGGTGTCTTTGTTCCTCGGGGTAACAATCGGCAAGAAAGAGAAACATAAATAGAAAAAGAAGCAGTAAACGAGGAAGATGACATCACCAGCCGGAAAAACTCACTGGATTTTCAACTACCTACCGGAGTTTCAATTGTTCGCCGGAATAAGTTTCAACAGAAGAAAAAAGAGATTAATGAAGAATCAAGAAAAAGAGAACTGCCAGAAAAATAACTGTTCGTTGGAATCGTTGATTGGAGATATGAACCGATTTGGCTCTGATAAATCTCCCAAGATCCAGTGCCAAGATTCACAACAGAGAAGAACCCCCAAATAATCAGAAACCCTAACTTTTGATAATCAATTAACACACTCAAATAACGGAAGCGAATATCTCAAGAGCTTTTATAGCTCTGATACCATGTTAAAAATACATGGATCTATGCCAAGAACACTTTGATGTTTACTATAACACTCAACAAATATAAAAGGAAATAAAATATGATACAAATCTCTTAAAAATCTCACCAGCAGATCATCAACACATTAACACGATGATCTGCACTCTCTCTCTTAACAGATCTGCACACTGAACAATAGATCTCAACAAGAAATCTATAAGAAACAATAAACCCTAAGAGAGAAAATATGAACAGAGAAGATGAAAAGATAAGATTTACAAACTGAATATGTTGTGGTTAAAACGGAATTGCCAAGCTATCACGACGGCTTTTTCTGACTCTCTCAGATACATACATGGAAAACTGCTCTTAGTTGGTCACAATGAAGGAGACCTAAGAGAGAGAAAGAAATAACTCTCTGATAGAAGTATCTCGAAAAATAATCATCCTAATAGAAGTGTTATGTTGCTAGGTTTATAACACTGCAGACCCATAACTTCAGTCTACTGTCAGCCCATCATAAGCAGCAGCCTCCAGCCCATGTATAACACACAAAAAATAAACGTATGTAAAATGTATAGAAATAATAAAAGTGTGTTCAACAATGTATAGTTTTCAACAATTACTTTAAAGTTTGAAGTGAAACACTCCATCTTCTCCACTCAATTCAAGTTTGACAAATACGTTGTAGCATATAAAATAAAAATCATGTGTATTATTGTGGCATCTTCACCCCATGTTCATAATTTTATTAACCTTCCCTCAAAATACTTCCTAATTAATGTAGCAGTAAGGATAAACAACCTCCACTTCAATTACAGATTATTCATTGTGTTTTCTATTTGACCTCAAATCCTATTAACATGTCTTATAGAATTCATTAATCAACACGATGATAAGATACAAAAACCAACAACTTACAATATGAAATAATTTATGCTTAAAGACTCAACCACCTTACGTTTTTTCTTTCTAGAAGTTCCATCGTCATCTAAGCTAGCATTGGGAACTTGTTTGTTTCATTTGCCACTCCGTACATAGTATCATATAATAGCTTGTTAAATGTTTCTATGCAAGCATCGCGAACTGATTTTCTTAGCGAATAGATCCACCATCTGTTCTTTAGCTCGATTGATTACATCTAGTTGGGCCAACACTGCAACATCATAATATGGAAGTGTGAGAATACTAAGGAGAGTTCTGAAATACTGAAGACCCGTTTCTCTTTTCACGACCATGCAGTGAAGATCTTTGACAAACATCCAGCTAATGATGCGACCCCGAGCCTGATTTTTCTCCAGCATCATATAGTTAGCCTGTTCCAACGGAGCGAGCGGAGGAGGATTCCTAGCAAGGAAATCCGCTCGCCATTCATTAACTGTTTTCTCACGGCTTTCCTGAGCTGATGGCGAATCAGAAGAAAGATTGGCGAACTCTGCAGTCTTTTCAGCAACAAAGTCATCATCAAGGGCATTCACCTCCGCATTGTCCTTTCCAACATACACAGGACGTTCAGGATCAGAACTGATGAAGATTTCTTCAATTGAGGAGAAATCAGTTTGATCCTGTACCAGCGGAGTAGCATCAATCATACACACAGCAACTTCATCCAAATCAGTCAAAATCAAAATCTGTTCATCAGTCATCTCAGAAATAAACTCTCCCTCTTCCAGCAGTTCACCCGTCACAGGATGATGTTTCTGAGCACTTGAAGATTCAGGGAGATCTGTAGTAAATGTTTCCGGTTCCAGGCTGATCTGTTCAGGGTTTACAGACATTTCCAGTGTTTCAGTTTGCTCAGTTGGGCCTGTAGAAGCTGTAGGAGGAGCAGACGGAGTATCTTGAGGAGTACCAGATCCGCCTGCAGCACCGGATGCAGTTGCACCGGAGCCTGAGGCAGTTGTTTGATCTGGATTAGCAGCATCATCATCTTGATCATCCTCACGCCTTGCGGGAACTATTCCTAAGGTTTTGCACCTTTCGTTCCACAATGTACCAACCCTCGAATAAACCCTATTGAAGTTGCTGTACATGGGCTTGAAAGCCTCCATCAGTCTATCATCACGATTACTTACCATCTCCCTCAACGCTTTCGCCTGAGTCTCCAAATTGGTACTATGTCTTTTCATAATTTCCACCTCCCTATCTCGTGCCCTATTTGCCTCTTTTAACCTTTCGATTTCCTCAGCCTGTTCCTTGATCTTAACATTCTGAGCTTCAACAATTTTACATAGCTGGTTGTGTGCCACTACATCTTGTTTTCGCAGGACACGATATTCTTCAGTAGTTCTTGTGTGTCTACCAACTATATCACCCAATTCACTGATTTGTTCAATCAGGAATTGAACCTTGTCAGCTTCAGAAAATCCAGACAAGGTTTCTGCCAGAGATGGCCTTAAAGGCTCAGGTCTTGAAGAACCAGATTGACCAGCCTGACCCGACGCACCTGTAGGACCAGTAATAGTGAGAGGGGGTCGAGCATGTGTACCTGAGGTGGGAGTTTCAGGTGGCTGTTGATCAACAGTCACCTGTCGTGTCCCAGAAGACCTCTGAGGAGAAGACATTAAATCCAGCGTCTCTTTTTCAGTAAATTGATCACCAGAGGAAGGAACCTGCTGCTCAGGAGCAGATGAAGGCTGGACAGAGACAGGAACAGAGGAATCACCAGCAGCTTTCTTTGACGCATGAGTACCTTGTCGTTTAGCTTTCCTCTTCTTAAGAAAACCCGGAGAAGTAAGCGTATAATCTTCATCCGTGTCAGAGTCTCCAGTATCACCCGTCTTCTTGATACGCACAAATCGGGGATTCCCGCGTTTATCAAAGACTTTCATCATCCCTGGAGGAGGAGGATTATCATCCTCAGACGAAGAATCATCGCCATCAGAACCTCCTTCCTCTTCAGAAGACGAGCTGCTTTCATCAACTATCTTCCTCGCCTCATCTATCTTGCCTTTACCCTTGTCAGTCGCGGCAGTACCAGACTGACCAGCAACACCAGCAGCATCACCAGCACTACCACCCATTTCAACAACTACAGCACCACCATCACCACCAGTACTAACACGAACATCAGGATCTACAGACATTTCCTGATGTTCTTCAGCAGCAACATTTACGTCAACCTCAACATGTGCTGCAGCACTAGAACTGCCAGCAGACCTTCTAGTTGCCTTGATTCCATGTTTAGCCGTGAGCTGAGTATCAGCCAAAGCGATTAACTTTGGTTCTTCATTATCAGAATCACTTGCGTCATGTCACCATTTGTTGTGCTGCGGTGCCTCATATCCAGGAATATTAAGATGACCAATCAGTTTCCTAATTGGGTCCGATTCCCTATATGCGGCCATAGACTTGAATATCAGCAGAGTGCGTTCGATCATCGGATTCACAGGAAGAACATCTGCCTCGGATTTAGCAAGATCAGGAATCTGATCATCTATCATCATCTGCAGAAACCTGGGATATAACCAGAACTTGGTGGATGTTCGCTGTGTTGCAGACGGAAGTGGCCTTCGAGCGTTTTCCTTTAGGTTGTCGAAGATATAGCGAGATATGTTAAACGGCTTGTTCAAAATCAACGCCGTAAACAATCCAGTCAAATCGATCGGTGACAAGTCATACCCAGAACGCTTGTTGCTCAGGCAATGGATAAGAATATGCAGCAAGAACTTATACCGAAGTGGCATATAGTTCTTGTTGATTTGATTAGCCAAAACATTTTCGCTGTACTTAATCCTCATCAGTAACCCCCGTTGACATTGTAGATCTATAGAAGTAGGATCTTCCGGTTGATCTCCAAGTCGTAGACGTTCTCTGATAGTGTTTTCAGTAATAACCACAGGTTTTTCAGCAACAGTAGCCCTGATCACTTCCTTATTATCTACCGTTTCAATCCCAGCAGAACTCCAGAATGCCTTGATGTGCGACTGATAGGCAATGTATTGCGTTGTGATAGCATAATTGACGCGCGAGCGATGAAGATACTCCATGATGCCAGCAAACTCCGGACTGATACTTCCTTCCGGTTGTAAATATGCAGCCATATTATGTCTAGATTCAGACATAGCCTCAACTTCCGATTTCTCCTTCTTTGTTGGCTTTGCCCGCTCCTTTTTCACTTTCGGTGCCATTTCTGCACATCACATTGACACGTAATAAGAAGAAGTCAAACAGTCAACATTGGAATTCCACACTTAGAAAATTTTTAATTTCTTGAAAATATTCTAAGTGTTGAACTCTTCGAAGGATCCATATATCCATCGAAAGATTGAATCTTGGCACGAAAGATGACAATCTGATTGAAAAATGACAGATGGTTCAAAGGATGTCACTTTCCCCGAAGGATAACAACCATATCGAAAGATCATCTTTCGAAGAATCAAGAAATTTGAAAGATGTCTTGATCCTTCGAAGGTTGATCAAATCGAAGGATGATCCTTCGTGAAATCTAACATCTTTCGAGATTCACCTCGAAGGATGCTGTTTAGCACATCTCTCGAGGTGCTGAGTCATCATCATCATGAGTCATCATTTTTCGTTCCAGCAACTGTTCAACGGCGAGTTTTTCCGGTGGTGTTTCAAATGGTTTTGTTCAAGTGTATTTTTATGGCAAACAAAACATCACATACCATTTCACATTATCAACAATTTTAACCCAAACCAAACATGAACACATACCAAAACATCAGTTTTGATCATAAACCCTAGACACCCCTGTTTTACCCAATCCAAACACTTGATAAAAACAAACTCAAATGAACACACTGATGATCCGTAAACACTCAACACAATTTCAGCAACATTTGCTTATCATATTCAACACCTATCATTCATCATTTTCCTAAACTAGGAAAACTAAGAACAAAAAGGTAAAATAATATGATCAATTAAAGTTTCACAATGTTGTTTGTTTTAATGTTTGAAAGAATTCTGGATCATCCTACCGTGTTTAGTAAGGAAATCCTGATATCAATACGTTTTGAATAAAATTTGGGCAGAGGTTCGAGAGGAATGAGAGGGTTTTCGGAATGATTTTGAAACTGATAAGTGATGAGTGAAGAAGAAGATGCCTTTTTATACCCTGACCTCGAAAGTCTAACTGCCTCGAAAGACTCAAGACCATTCGAAAGATGAACAGTTGTCTTGAAGGATGATCTTGATCTCGAAGGATCCCTATTTGGCTCGAAGGATCCAGATATTTGAAAGATCTGGATCGAAGGATACCAGATATTTTGGAATCCTTCGAAAGATATCTTTCGATCTAATCCATCTTTCAAAAGATCTAGTCAACTCGAAAGATCAATTGGTCAAATCTTTCGTTGACCAACACATCCTTCGATTGAAACAGTTGACCTTCATTGACTTTCTTGACCATCTGATCTTTCGACGGCCATTGCTTCCTCGAAGGATCAGATTTCCCACCAACACTTTGGATTTTTGGGAATTTCCAATTCACATACTTCAAATTTTGGAGGTTTTCAGAAGTGACCATTTTGAAAAGTTGTCCGTTATGAAGTTCTGCAAAGGTTAGTTTTATGAAGTATCTCGGCTTGTCAGGTATCGGATCGAGCACCAACATCAGTTAATCAAAAATAATGTTAAATTAAAAATCTTTTTGGATTTTGTGGTTTGATAAAATAAAAGGCAACAATTTTAGTATCCTTTGAATGTTATCAAACGACATCACCGCTAATGTCATGCTGATATGCACCAAACGACAAAAACTGTTTAAAATTAAAGCAGTAAATTAAGCAGTAAGTAAATATGTACAAACACAACAATATTTTTGCGAGTTTCTGGCGAAGAGAATCATATCAGCTTGCGGTCTTTTGTCAAAAACACATTTCCTTTTAAAATTTCTTTTACAGGAAGTTGATAAGTATTCTACCACAATTACCGATATTGTTGTCCACTTAAACTCAGCGATCAAGTGTAATCATAATACAATGAGATATGTTTAAGGTATGATTTATACTTACCGACCGGTGTTCATCCACTCACGACACATTCCCGTATCAAGGTATGCACGAGAGTTCATCATACTGAGGAGTATACTATTTATCATCCGTTTTAACGTATATATTTACAATGTGAACAAGTCACTTATTTGAGTTTGAAAACAAGCCCTATGTGATAGAATCACTTATTGATGAGAAACTTGAGTTTCAATGCATGAGGGCACAGGAGCAAGTCCGTGAACAGGTCAGTACTTCCGTACAGCAGAGAGACGAACTTGACTCCCGGATAAATGTGATATTTTATCACTTATTTTGATGGACATGTGATTGTTTATCACTTATTGAGGTCGAATGCAGTATGAGATATGTACACGTACGTATGGTATCATGGAAGAACTTAGACTTTGTCTTTTATAGAAACAACCATGATACCCAGATGATAAACAGCATAAACCCCGAATATCTCAAAACCTCGGCAATCTATCAAACGAAATTTCGGTACCAAGACCATATGCCAATGAACGGTTCCCATGCGGTTTTCAGTCTGTTATGTTTATATCTCCTGCATACTTTAAAATGATCATGAGTCTACCGGTACATCATTAGTAGAGCTACTTATCATTTTCTTTTTCTTTTGATTTCTGGAAACATGTTTCAACCGACCTCTGATGTAATATCACTTTCTCTTATATTACCAAGAAACTCAATTTTGTTTTTCTATTGTTTTTGTGTTTTTCTGAATTTTCTCCCCCTTAAATGCAGAAAGTAAATAAATTAAAGACATATTTTTGTATTTTTGTGGTTTTTCAATGTTTTTGTATTTTTCTTGAAACTGTCTCCCCCTAAAATTCAAAAATAAAGTGAAGTAAAAATATTTTTGGATTTTTGGTTTTTAGAAAAATATATACAAAAACGATTTCCTGATGTCGGTTACTCTTGCTTCACCTTAATGCCGTTTACCAAAAGTAAATAATCAAATCTTGATTTATCAAATGCTTTGGTAAAAAGGTCGGCACGTTGGTGGTCGGTATGAATATGAACCACATCGATAAGTCTCTTTTCAAAACAATCACGTATGAAGTGATATTTAATATCGATGTGCTTCGTTTTCGAGTGCTGTACAGGATTTCTAGTGATCTGTAAGGCAGCCTCATTATCAACATAAATAGGAGTAGTTAGGAATTCAAAACCGTAGTCCCGCATCTGTTGTTGGATCCATAGAACCTGGGAGCAGCAACTAGACGCAGCAATGTATTCTGCTTCACATGTAGACGTAGCCACACATGTCTGCTTCTTGCATTGCCAAGTGACCAGGCGATTGCCTAAGAACTGACATCCTGCTGTAGTTGATTTTCCATCTTTCTTGCAGCCGCCGAAATCAGAATCACTGAAAGCTTTGAGATCGAAGTTATCATCCTTAGGGTACCATAACCCGGTGTCAGGGTAACTCTTCAGATAACGAAAAATCCTTTTGACAGCAGCATAGTGAGAGACCTTCGGATTCGCTTGATACCTAGCGAGAAGACAAGTTGGATACATAATGTCGGGTCTTGATGCGGTGAGATACATTAAGGATCCAATCATAGCACGATAAAGTGAAGAATCCACAGCATCCCCTTCTTCATCCGGAGTAATCCCGTGATTCTGCGGAAGAGGAGTAGAAATTGGCTTCGTATCGGACATCTGGAACCGGCTCAAGATGTCTCCGACGTACTTGGTTTGATGAATAAAAATTCCAGATTCGGACTGATTAACTTGCAAACCCAAGAAGAACGTCATTTCACCCATCGCACTCATCTCGAATCGATCTTGCATCACCTTTTCAAATTCCTTGCACAGCTTATCATCGGTAGAACCAAAGATAATATCATCGACATACACTTGTACCAACAGAAGATCTTCACCTTTTTCTTTGATGAAGAGGGTACAGTCGATCAAACCCCGTCTAAAACCATTGCTCAGCAGGTAGGTAGACAACGTTTCATACCAAGCCCGAGGTGCTTGATGAAGACCACATAACGCCTTGTTAAGCAGTAAAACCCTGTCAGGATGTAATGGATCTTCAAACCCCGGTGGTTGCTCGACATATACTTCCTCTTCGACTACTCCGTGTAGAAAAGCACTTTTAACATCCATTTGGTACACCTTGAATTTCTTGAAGGATGCGTAGGCTAGAAAGATTCTAATAGCCTCCAGACGAGCAACAGGTGCATACACTTCATTGTAGTCAATACCTTCGATCTGACTGAAGCCTTGAACCACTAACCTTGCCTTGTTTCGGACAACAATCCCACGGTCGTCCTTTTTGCACTTAAACACCCAGCGAGTTCCGATCTTTTTGTAGTTATCGGGCCTATCAACCAATTTCCATACGCCCAACTTCTCGAACTGCTGAAGTTCTTCTTGCATGGCTTCCACCCAGGAATCATCTTTCAATGCCTCCTTCCAAGATTTAGGCTCTTCTTGGCTAACATAGCAGGCGAAAGACCAATCATTTTGTTGTCCTGATTCTCGTATCTCAGCATACAAGCCAGCATTTTCGTTATTTCTGATTTGATTTCTTGTCCTTACACCACTAAGAACATCACCTATTATATTCTGCTGAGGATGAATGTTATGAATTCGGGTTTCAGTAACTTGAGGAACTTCAACATTTGACCTCAAGTTATTGATATTTAAATTCCCGATATCATTCTGAATCTGGTGAGTTGTAGAAGATGATGCATTTTCTTCTTGGATAATTGGTGCAGACACTGGATCCGTTGCTTCTGAAGTACCTTGAACCGGACGCAGTGCTTCACCATCATTTGCATCAACATACTCCTCATCTTCCGATGACAAATTGTAATCGACAGCATCATTAAACACCTCATTTGAAGCGAGATTGTTGACAGAAGAAGACGCTTGTGAGTCAACAATGATTGGACGAGCTAACTGAGAGCCAGTCGCATTCTCGCTTTCAGACAACATTTGAGCAATTGCATTGTCATCATCAAATGTCGGCAGATTGAATGAGTCGAAAAGACCATCATAATCAAACATCCAAGGATCTCCAGAAGGCTTCGGAGGATTAGAATATCTTTGAACTCTTACTTCACCCCATTCTTCAATCCTTTTGGTAGTCAGGTTCCATACTCGCAGATTAGGAGTAGCATACCCAAGGAAGTAACCTTCGATAGCTTTGGCACCAAACTTCCCGTCAGGCTCAATCATGGTACATGGTGCACCAAAAGGTTCTAGATATTCCAAATCAGGAGTCTTCTTGTGTAGGAGTTCGAAGCACGTTTTGCCATGTCTTTTCACTGTGAGAACCTTGTTTAACGTGTAGCAGGCCGATGCAATAGCTTCAGTCCAGAATCGAACTGGAAGCTGAGACTCAACCAACATGGTTCTTGCAGTCTCAATTAAGGTTCTGATCTTTCTTTCAGCGACTCCATTTTGTTGTGGCGTGTACCGAGAGCTGTATTCATGAAGGATTCCTTTTGCAGTGCAAAACTCATCCATAACCCTGTTTTTGAACTCGGTACCGTTGTCGCTTCGAATTCGCCTCACCTTTAGATTATACAGATTTTCCAACAGGGTGATCAAATTCTTCAGAATTTCTGGAGTCTCACTCTTGTGGACCATGAAGTCAACCCATGAAAATCTTGAGTAGTCATCAGTAACTACCAAGCAGAAAACTTCTCCGTGCACACTCTTGTGTTTGACTGGGCCGAAAAGATCCATGTGCAAACGCTCGAGTGGCATGTTGACAGTATTAACCTTCTTCAATGGATGAGATTTCTTGGTCTGCTTTCCCTTTTGACATGGCACACAGACATCTTGAAGTTGAAAGTTCTTCACATTAACACCTCTCACCAAGTTGTTTTTGACTAGGTGATTCATTTTTCTGAGGTGAATATGACCCATTCGTCTGTGCCAAGAGATCGTCTCCTTTTCAGTGGCTTTTGAAATAAAGCAAGTAACTTGTTTTGACTGAGTTATTGCTTGGCTCATATCAAGAACATACAAATCATTAACTCTTGGTGCTGATAAGAGAATCCATTCAGCGGGAATCTTGAATCCTGGCTTCAGCACATAACAACCGGCATCATCAAAATGCACGGTGAACTTCTTGTCGCAGATTTGAGAAACACTCAGGAGATTGTGATCCAACTGTTGCACATAATTGATTTTGTCGAAACTCACAATTCCATTTGAGATCATTCCCTCGCCGGTGATATACCCTCCTTTGTCTCCCGCAAACGCAACATATCCTCCTCTTATACTTCGCACATCGAAAAGAAGACGATAGTCGCCAGTCATGTGCCTGGAAGCCCCACTATCAACAATCCAAAGACTATTAATAGTTCCTCCTGGAGCCGCCTGCACATGCAATTAACACATCAGTTTGAGAGGGGGACCCAAGCCTTTGTTGACTTGGGTCGTCCTTGATCATCAAGGAAAGTGATCTCAATCACTTGATGATTAGGAAATAAAACCTCAGGTGCTCCCCCTGACTTAATTACCTGTTTTTGTTTCCAAGCTTGTTGTCCTTTACCAGTATTAGAATTAATTGTTTTTGTATTTACTGGTTTTACATTTGTAGGTTTAGCTTGTACAGGTTTTTCATCCTTGACCTCTGATTTTAAGGCCTTCTCAATTACCTTTTTGTTCTTTTGTTTTAACTTCTTTTCCCTTTCTTTCAAGACACGTGGATCTTGTTTCGGGGAAACCGGTTGTTTTTGGTAATTGGTTTCTTGGGGAGCACTTGTTTTTCCTTTCAATTTTTGCAAGTATGGGCAATATCTTACAATGTGCCCAACTGTTCCACATTCAAAACACATTCTCCGCTCTACAAACCTCGGAGAAACGTGTTGATGACCAGACTGAGAACCAGACACTGAACTTTGTGATCTAGATGTGCTAGGACCTAAGTCACATCCATTTGTGTGTTGGGTATAATTGTTCTCATCATTTCGCTTTAAAATCCTAACTTGTTTTACAAAATCAATGTTAGATTTATTTTGAAATGTTTCAAGTTTGTCCGTACCCTTTGATCCAACAAAGTTCACTTTCTGTTCTCTTTTCTTGACAAGAGCTCTTTTGTTTTGCACCCTTTGAACCTTAGGTTGCTCAACCTCAGATTGTTGAATTTTAGGTTGTGCAGCCTTAGGTTGAGGAGCCTTAGACTGCTCAACTTTAGGTTGTTGAACCCTTGGTTGTTCAGTCTTAGGCTGCTGAACCTTTGGTGCTTGAGCATTCTTGTTTTGAGCCCTCTTTTCTGGTACCTGGCCCTTACCCTTTCCAGAATTCACTTGTTGTTTTCGCTCAACTGGCAGTTTTTGGTTTCCGTATTGTTTTCTAATTAGCTCACACGGAATTGGTTCACATTGAGTGACCGTCACTTTGTTACCTTTGTTTCCCAAAAACTTATCAGTTCATCCTTCAAAAATTTTCTCAATTAAATCTTGATTTACATTTTTGATTGGAAAATCTCTGTCAGAATAAATTTTGCTGTCTCCTTTGAGCGTATACAACAAGTTATTCTTTTCAATGCTCGGTGCACTGGGCTTCATTGCCTTTGGTGTTTCAGCCTTACTCGGTTTCACTGGTGGATCACACAAGATGTGATTCTCAATTGGAATGTCTGGTGTAACCGAGTTAGACTGTGGTTTCTCATTTTCTTCAGATTCATCGTCCGAAGAATCAGCATCCTCAATAATCGGAGAACTCTGTTCCTTAATAGACGATGAATTTTTCACATTCTCAGATTCAGATTGCCCCGAGGATGATGTACCAGTTGTGAACCCTAGACCTGCTGCAAAGTCATCTAGACCGAGTGGCACAGTAGGTTCAAAACGGGGCATATCCTCGTCATTAGGCAACTTGGAATAATTGTGATTCATCGGGGGAGGGCATGATTTGTAACCAATACATTTTGCATCCCCCTTTTTCCTTTGAACATCAATAATGTGATCCAAAACATAGCGGGAATTGGAATAGCTTTCCAATTTCTGCTTGATTGTTTCACATTCGCATCGAGCTGTAGCTAACTCTACCATTTGTTTTTCAATTGTGTCAATCAAATTATTATTAGCATGTTGTTTTCTCAAAACAGCCTTTTGAAGTTCAGAAACATCATGTTTTAATGACGCAATTGTTGCTTTAAACTCTTTCTCATTTCTTGTTAAAAACAAGTTAGCCTCAGTTGCTTTAGAAAGATCAACAATCAATTCTTGATTGTGTTTGTGTGTGATTTCAAAAAGACTTTCCTTTTCTGCATATTCAAGACATTTAACACATTCAACAGCAGCAGAAATAGAGTCAGATTTAGAATCACATACCTGAGAGGTTTGTCCTTCAACATGAGCCATGAAGGCTGTATGAAAAGAAAAAGATCCATCTTCAGAGAAAAATTGAGAAAGCTTCTCAGAAGTTCTAGCAACTTTCTGGCAAAGAATAGATCTTCTCTTGCATAAAGCTTCAGCATCAGCCAATAGCTCATCAACCTCCAGATCTAAAGCCTCACTTGATAAATCACCAGCATCAAGTGATTCCCCATCCATACTTCCACTATAACCCGAGCTATCTTCATCTTCTGAAGATTCACCAGCAGACACGGGTTCTTCAACCTTTTCAACCACCTTAGCATAACATGCTGTTCCACCATTTCCTCCTTCACCAAGCTGAAGATTCCAGTTGCAAATCTCATCAGCTTGAACAACTAATCCTCTGTGGGGATTAGAGTTTGTGGTTCCGGATGTATTTCCTCCCACGGGAACTATTTGTCTGTCAGAATTGTTCTGTTGCTGCTGAGGCTGTCTTTGATTCCTGAAAGGATTCTGATTGCCTTGCTTGGGTGGCTTCTGACATTCCCGCTTGAAATGACCCTTTTCACCACAGTTGAAGCAGGTGACAGCATTCTTGTCAAAACCATACTTGGTGTTGTTGTTGCTTTCCAAGCTGGTTCTCCCTGTTCTCTCCATAAACTCTTTAGCTCTACGAATAGCACTAGCAAGAGCCCACTTTATATCCATCATCTCAAACTCTTCTTTATCAACCTGCTGATAATCTTCGTTGGTTAGGTTGATATTTCCAATCTGTCCTGCAACCAACCCACAGTAGGCGCTAACCAAGGTGTTCAACATCTCCATATGCTCCTTGGCGATCTCAACACTGACTTTAGAAAAATTGGAAGTATCCAGTCTGACAGTGTTCGGATTGGAAGTAGCTTGAAAGCTTGAAGAACTTCCATAGAACCCTTGCTGTTGAGGTTGTTGCTGTTGAGGTCTGTTTGGATCCAGGAAAGGCGGTGGGGTGAATTGTTGAGCTGTCTGTTGTTGTTGTTGTTGAGAAGAAGAATCTGGTCTTGAATACATCATCGTGTATGCTGAAGGATCAAATTGATTTGCTGTTGAAGGTCCGGTGTTGGAGATGAATGCTGTTTGAAGCTTAGCATGCTGAGAAGCTGGCTTTTCTCCAGTAATACCACCTGCAATCCCAAAATACATCTCTGGGTTCTGAGGAGTGATTGTTCTTTTCGCCTTGAGCTTTTCTTCAACATCTTTGTTTTCCAACTTCTGAATTAGCTCATAAACAGTAATTGTATCCAGAACACCGTTTTCTTTGAGAATCTCAAGATAACTGCTCCACTTTGCTGGTAAGCCATCAGCAAATCTCTTCACCATTTCTTGTGGAGTGGCAGAGACTTTGAAGGCAAACATTTCACTCAACAGATGGTGAAATCTTGTAGACAACTCTGCTAGACCTTCATTCTCCATGTAGGTAAAACCTTCAAACTCTTTCTTTAGCAGCTCCTGCTTGATCTTCCTTGATTGAGCATTTCCTTCACACCTTAACGTGAGCATATCCCACAAACTTTTGGTAGTCGTACAGTAGACGAATTGGTGGTATATATCTCTGTGAAGAGCCTGCGTGAGAATCATAAATGCTTTCTTTTCCAATTCAAACTTCTTCTTATCTTCGTCAGACAGTGTGCTGTGAGTTTCTGGATTTGATCCTGCAACTTCCAACTCATTTTCAAATGAAGTGAAGAAACACATCCATAGATCTTGACCTTGCCCCTGAACATAAGTTCTCAGCCTTTCTTTCCACCATCCCCAATCATTAATGTGATTAAGCTTTGGCGGTTTCGTGCTTGTACCAGTTTCACTATCGTTCTGCATCATTGCTTGAATGCTGCTGCTTTGATTAGTGACCAATGCCCATTGATTTGCAGTTATCATTGCAGCTTGAGTTGGGGAAATAGCCTGCATCCATGCAGTTTTGTTGAACTCTGGCGCAGATTGCGTGGTTGATGATTGCGTAGATGATAACTGTGGAGTCAAAGTTGTTGTAGTCCACGCAGATGGATCCCATTGACCGTTTGTTCCCATTTTATATTTAATATATTAGGTTAAAATGATTTTAAAAAAAAATAATTTTCACAAACTATGTTAAAACTTTGAAGGATAACAAACTGTCGAAGGATCTAGGATCGAAGGACCTGAAAATCACAAACTGTTAAGTCTAAACAGATAAGACTCGAAAGATGCTCGAAAGATGACACTTGTTCGAAAGATCAACAGTGTTCGAAGGATCACTGTTGAGTTTCGAACAATCACTTCGAAAGATTCTCCTACACGAAAGATCCTTATCTTTCGAAGGGAAACAGTAACTCGAAGGATGTATCTTTCGAAAAGATTCCTTGACTCGAAAGACAACACACTGACTTCGAAAGATGTTCGAAGGATGGTTATCTGTCGAATCTCCTTGATCGAAGGATGATCTTTCGAGTTCGAAAGGTATCTTTCGAACACTTCTGACACACTGACACAGACGTTGACAAGTTGGTGACAGGTTGATGTGGTTGGTGAGCCAACTTTCGGCAGAAGGGATGTTTCTGCACCAACTTTTCACCAACTTTGAAAAAGTTGCCCAAAAAGGAAGCTTCTTATCCACAACCAGTACCGGAATTCAATCGGAATTTTGGCCGGAAAAATAGCAACCCTTTCAAAACAAGATTTTAAGTTACCCAAACCTTCCCGTAACACACCCGGTTAGTTTAGAACACGTTTTTATGGTTAAGAATGCAGAAAACACACTAAAAACGGGTGCTAAACCAAGAAAGTTTTTGTCCAAACACAACCAAAGTCTTGCACAAACCCGGTTTTAACAAGGAAAAGAGCCACGGCTCTGATACCACTTGTAGGTCCCTCGGAGGTTGAGGTTAAACCTATTCCTTGTTATGTTCAACACTCTAGCAAGTGCGGAATCCAAGCTAGAGTGCAAACCGTAGTTTAGATGAAAGCAAAGATTACAAAGAGAAAGAGTAGACAAGCAAAGTATCAAAGTTTTCTCTTGTATTTCAGTGGACACGGTTACAGCCCTTGACCAAACTGAAAATGCTCTCTTACAAGACCTTGGGTTCACTCACAAAAGCTCTCCAAACTATCCGAATGACTAACTGTGAAGATGAAACCCACATGGGATATATATACCCATATCAGACAACCATGCACGAAGGATCAGGTATTCTGGTCGAAGGATCATCTATCAACCAGAATTACCATCGAAAGATATCGAAGGATCCAAACATACCTCGAAGGATGGTATATCCTTCGAGGTCCATAAGTATCCATCGAAAGATCATCTTTCGAGGTCATCGAAGGATACAATCCATCCTTCGATGACATCCTTCGAAGCATACAAGTTTTACACACTAAGTGTTGACTGTTTGGCCAAGTCAAACCAGGAGGATGGTTGACTTGGTCAAACACACATTCCAACACATAAACAACATAACAAAAGACGTAAACACAACTGACAAAAGACATCGTTTTATACATTACAAAATACAGACAAAGTACAGACACAAGTGCACCAACAAAGGTTTGACCTTTGCTTTGACTTTCAGTTCTGATCCGAATTAGCTTAGTTTATTTATGCCTTAGGGTTCCTTTGTGACCATGTTATATGTTAGTATAACCTCCTAAAGTTATACTACTTGGTCCTTTAGAATTAGAGTTCATTGCATGTTTCCATAATGCCTAAATGTTGACCATAATGCCCTTTTGATATTAAAACAAGATTTTTGAAGATGTGGAAGGACTAAAACCTTTATTACTAATTTATAAATATGTCCATGAAATTTGACATCAGTTTGAGGTTTAGATTAGGAGTTATGCTCATTAGCGCAAATAAGAAGCTTTTTGGTAATTAAATAGCATAATTAGCATATAGCCTATCTAAACCCGATTTTTGATATCAAACTTTTTACGCACTTATGTAATATAATATTTTGGGATTTTTGGAGATTTTTATTTATTTTTAGGCTGAGCATAACTTAATGTTATAAGCTTAATTCGATTATTGCCGATTTTGCCCTTTTGGGCTATAAAATGAGTTTTACAAATCCTTTTGATACCAAAACTTTTTCTACTGATTTAATATAATAAATAAATTATTTTGAGCCTTCTGTAATTATAAAAATATCAGCTTTCCTTTAAAAACCCGGAAATGGCTCCAAATCGCCTTTTTAAGCATTTTTAACGCATAGTATGTATCAAAACTAGTTTAAATATATAAGGGTTGATGCCTACTGATATTTTCAGTAAATTTTTATATTTTAACAGTAAGCCAAAGTTTTAAACTTAGATTTCCAGTTTTGACCTTTTAGGCTTATGTGAAATTACCAAAATGCCCCTACGGTGCATAGTATGGTTATAATTAATAAAATTTCACATATATATGATACCCTACTGTTATGACTTATTAAATTAAGTATATTTACTGATTTAATCAGACCTACAACTCAGATCACTATTTAACCTCTATTATAACCTTTAAAATGACCAAAATACCCCTACGGGGCATAAATTGGTTTTAAACTCGTTTTGGGCATAATGGAAGATATCCTACTGATATCACAACATATAAAAGGCATATTAACTTATGGAACATGTTCATGACTCTTATGGTTACCCATTACGCATGTTTCGCGTTCGGATCGGTTTATGTAACTAATTTGCATATAATAGCCGAAACGGGTCAAACCATATCATTTTTGTCTCAAAATCCAGAATGTGATTAAGTTACCCATACTAAACAAGTGTTGGTGCACTTGTGTCTGTACTTTATCTGTATTCGGTCTGTATGTGAACGATGTCCTAAGTTAGTCTGTAAGTTGACAAAGTCAACTATCCTCCTAGTTTGACTTGGCCAATAACTTGTAATATGTATGTCTGTATCGAAGGATAGCCTCGAAGGATACAGTTGATCCTTCGAGGTGCTCGAAAGATATGCTTCGAATGTTAGACCTCGAAGGATCATCCTTCGAGGTCCCTGCTCATCCTTCGAATGAAATGTACTCGATAGATGATCCTTCGGACCATCTATCGGATCCTTCGACCAGACATCATGGGCTGGGTATATATATACCCATGCAGTGTAGTGTGAAAGATAGATGCACACTTAGAGAGACAGACAAGAGTTGAGAGCATTCTGTCCGGAACATACACACACACACTTTGAGAGTTTGCAAACTGATTGTAAACATTGTGCTTGTAACCGGAAACTTTCTACGCATTAATACAAGTGGTGTTAATCGTTGAGTCTTGTGTTTTCTTGTGTTTGTTCTTGCATCATCCCGGTTTGCTCGCTAGCTTGGATTCCGCACTCGCTAGTGAGTTTGTATAACAAGGTTTAGGTTTGTTCTCGATCCTCCGAGAGGGACCTACAAGTGGTATCAGAGCTTGGCTCTTTACCTTGTTTAAAACCGGGTTGTTCGAGTTCTTGGTGTGTTTGGACACTAGGTTTAGCACCCGTTTTGGTGGTTTTTCTTGCTTTTCTAAACTGAAAAACGGCTTCTAAACCTTCGGGAGTGTTCAAGGTTGGGTTGGGTAACTTGAAAACTTGTTTTTAAGTGAGTTTGATTTTTCCGGTCATATTCCGATTATCATTCCGGTGAACTGGTTGAGGATAAGGTTGCCTATTTTTAGTAAACTTTTTGAAAGTCAAAAAGTTTGGTGAAAAGTTGTTGGCAGACCATATCCTTTCTGCCGAAAGTTGGTACACCAACCTGTCACTTTTCTCACCAACCCATCAGTACTTTTGTCAGTGTGTCAGACCGTCGAAAGATAACTTTCGAGCTCGAAGGATCATCCTTCGATCAAGGAGATTCGAAAGATAACCATCCTTCGAACATCTTTCGAAGTCAGTGTGTTATCCTTCGAGTCAAGGAATCTTTTCGATAGATACATCCTTCGAGTTACTGTTCATTACGAAAGATAAGGATCCTTCGTGTTGGGTGAATCTTTCAAGGTTATCTTTCGAAGTTATTGTTCGAGCCATCAACAGTGATCCTTCGAACACTGTTGATTCTTCGAACAAGTGTCATCTTTCGAGACCTGTGTTCGAAACATAAGGAGAATCTTTCGAAATCATCTTTCGAAAGATAAGGATCCTTCGTATAGTCAATCTTTCGAAGTCAATCCTTTGAAGTCTTTGTTCGAAACTCAACAAGGATCTTTCGAACCTTGTTGATCATTCGAACAAGTATTGATCTTTCGAACAGGTTGCATCTTTCGATTCATATCTGTTTTTGCACTTAACAGTCTGTGCTTGTGTAGATTCTCAATTAATATTAGATCAAAATGAGCTGTACAAGTCCATGGGATTGGAGTTTGGACTCACGAACCAATCAAGAGTTAGTCACTGCTGCAGATTGGGCAAAGAGTATGATTCCACAGCCATCAATCAGTCCAAGTCAATGGGCTTTGGTATCCAATCAAAGTCAAAGTCTTCAGAACCTTCTGATTAGTGAGAGTGAAACTGGCAGCAACAATCGTCCACCTAAGTTGAACCATATGAACGATTTTCCATCATGGAAAAACCGTTTTCACACATATGTTCAAGGGCAAAGCACTGATCTTTGGACGTGTTTCATCAATGCGTTCAATACTAATCTTGAAACTGCTGCGTCAACTTCAGAGGGATATGCCAATATGCTTGAAAATGACAAGAAGGCTTATGAATTGGAGAAAAAGGCCTTTGCCACACTTACTCAAGCACTCAACAAAGACATCTACCATCAGTTCTCATATTGCAAGACCACGAAAGCATTGTGGGATGCCTTAGTTGCTAGAGGAGAAGGCAATGCAGCTGCTCGAAAATCTCGGCATGATTTGTTGAAGAAAGAGTTTGAATCCTTTCAGTTTTTGGAAAACGAGACTCTGAATGATATGATCACACGTTTCTATCACTTGATCAGTGAGATGTGTGCTTATGGAGTTGTCTCTACTCAACAAGACATGGTGAGTAGATTTGCTGACGCCTTACCTCCAAAGTGGAGTTCTTTCATTGAACTGTTGAAGCATACTGGAACTCTAGATCAAGTCAACATCTATGAGTTCATTCAAAAGCTGGAACATAAAAATGATGAAGAAATTAGGAAAGCAAGGCGTGCTCCAGCTCCTCAGAATACATAAATGTATCTTCCAGGATTCGATGTTTTGGCAAGATCCGCTGCAGCTCAGCAACAGCAACCTAAGCTGCAGACTGCATTTGTGTCCAATACAAGTTCAAGTTCCTTTCCGTTTCCTCAGTCAACAGCTGCTCCACCACAACCTCAATTCGATCCGAGGTCTTACATTCCTGTTCCAACACAGCCACAACCACAACCTCAACAACAACAACAGCAAGCTCACTACACAAGCAATCCTCAACCTCAACCCCAAAGTCATCACACAATCCGAGTCGACAACTCAAATCTTTAACACCTTAGCATTGAAGTTGCTAAGGAACATATGGAGATTATCAACACCATGGTCAGTGCATACTGTGGTTTGGTAGCAGGTCAGCTTGGAAACATCAACATGACCAATGAAGATTATGATCAGATAGACAAGGAAGAAATGGAGTTGATGGATATTAAATGGGCTTTTGCTACTGCGGTTAGAAGGGCAAAAGATTTCATGGCACGAACTGGAAGAACTTCGTTGGAAGGAAAGAAAAACACGAAGTATGGGTTTGATATTAATGCCGTCACGTGCTTTAACTGTGGTGAGAAAGGGCACTTTAAACGTGAGTGCACTCGACCAACAAAACACGGCAATCACAACCCTTTCAGAAATCAGACGAATGTGAATGCCCAACAAGAAAACCGTGAACGGAGGATGGTGGCAGTGAATAACAATCAGGGACAGCCTGGAACTACCAATCACAATCGGGCTTTGGCTGTTCAAGCTGATGAAGGATGTGACTGGTCAGTGTAGTTTGGTGAAGGTGATCAGGGAAGTGGAACTGCTTTGTATGCTAAGGTCATCGAACAGGTTCATAAAGAAGAATCTTCTGGGAGTGATGACAGTTCTGGTTATTCTGGAAGTTCGGATGAAGAAGGCTCTGTTTCTGGGGATAATCACTCAGAGCCTGATGAGAAGGAGGAAGGAGAGGATGATATTCAGGAGCTACTGAATGAAGCTGATGAGCTTAAATGTCAGAAATCAATTCTGATTAGGAAGGCTGCTACTGCATCAAAGGAAATGGAGAAGCTATTTTCTGAAGATGGAGCTTTTTCTTTTCAAACTGCCTTTATGGCAAACGGCTCAGCCTCTACTAGTCAGGTAACTTCTGAACCTCCTGCTCCTAGTATTTGTAAATCATGTGCAGAGATGAAGCTTGAATCAGAAAAGCTTCATAGTCATAACCAGACTTTGGTAATTGAACTGTCGAAATGCAAAGAGGCAAACATGGCTTTAACCCGGAATGAAAAAGAATTTAAATCTGTAATAGAAACTTTAAAGAAAAATGTGTCCGAGGTTAACAAAGTAGTTTACCACAAACAAGTGAGTATAAATGAATATATTAACATTGTGGAAGAAACTAAAAAGCAATTAGCCATTGCCCAATGCGAACATGATGCGATCAAACAGAAATTGGATAGTTATTCTAACTCCCAATTTGTGCTTGATCACATCATCGATGTTCAACAACTAAAGGGAAATCAGAAAGGCATAGGGTATAACAAATGTCCGCCCCCCTTGATGAACAACTATACCAAGATGCCTGATGAGGAAGAAATGCCTCGGTATGAACCCAGTGTGCCTCTTGATGTTGAGGAGTTTACTACTGGCCTTGGGTTCAAACCGGACAATTCTTCAAACACAGCCTCTAAGGAACAAGAAACTTCACCATCCATGAAGCAAAGTCCTCCAATTATCGAGGACTATGAGACATCGGATGATGAATCAGAAGTGGCTGTAAGTGATCAAGATAAATCACTTAGCAAGATGAAAGGAGTAGATATTCCACGAGAGAATCACATCCTTTGTGATCCTGATACTCCTGAGATTCCATCAGTTAAGAAGCAAGTGATTGATCCTGTCAAGGTTGATAAGACAGGCGTGTCTACTGTTAAAAGCAGTAATGTGTTGTACACTTTGGTTGGAGAAAATAAAATCTACTCAGATCATGTTTTTCCAATTAAAAATGTAAATAAATCTTTGATTGATAAAGTCTTTGAAGACAATACAAACAAATTTTTGGGAAAAACACTTCCGGGAATTGTGGTAACACAATGTGATCCAATTCCTAAGGCTGAGATTAGAAAACAGTTTGGAAATCAAAAATCTCCAACCACTCAACAACATACTGCTTCTAAGGGTAAACAACAACAACGAGCTCCAAAGCCAAAGGCTAAGGTTGAATCAAAAGGAGCTCGTTACATGAAGAAAGGAAAAGATGTTAAATTTGTAGCATCAAAAGGTACAGATAAAATTGAGACTTTTGAAAACAAATCAAACACTGATTTTGTAAAACAAGTCAAGATTTTGAAACGTAACAGTGATAACAATTACACCCAACACACAAACGGGTGTGATGAAAGAGCAAGTACCTCAGGTTCTACAGGTTCAACATCTGCTAGTCGATCAAGTTCTCCTAAGTCTGTTGAAAGGAGAACTTGTTTCAAATGCGGAGAAATTGGGCACATTATCAGAAATTGCCCAAATGCTCCGAAGAAGAAATTTGTTGAGAAAACTCCACCTGAAACAGTTCACCCTCAACGTCGGTCAGTTTCACCTAAACATGATAAACGAACTGTAAAAGAACAAGAAACTAAACAACGACGTAAGAACATGAAAACTGTTGAAAAAGCTTTAAAATCTGAAGTTAAAACAGTGCAAAAGGAACCAAGTGTGTCACAACCTGTAAAACCAGAATCTTTAAAAACTGGTAGGCACAGACAAACTTGGTTACCTAAGTCGGGTGACAATTCAGGGGGAGCAGTTGTTCTTGAAAACCATCAAGAGATCGAGCTTACGTTTCGTGATGCCAAGGGACGACCCAAGACCACTAAGGCTTGGGTCCCCATTCTCAACTGATGTGTTTAATTGACATGTGCAGGATGTTCTAGGAGGAACTATTAATAGTCATTGGATTGTTGATAGTGGAGCATCCAGGCACATGACTGGCGACTTACGGCTCCTATACGACGTGAGAAATATTAGAGGAGGGTATGTTGCTTTTGCGGGTGATAAAGGTGGGTACATCACTGGAGAAGGAAGTATCTCCAATGGTATCGTGTGCTTTGATAAGATCAATTATGTGAAGCAAATTGATCACAATCTTCTGAGTGTGTCGCAAATCTGCGACAAGAAGTTCTCAGTGATTTTTGATGACGCTGGCTGCTATGTGCTGAAACCTGGATTCAAAATTCCACAAGAATGGATTCTCTTATCGGCTCCGAGAGTTAATGATCTTTATATTCTCGACATGAGCCAGGCGATTACAACATCTGCACAAGTCACTTGCTTTGTCTCAAAAGCCACAGAAAAGGAGTCTATATCTTGGCACAGAAGAATGGGACACATTCACTTGAGAAAAATGAACCATTTGGTGAAAAATAATCTTGTGAATGGTGTGCCTGTGAGAAGTTTTCATCTACAAGATATCTGTGTCTCTTGCCAAAAGGGGAAGCAAACAAAGAAGTCTCACCCTTTGAAGAAAATCAACACTGTCAGCATGCCTCTCGAACGTCTTCATATGGACCTTTTTGGACCTATGAAGCACAAAACAACGTTTGGTGATGCCTATTGTTTAGTAGTTACTGATGACTACTCTAGATTTTCTTGGGTATCGTTCATGGCACACAAGAGTGAAACTCCTGGAATCCTCAAGGACCTTCTCACTATGTTGGAAAATCTCTATACGTTGAAAGTGAAAAGGATCCGAAGCGACAATGGAACTGAATTCAAGAATCAAGTTATGGATGAGTTTTGTACTTCTAAAGGCATTCTTCATGAGTACAGTTCTCGTTATACTCCACAACAAAATGGTGTCGCTGAGAGGAAGAATCGGACGATTATAGAAACTGCAAGAACAATGTTAGTAGAGTCGGAACTCCCTATTCAATTCTGGGGAGAGGCTGTATCGGCTGCTTGCTACACGTTGAACAGAGTTCTTACAGTTAAGAGACATGGCAAGACTTGCTTCGAACTCCTTCAGAGAAGGAAACCGGATCTTTCTTACCTTGAACCATTTGGTGCTCCGTGTACCATGATTGAGCCAGATGGAAAGTTTGGTGCAAGAGCTATCGAGGGTTTCTTCCTTGGATATGCTACTCCGAATTTTCGTGTTTGGAATCTAGCTACTAAAAAGATTGAGCTTTGGAGCGAAGTTAGGGTTCAAAGGTACACGAGTCCTGTTAGGGCTCCGGGTGATCCGTGGATGTTCGATTATGATGGGCTATTTGACTTCTTCAATCTGCCAACCTTTGACGAAGAATCAGCAGCGGCTCGGATGTTGTTGGAAAGTGACAACGCTGCTGTCTCGCCATTGGTTAGACCTATTGTTGTTGACCCTCAAGCTTCTTCGTCAGTCAACAATATGGTTCAAAATGAGGTTTATGAAGATGCTGCTGATTATAATGACTCTTCTGAAGATGATGAATATCATGATGCAGCTGAAGGATCTTCGGCTCCAGCTGCTCCTGTTCAAGGTGCTTCTGTAGATACACCTCATACGCAGAATGTAGATACTGCTGAAGGGAATGCATCCACCTCTACCCACATTCCTGGTGTGGAGTTGGTTGTTGATCTTAATCTTACCAACTTGGGTATCAACGCTCGTGTGCCAGATAATCCTGAAATGAGGATTCACGATACCCATCCCCAGCAGAACATAATAGGAGATGTCCATCGCGGTGTGCAGACGCGTAATCAGCTGAGAAACAACCGGAATGCTGGTTTGTATTCAGCTATAAGAGAATCTGGTCAACAAAATGACTGGTCCTTCGCGTGTTACGTGTCACAAGAAGAACCAAAGTCGTGGAAAGAAGCATTAAAAGACAGTGCTTGGGTTGAAGCCATGCAGGAAGAATTACAGCAATTTCACAAGCTTGGTGTTTGGAAGCTTGTTGAAAAGCCTGAGAATTACAAGAAGATTGGCACTCGATGGGTCTTCAAATGCAAGAAAGACGACCGTGGAGTGGTTATTCGGAACAAAGCTCGTTTAGTCGTTCAAGGTTTTCGTCAGATTGAAGGGATCGACTACAACGAAGTCTATGCACCAGTTGCACGTCTGGAAGCTATTCGGATCTTTCTGGCTTATGCCTCATTCAAAGGATTCAAGGTTTACCAGATGGACGTCAAAAGTGCATTTCTACATGGTGTGGTTGAAGAAGAGGTATATGTCGAACAGCCTCCAGGTTTTGAAGATCCTGTTCATCCCGATCGGGTTTGGCTGCTCAACAAAGCTCTTTATGGTCTTCATCAAGCGCCACGAGCTTGGTATGCAACCTTATCTACATATCTGCTGGAGAACGGTTTTCGAAGAGGTCTTATCGATTGTACTCTCTTCATCAAAGAACAAGATGGAGATCTTCTTCTGGTACAGGTATATGTTGATGACATTATTTTTGGTTCTACTAATGATGTCTTGTGTAGGAATTTCGAGCGCATTATGCAGGATAAATTCGAGATGAGTGCTATGGGGGAAATGAATTTCTTCTTGGGTCTACAAGTACAACAAACGGAGTCTGGGATATTCATCCATCAGACTAAATATGTTGGTGACATCTTGAGCCGGTTCCAGATGTCCGATGCAACGCCCATTGGTACCCCACTGCCAACTAATCACGGAATTACTCCAGACTTGAAGGGTGAACCTGTTAGTCCTTCATACTACCGCGCAATGATCGGATCCCTTATGTACCTCACAGCATCAAGGCCAGACATAATGTACCCAACGTGCCTACTCGCCAGATATCAAGTCAACCCGAAGGCCTCTCATCTTGCAGCTGTAAAAAGGATTTTTCGTTATTTGAAGGCTTACCCCGACACCGGTCTGTGGTATCCTAGGGATAATAACTTTGACTTGGTCGCATTCAGTGATTCTGATTTTGGCGGATGTAAAATCGACGGCAAATCCACAACGGCTGGATGTCAGTTTTTAGGAAATCGCCTAGTCACATGGCAGTGCAAGAAGCAGACATGCGTCGCTACATCAACATGCAAAGCTGAATACATTGCTGCCTTAAGTTGTTGCTCCCAAGTTCTTTGGATTCAACAACAATTGCGGGACTACGGTTTTGAATTCCTAACTACTCCTATTTACGTTGATAATTCTGCTGCTTTAGATATCACTAGAAATCCTGTGCAGCACTCAAAGACCAAACACATCGAAATCAAATATCACTTCATACGTGATTGCTTTGAGAAAAGGCTAATCGATGTTGTTAAGGTCCACACCGATGACCAACGTGCCGACTTATTTACCAAAGCTTTTGACAAATCTAGATTTGACTTCTTATTATTGGTAAACGGCATTAAGGTCAAGCAAGAGTAAACCAACATCGGAAAATCATTTTTGTAAATATCTTTGTGTGTTTTAAATTTGTCTTAGTTTATTGATTTTAGGGGGAGTAAATCCGAAAATCTGAAAATCCAAAAACATCGAAAAATTTCAAAAACACAAAAACAATAGAAAAACAAAAATGAGTTTCCTGGCGAGGAAAAGAGAAAATGATAGTACATCAGTGGTCTATCCAAACCTCTTTAAACCTTAAATGTAAAACGATAAGCAGCTCTATATAAGATGTATCGGTAGGCTCACAATCATTTTAAAGTGTGCAGGGTGATATAAATCTTAATCGACTGAAGACCAGGTGGGAACCATTCATTGGCATATGGTCTTAGTACCGAAATTTCGTTTGATAGATTGCCGAGGTTCTGAGATATTCGGTCTTTATGCTGCTTATCATCTGGGTATCATGGTTGTATCTTTCACCGAAAAATAACGGGGACGCAAGTCTAGATCTTCCATGATACTATACTACGTGTACATATTACATACTGCATTCGACCTCAATAAGTGATAAACAATCACATGTCCAAATCAAATAAGTGATAAAATATCACATTTATCCGGGTGTCAAGTTCGTCTCTCTGCTGTACGGAAGTACTGACCTGTTCACGGACTTGCACCTGTGCCCTCATGCATACGAAAATCAAGTTCCTCATCAATAAGTGATTATATCACATAGGGCTTGTTATCAAATCAAAATAAGTGAGTATCTCACATTTTATACGGTCAAACAGATGATAATCGGTATACTCACCGGTAAGATGAACACTCGTGCATACCTTGATACGGGAATGTGTCGTGATGTGGATGAACACCGGTCGGTAAGTATAAATCATACCTTAACGTATCCCCTCGCCATGATTACATCTGATAAGTTGAGCTTAAGTGGACAACAATACCGATAATTGTTATAGGATGCTTATCTTAATGTTAACTAACTGAACAACAAGAGTGTTTTGGCATGACCGTACACTGATATGATTCTCTTACCCTCGAAGCTCACAAAAAGAATGTTTGTATATATTTATTTATTTACTGCTTAACTTTTATTGTTTTTCTTTTAAACAGTTTCGTCGTTTGGTGCATATCAGCACGACATTAGCGGCGATGTCGTTTGATAACACTCAAAGGATTTTAAATTGTTGTCTTTTAATTTCAAAAATACCAAAAAGATTTTAGGCGTGTTTTAATATAAACTTTATAAAAGCCAAAAAGATTTTCTTTCTACTTTATTTTCGATCGTACGATGTTGGAGCTCGAGTCTTCGTTGCCTGAAACCTGAACGAAAACCGAATTGACTAAATCTTCATAAACGGTCGAAATTTGCAAGTTTTGAAAGTTAAATCTAAAATTGACAAATTTATTAAACTTTCAAACTGTCGGACGGTGTTTGATTATGACATGGTCATTCGTGTGTCATTTGTTTATACTATATTCCAAGCAGTTGTTCTCATTATGCGTTTAGATTTCTTGCATGTGCAGATTCTAAAGGCTAGGAGAACATGGTCGATGACAAGCTTCGGGATGAAGACACGACGAGAAGGCGCTCAAAAGATGAAGATGATCGAGTAGCCGCTGACCATCATCAACACCACCAGGATCTCACTTCATAAAGTTAAAGTATTTCACGAGCATGACCCAAGGGGGAGCTTATGTTAAGGGGGAGTTTGTAAACACACTTCCTACATGATATGGGTAGTTTGTTGATACACTCTCTGCTTTCAAGACGTGAAGACTTTGAAGATCCTCCGACAATGAAGACTTGAAAGACTGGAAAGGACATCAGAGTTTTGGTAACTCGAAGACCAAAGACTGTCGAAGTTCGAGACGAGTCTACAACTTTAGAAGATAAAGACAAAGCTACAGCCAAGGGGGAGTTTGTTGGTGCACTTGTGTCTGTACTTTATCTGTATTCGGTCTGTATGTGAACGATGTCCTAAGTTAGTCTGTAAGTTGACAAAGTCAACTATCCTCCTAGTTTGACTTGGCCAATAACTTGTAATATGTATGTCTGTATCGAAGGATAGCCTCGAAGGATACAGTTGATCCTTCGAGGTGCTCGAAAGATATGCTTCGAATGTTAGACCTCGAAGGATCATCCTTCGAGGTCCCTGCTCATCCTTCGAATGAAATGTACTCGATAGATGATCCTTCGGACCATCTATCGGATCCTTCGACCAGACATCATGGGCTGGGTATATATATACCCATGCAGTGTAGTGTGAAAGATAGATGCACACTTAGAGAGACAGACAAGAGTTGAGAGCATTCTGTCCGGAACATACACACACACACTTTGAGAGTTTGCAAACTGATTGTAAACATTGTGCTTGTAACCGGAAACTTTCTACGCATTAATACAAGTGGTGTTAATCGTTGAGTCTTGTGTGTTCTTGTGTTTGTTCTTGCATCATCCCGGTTTGCTCGCTAGCTTGGATTCCGCACTCGCTAGTGAGTTTGTATAACAAGGTTTAGGTTTGTTCTCGATCCTCCGAGAGGGACCTACAACAAGTATACAAGCTTGTTGGGTCAAAACCACATTCTAAACCGGTCTTCGCTTTATCATGCGTTTGAACCGTGACTTCCTTTTGAAAACTAACCGGTCTAAGTCTAAGCTTAATTAAAGACCCGTTAGGATTCTAACAGGTTATTAAAAACCTTCGTTCCAGATTAGGAGCCCAGTAAAAGATACGTGCACTTGCTGTATTTGATTTATACTTTGCTCAGGTAAATACTCTTAACTTATTTTCCCTATACGGGCTTGGGATACGGTACTATAAAAGTACCGCTTGGTCGGGTGTGTAGTCATTTGAATCGGATTGTGATTAATGTATGTACATGACCCGTTTAATATGTATTATTTGGTGTATGGCCTTTGGGGGTTAAATGACCATGTCCCGGATATCTTTGGCATCATTCAAAGAAATGGCCACGACCTAAGCACGGGGTGTAGGCGTACACCTGACAGCTGTATTATGTAAAAACTGATAGCCCACTTAGAGGAATCAGCCTTGTGGGTATTATACCTGTGGCGTGTCAGTTAATCTAGACCGGCCCTACAGGCCGGCCCTGATGGACGACAAATAAGTAATACTGTATACAAGATTATTTTTAAATAATTGTCCCAAGTTATAAAAATATTTTTGCCGAAGAGCATTCAAATCAATTTTCAAACTCTTTACAAAATGAGTCAGTTAAGTTGTATTTACCAGTGTAAACTGACGTATTTTCCAAAAAGGCTAAGTGCAGGTACTATACATAATAGGCTGGCTACTCCAGGCATCAATAATCAAGTCTCGCAAGCTCTAGATGTCAAAGTCTGTCGAACAGTTTTTCCCTTTTTATTCGATCCGCCTGTGGATCTGTTTCAACTGTTTTGTGATACTTAACATTACAATTTATTCGGATGAAATAAATCTATCTCTTTTGCTTCCGCTGTGCATTTATTATTGTGTTGTTTGACTATGATGATATCAACTACGTCACGATACTCCCCACCGGGCCCACCGGTGACACGTGGTAAAATAGGGGTGTGACACCAACACAATGATCCTACACAAACCTCACTACGGTCGGACTCAAAACATTCAGAATCCAAGACCAGTGAGATAAAGGCAAACACCATTGAAGAACACATCTTCAAGATAGTTTAACCTTTACAAGATAAGACTCAATCAGCCAGATCTACATTCAATCTCACACATACAGATCCTTAACACGACGATCTGCTTTAACTCTCAACAAGACTTAATGGACACACTACAAATCTGAACATACAAGAACGAGAAAGAAGAAATATCTCACTCAAAACCAACCAAGAACCATTAAAAAGAATCACATTCTTAGAATTAAAGAACATATTGATCATGACTCAACATGTATGAACATATCATTTAGAAACTTAATAACCATGTGCCAATAACAAAATTCAAGATTGTTACTACTAGCAACTAGGATCAAGAACAAAGTTTAACACACATAGAACTTAGCACAAAGATTGAACAAATAGTACATTAAAACAGATAATCAACCTTCAACCTAATGATTACAACAGATTCATTCTAAAACAGTGAAAAACGATCAAAAAAACAATAGAGAACACATGTCAAATTTGCAAACTCAAATGATTTCAACAATCGAAAGCTTTTATAATTTTTACAAAATCTCTACAGATCTAAACGATCAGAATAACAATATGAGATTTTGATAACAAAATCTATACGACTTAACATATTTTAACATGAGAAAAACCTAGACCTCATATTTACTCCTAGGACTTCTAAAGAAACCACATAGTAAAGATAAAAAAAACTGATTAACTTTGTTTATTCAAATCAAATACATAAAACCATGTGTAACAATGAAAACAGACAATTAACAAGACTAACACAATCAGTCACATATAAGATCAACACAACATGTGTAAGACCTTGATCCCAAGAAAGAACAAAACAAATAGATAACGAGAGTCACAAAAATACAGATAATACTACTGAGTTACATCTATCCCATTGTCTAGCCAAAACCTCATTATTCTCAGACTTGTACCATCACCCGTTGTAAACACAAAAAACAGGTAGCAATCAAGAAACAATTAAACAGGAAGTTTCAACAATTGCACAAATCAACACAACAATAAAAACAGTAAGCAACTAGGGCGAAACCTCGACAGGGACCAGATCAGAGGTTCATCACTCAAAGGTGCCTCTGCAAGCCTTGTTGAGGAAGCCTCTTAGACCTAGACACAAACTAATCAAAAATAGAGATAGGCAAAAACAACAAGCAAATCAGAACAAGTAACTCAGAAGATAACTTGAATAACAAACAAGAAGTAACCACAAAAAACAACCAAGAATGCAACAGGATGTACCCTTCCTGTGTCCCAAATTCACAAGACCGGTCCAACTACCCCGGCAACAGGATGCCTAATGCAAGAAAACAATAGAAACGTAAAATCAGGAAAGATCTCACCGAGATAGCAAACCCTAGCTGGGGTTTCTCCATTTCCAATCAACGATTTTACGACCTTCGAGGGTTGAACCCTTGTTTTGAACAGCAGCTTCCTAGATCAACAACTTCTAGAGGAATCACCTTCCCTTTGCCATTTCCGGTAGACATTTTTCTCCCACGAACATAAATGACTGTTTCTCTCATCTTTTTTCCGCTCAATTTCTATTTCTAAGGTTTCTGTTCGAACACAAAACCAGTTGGTTTGGCACTGTAGAATCTTCAAGAATCCACCAAAATTTCAAAACCCCACATCTCACTTTCCAAAAATCCAACCTTTTACCCGTTGCTTGTTGAGCAACATGACGGTGACTTTACCCTTTATTCCGGTCTGAACCAGAAACCCACCTTGGATAATCAAGAAATCCCATATCTTGAATCCACTCTCCAACGCAGATGAAGAAGTCTCGAAATGTTTGAAATACGGTTATGTTACCAAGACACAAATTCTTCGTAACCGAGTCACCTTTAATAAACGAATCCATCATAGGTCATGGAATTCTGGGTGGTTGCTGCCGCTACTGGTGAGAAGTAAAGTTCTTTGAACTTACTGGATCAGTGAAGCTTCCAGGACGACCAGGATAGACGCATGTCAGGAGACTTGAATCAAGAGATCTTCATTCACAAGGCAACGACATGGTGTCTTTGTTCCTCGGGGTAACAATCGGCAAGAAAGAGAAACATAAATAGAAAAAGAAGCAGTAAACGAGGAAGATGACATCACCAGCCGGAAAAACTCACTGGATTTTCAACTACCTACCGGAGTTTCAATTGTTCGCCGGAATAAGTTTCAACAGAAGAAAAAAGAGATTAATGAAGAATCAAGAAAAAGAGAACTGCCAGAAAAATAACTGTTCGTTGGAATCGTTGATTGGAGATATGAACCGATTTGGCTCTGATAAATCTCCCAAGATCCAGTGCCAAGATTCACAACAGAGAAGAACCCCCAAATAATCAGAAACCCTAACTTTTGATAATCAATTAACACACTCAAATAACGGAAGCGAATATCTCAAGAGCTTTTATAGCTCTGATACCATGTTAAAAATACATGGATCTATGCCAAGAACACTTTGATGTTTACTATAACACTCAACAAATATAAAAGGAAATAAAATATGATACAAATCTCTCAAAAATCTCACCAGCAGATCATCAACACATTAACACGATGATCTGCACTCTCTCTCTTAACAGATCTGCACACTGAACAATAGATCTCAACAAGAAATCTATAAGAAACAATAAACCCTAAGAGAGAAAATATGAACAGAGAAGATGAAAAGATAAGATTTACAAACTGAATATGTTGTGGTTAAAACGGAATTGCCAAGCTATCACGACGGCTTTTTCTGACTCTCTCAGATACATACATGGAAAACTGCTCTTAGTTGGTCACAATGAAGGAGACCTAAGAGAGAGAAAGAAATAACTCTCTGATAGAAGTATCTCGAAAAATAATCATCCTAATAGAAGTGTTATGTTGCTAGGTTTATAACACTGCAGACCCATAACTTCAGTCTACTGTCAGCCCATCATAAGCAGCAGCCTCCAGCCCATGTATAACACACAAAAAATAAACGTATGTAAAATGTATAGAAATAATAAAAGTGTGTTCAACAATGTATAGTTTTCAACAGTTACTTTAAAGTTTGAAGTGAAACACTCCATCTTCTCCACTCAATTCAAGTTTGACAAATACGTTGTAGCATATAAAATAAAAATCATGTGTATTATTGTGGCATCTTCACCCCATGTTCATAATTTTATTAACCTTCCCTCAAAATACTTCCTAATTAATGTAGCAGTAAGGATAAACAACCTCCACTTCAATTACAGATTATTCATTGTGTTTTCTATTTGACCTCAAATCCTATTAACATGTCTTATAGAATTCATTAATCAACACGATGATAAGATACAAAAACCAACAACTTACAATATGAAATAATTTATGCTTAAAGACTCAACCACCTTACGTTTTTTCTTTCTAGAAGTTCCATCGTCATCTAAGCTAGCATTGGGAACTTGTTTGTTTCATTTGCCACTCCGTACATAGTATCATATAATAGCTTGTTAAATGTTTCTATGCAAGCATCGCGAACTTATTTTCTTCAACTTTCCGTTCCATCCATGGTGTCATACAACGGCCTGTTTAATGTTTCTGGCAAGAAAAACATAAGAATACCACCCACAATTCCACATATCCCAAATACCATAAACGAAAGACTAGCACTTTTAACTACCACGAAAGGTACTAGTATGGATCCTATTTGTCCCGCTTGCCTTGCACATCCAATCGCTACGCTTCGGACTACAGTTGGAAACAATTCCATCGCGTATACATATAACAAATTATAAGTTCCAGCCATCCCAAATATCCCCAAAACTCCACACACCATCCTGGTTGCCTTCCAATTCTCTTTGCTTCCAATCAAGCTACCTATAAGGCAAAAGATTCCACTGAACCACTGTGCTCCTATTCCTAATGACTTGCTTCCATACCTATCTATTAAGAATGCAACCAAAAGATACCCTGGCATCTCTACAACCGAATTGAGTAACACACTAAAGTAGATATTAGTTTTAAGGTTTGTGGCATTTAAGTTTACTCCATAATACACGATCGAGCTTGTAAAGTAGATTCCCATAAGAAGAAACAAACGCATTCGCAATAATGGAGACCTAATCACATCTCTTATTGATGCGGCCACAATTTCTTTTGTTCCAGTTTCTATACTCTCGTGATCACGCCTTTTAGCTTCCTTATCTAGGACAATATACACATTTTCAGGGAGGTGGTTTCCATTTATTTTGGCGATATTCTGCATGATCTTCATGGCTTCATCTGTTTTACCTCGAATGAGGTACCAACGTGGGGACTCGAAGATGAAAGGGAGCATGAAAAGAAGAAAGATGACGGAGGGTATGGAAGAAGCAATGTAAAGAAACCGCCATGATTGAAATATGTATGCTATGCCAGAGATAAGAGCTATCCCGAATGAGTAAAAATAGAAGGTGGACATGCCTGCAATTCCATGTTTGGCAGGTCCTATGGGTTCGATGGCGAGAACATAGGCACAAACGCCAATCCCACCATTGCTGAAGCCGGTGAGTAGACGGAGGAGGACATAGGTCCAATAACCGAGGGAGATGGATGTCAATAGGCTAAAAATGATGTTCAAAATGCATACAATCATTAGTGATCGTTTCCTTCCCAATTTGCTATCGGATAGGTGACCAAATGTACCACCACCTGCGAAATAAGATTAACCATTTTAATCGATAATAGTAAGTATATGACAATTTTAAATAATACAAACTTACCCTGGGTTATAATGAATGCACTATGGTTTGCTCATACATATGTATTTCAACTTCAAATAAGTTAATAAGGTTACAGTTATAAAAGAAGATGTTATCAAGAATATCTGTTGGAACCAAGACTAGTGCTGACAAATTCTGACACAGACCTATTAACACAAGACGGATTTAAACAAGCTTGGGTAACTTAACAAGTTTCGTGTCTTAAATGAGTTGACACGTGTAATATATAATCATATTCGTGTTAAAAATGGCTAAACCTCTGTTAATCTGCTAATGGCCTACTTAAACATGTAATTTTTAATTAAAAAAGGGCCAAACTATCTGCACACCTTGGTTGGCTATCTAGACACTTAGGGTTTACCTACGCTGCGTATAGGGTTACCTCTATACGCTGCGTATAGAGCTATACTCAGCGTATATAAACCATGGATTTCAGAGCCTTATTAGCAATCATTGCATAGAAAACAAGGGTTTATATACGCTGCGTATAGAGCTATACTCAGCGTATATAACTCATCAGTTTTTTTTTTTTTTTTGCAATTTTGATGTGTTTGTGGTATAAATTCTCACCCGGTTCCAACGTTAAATCGCTTAAAATATATAATCGTTAATGATATACAAATAATATTATATAACGTTAAATTGTTTTGGAAAACGTATATACGATTCGAATATACTACACTATACGATACGATACGATACTATACGATACGATATAACGCCCGTATAGGTCTATAGGTGTAGTATATGTCCCGTATAGGCCTATAGGCCTATACGATACGTTGCAACACGATACGATACTATAGGATACTATACAACACTCGTATAAGCCTATAGATGTAGCATAGGTCCCTTATAGGCCTATAGGTGTGGTTTAGGTCCCGTGTAGGCCAATAGGCATATAAAAGGCCTACATGGAACCTATACGAGACTTATACTATAGACTATACGATACGATGCAAGACGATACGATACTATAGGATACCATACAACACTCGTATAAGCCTATAGATGTAGTATAGGTCCCTTATAGGCCTATAGGTGTGGTTTTGGGCCCGTGTAGGCCTATAGGCATATACAAGACATACATAGAACCTATATGAGACTTATACTATACACTATACGATACAATGCAACATGATACGATACTATAGGATACTATACAATACTCGTATAAGCCTATAGATGTAGTATAGGTCCCTTATAGGCCTATAGGTGTGGTTTAGGTCTCGTGTAGGCCTATAGGCATATACAAGGCCTATATGGAACATATACGACACTTATACTATACACTATACGATGCAACACGATACTATACTATACGATACAATATAACACCCGTATAGGCCTATAGGTGTGGTTTAGGTCCCGTATAGGCCTATTGGTGTGGTTTAGGTCCCGTGTAGGCCTATAGGCATATACATGACCTATATGAGACTTATACGCGGCTTATACGAGACTTATACTATACACTATACGATACAATACGATGCAATACGATACGACACTATAGTATAGGTCCCGTATAGGCCTATAGGCAGATACAAGACCTATATGAGACTTATACGAGGTTTATACGAGACTTATACTATATGATACGATACTTAAAAATGTTTTTTTTAAATTCACCCTTTATATACGCTGCGTATAGGCCTATACGCAGTGTATATAAAGGGTCAAAAAAATATACTTTTACCATAGGTTTGGGGTTAAAAATAAAAATTACCCTTTATATACGCTGCGTATAGGTCTATATGCAGCGTATATAAAGGGTCAAAAAGACAATTTTACCCTTGCATATTGTTGCGTATAGCCCCAAATGCAGGGGTAAAATGGTCTTTCCCACTATACGCTGCGTATAGACCCATACGCAGTGTATATAAATGGTCAAAAAGACAATTTTACCCTTGCATTTGGCTTCGTATAGCTCCAAATGAAGGGGTAAATGGTCTTTTTGACCCTTTATATATGCTGCGTATAGACCTATACGCAGCGTATATAAAGGTTTTTTTATAAACATTTATACATTATTGGTTTAGGTCTCGTATTGGCCATACAACACTCGTATAAGCCTATAGATGTAGTATAGGTCCCTTATAGGCCTATAGGTGTGGTTTAGGTCCCGTATAGGCCTATAGGTGTGGTTTAGGTCCCGTGTAGGCCAATAGGTGTAGTATAAGTCTCGTATAGGTTTCCTATATGTCTTGTATATGCATATAGGCCTATACGGGACCTAAACCACACCTATAGGCCTATACGGGTGTTATATCGTATCGTATAGTATCCTATCGTATAATATCGTATCGTATAGTATAGTGTAGTATAAGTCTCTTATAGGTTTCCTATAGGTCTTGTATATGCATATAGGCCTATACGGGACCTAAACCACACCTATAGGCCTATACGAGACATATACTATGCTATACGATACGATATCACACTTATAGGCTTATACGAGGTCAATACGTGACATATACTACGCTATACGACACGATATCAAACTTATAGGCTTATACGAGGTCAATACGTGACCTATACTACACCTATACGATACGATATCACACTTATAGGCTTATACGAGGTCAATACGGGACCTAAACACACGTATACGATACGATATCACACTTATAGGCTTATACGAGGTCAATATGGGACCTAAACCACACCTATAGGCATATACGGGTGTTATATCGTATCGTATAGTGTATAGTATAAGTCTCGTATAGGTTCCCTGTAGGTCTTGTAATTCATAATATTGTATTATTTTTACTTTTTATAATTCATAATATTTGTATTATTTCTAGTTTTTATAATTTATATTTGTGTTATTTACCAATAATATTGTTTTTTTATAAATAAACATGGAAATACCCCAAAATACACACAACTAATTTTCTTTTTTTATAAATAAACAAAGGAATACACAAAAAAAAATACAAAAATGGAGCGTCATATACGCTGCGTATAGATCCCTACGCAACGTATGAAACAAAAATGACACAACTACCCTTGTATTTGGCTTCGTATAGCCTCAACATAAGGGTATAAAAGACATTTTCTGACCTTTATATACGCTGCGTATAGCTTTATACGCAGCGTATATAAACCTTGTGAAAAATTGATGCTTCAAACCCACCAAAATAAATGACCCCAAAAGTTCAGATAGTTTATATACGCTGCATATAGAGCTATACGCAGCGTATATAAACCCTTGTTTTATGTGCAATGATTGCTGATCAGGCATTGAGATCCGTGCTTTATCTACGCTGAGTGTAAGTCTATACGCAGCATATAGGTGTAACCCTATACGCTGCCTATAGACCTATACACAGCGTAGGTAAACCCTGATTCAATTAGGGTTTGGTGTGCCAATAGGCACATTGGTGTGCCAATAGGTACACCCTTGAAAAAAGAAAATACTTGCTTTAGTGTCATACGCCCTTAGTCCTTACTAACCTAAAGTCCTAAACCTTAGTAGTCCTCACGTTGGCATACAACTCTTCACCTCGTCCTCAAATTCTCAATGACCAATCCACAAACCCTAGCCGATTATAACATCCAGAGACTGCTGATTATAACATCCAGAAACTGCTAGAAGAAGTCAATTTTCACATGTATTTCATCATTCCTTTTTGTGGGTTCAAGTTCAACGTGTATCATTCTTTGTGGGTTCAACACAGACTCTTCACCGATTATAATATCCCAACCCAACTAGAGATTATAACATCTTGAAATTACACATCCAGGAGCGCAAGCTCGATGCACATCATCATGTTGTGTGTGTTTGACCTTATGGCTTTAGCTTCATGAGCAATTCACAAGATCGACATGTAACCTATTTTGTTTATTGTTCATCATTCTGTTTATCGAGTCCCTACACATGTCATGTTGTGTAAAATGTTTAAAAAAAGTTTGTGTTCGTGTTTGTACAAAAACGACACAATTAGTTATCGTGTTGTGTTCATGTGTAACACACCTCGGGTAATGTCTTATTGTGTCATGCCTAACATGTTATGCCAACCCTAACCAAGATGGACATGGGAAATCTTGAATGAAGGAGTTAAAAGAACTTAGAGAACTCTAACCTCCCATGCGAGTTTTATCTCAAATTTTTTTGCACACACGTGAATTAAAATGTTACAAAAACAACTGTAAAAAAATTTCGTAGTGACGTTTTCAGTCTTTTAACGCTAACGCTTTTGTAAAAGGTTGCTGAAATCAACATGAAACAATATTTACACCAACTATAAGTATCTTTTATGGGTGGTGTAAATCAACATTTTTTTTTGAAAAAGTTGATTTTTAGGACTATTGGTGTTGGTGCAGTTTTTGTGTCCGATGCTATTCAAATAGATTAGATTAATTGTATGCTGATTATGTAATAGTTAGTGAAACGGTTAAACGAACGTGTATAGACCTGCTCGTTTGAAGTGGTTAAACGAAAGGGTTATTCGTTTGACCGGGTGTGTTTGCAAGTGAAGGGGGTGTGGCTATAAATACCAACCCTTAGTCATTTGCAACATTTGAAGGTTTTAGACTTGGGGGAGAGATCACCACTTGGTCTCTCCCCGGATGTATGATCCTTTGGTATGGTTCGGCTAGTTTGTAATCGGGCCGGTTTTGTAATGTTATACTACCGAATTTATACAAGGAAGTTGTCTTATCCGTCTCTAATCCTCCCGTCTTGAACATAATCACACACTAATCACAGGTTTCGGTCCGAATTGTGAACCTACAATTGGTATCAGAGCCATGGTACCTGACTTAGTGAATCTAACCATTTACTAAGTCACATGAGCTCTTGTCTAGTGATTTTTGTAGTTTTTGTTCAAGATGTAAAAAATGGTGTAAAGAGGGAAAACCCAGATTTGGAACCAAATATACGGGTCTGAGATGAATCAGACTGTACAAAAGGCTTGGGTTTACTATTTCACACCAGAAAATCAAGTTTTCATCATCTTTTGAGGGTTTTTCGTTAGATCTGTAGAAGAACAGTTAGTCTGTGTTCTTGAAGGGGTGGCGGCTATTAAAGAAACACTAGGGTTTCTTTATATATGCATCCACGAAGAACCTCCCTTCTGCAGAACCCCCCGCGAAGAACCCCTACTGTGAAGAACCCCCTCCACGAAAAACCCCTACTGCGAAGAACCCCCCCTGTGAAAAACCCCTACTACGAAGAACTACATGCAAAAAACCCCTACTGTGAAGAACCCCCTCCACGAAAAACCCCTACTGCAAAGAACCCCCTGCGAAAAACCCCTACTGTGAAGAACTACCTGCGAAAAACCCCTACTGCGAAGAATTACCTGCGAAAAACCCCTACTGCGAAGAACTGAGACATTTTGTCATAATGTTTATCACGAAAGACCTATAGTCTTTCGTGGATTATTATTTTTCGTGGGATAGCTTTCAAGACTCGGTACATCTTTCGTGGGCTCATATTCAGGCCCAGTTAGTTATTCGTTGGTTCTGTGGATAAAGTTTTTCATAGGCATTGGAACTAATGTTGTAGATGAGACATGGAGTCGTGGACTCATCTCTATTCGTAAGTTGAAAAGTGGGGTCGGGTGTTCCTGAAGCTTATTTGAATTAAGATTTAACGTCAAATTCGTTTGGGTTCAGGAGCGCGCAGAATGATGAGGCATGATGAAAACATGATTTTTTTAAAACGTGGGGTAGTCACGGTTACCGGTGCAAATGTCAAAATTGGTGACGTGACTATTATGGGCCAAAAACGGTATATTTATTTCCGCATGTGAAAAATTTGTTTTGGTATCAGTGTTCGTAAATGCTCCAAAGAATTTTGTTTATTGTCATATTCCCGCATTTGGTAATGATTGAAGGAACCTAGAGAGCCAAGACCGGTCCTAACGAGTTCACAAAGTCGAAGAGTTATGCCTATGATGGAAGTTTTCGGATTAGATGTTAGTAGAACTTTGGGGGGATACAAGTCGGATCCTACGGGGCTAGGGGACTTTCCTAATCAACTAGAATATGCAAAGAAGAAAGTTGCTTTCGTAATTTTTCGAAAAACCGAGAACCTTTGAAAGATTCTGCTCAGTGGAGAGAATTTGTTCAGTGAAGTTGACGACAGTTCCGCTCAGAGGAGGGAATTTTTTAAGGTTTAGAGATTTTACCAAAGAAATGGGGGGATAAAAATTTTCATATGTTTTGGAATTTCTTCGGTAAATTTCTAAACGCAATCACAGGTAGTAGAGTTTGTGATTTTCTGGTGATACCAAAGGTTATGCGTGGAACGTTTTGCACAGACACATATTTGAGGATTTTAATTAATTCTCCAGCCAGCGTGAAGGGTTTTGCACGGAAACATACAGGTATCTAAAGTTAATAGTAGTTTCAAAGCACTGTTCACATAAGACCTGGGGAATCTTTAATGAGAGCTGATAGTTCAAGACTAACAAGTGTGGATTCCAACTCTATCAGATTGAGGGGGAATTTGCAGGATTCGTTTTGGGTTTGAGGTTTTCTTTGGGATTTTACTGGGATCTGGGTGTAACTCAATTCGTTGAGTTTGCAAACGATGTACTTGGTTAAGCTGACATCCGGAGTACTGATGCTGAAGATCCGTAGTGCATTACATGGTCAACTTCACAAAGCTGAGACAATGAGATTTGGATATAGTTCAACTAAGCATGCTGGTTGAGCTTGCAAGTGATATACTCGGTCTAGCTGACTTCCTGAGTGTTGATGCTGATGATCAAAGTGCATTACTTGGTCGATTCCACAAAGATGGTTTACAGAAGACAGTTCACCAGAAAACTCTACCAATGTAGTATTCTTGAATGAAATAGAGTTCTTATGACAAGATCAAGACTTGATGCATTTTTTAAAGAATGGAACCCTTACCAAATGCCGGTTGGAGTATTGGAAGATCAGCGGAAGATCGGTAAATTTAGCCTTGTGAGGAGATTGCACAACACCTAACACGGATACGCGTACTTTCAGGGGGAATATTATACGAGAAGCTTCAAGGGTTTGGTATTGCGATGAAGACTCAAGTCAAGATACTACTTACCTGGATCATCGGTCAAGGGGGAATTTGTTAACACAGAGGAGATAACATCAACAAATACTTGATTGAAGATCGATTGCAGTTGCATTTTCAGCATTCGACAGCAACGGACAAGGGGGAATTTTGTGCAATTTTTGTGTCCGATGCTGTTCGAATAGATTAGATAAATTGTATGCTGATTATGTAATAGTTAGTGAAACGGTTAAATAAACGTGTATAGACCCGCTCGTTTGAAGTGGTCAAACGAAAGGGTTATTTGTTTGACCGGGTGTGTTTGAAGTGAAGGGGGTGTGGTTATAAATACCAACCATTAGTCATTTGCAACATTTGAAGGTTTTAGACTTGGGGGAGAGATCACCACTTGGTCTCTCCCCGGATGTATGCTCCTTTGGTATGGTTCGGCTAGTTTGTAATCGGGCCGGTTTTGTAATGTTATACTACCGAATTTATACAAGGAAGTTTTCTTATCCGTCTCTAATCCTCTCGTCCTAAATATAATCACACACTAATCACGGGTTTCAGTCCGAATCATGGACCTACAATTGGTAAAATAAATTTTGAAAAAACCTTTTATAAGGCCGAGTTCTCTAAGATCTCACAACTCGTACGAGTTTGCATTTAACCTTAACCCGTTTTTTTAGTTTTTCTCATTTAAATGGGTTTTCTCATGTTCCATCCCATATATATATATATATATATATATATAGGTACGGGATCAGGAGAAAACGCCAAAAAGTGTGAGAACGCATCCTGGCCCAACACGTGGCGCGGGACATGATCAGGGTCCGAGTGGTTTTTTTGTCTTTTCAATATTCTTCTTCTTTCCTGATTTTCGCGTGTGACATGCTGCTTCATTTTTTGCGTGCAAGATAATTTTGGCGTTAACTAGAATCATTAATTACTTGGCGTTTTACTGTTTTTCCCAGATTTCTTCTCGTTGAATTAATTCTTTTTGTGTCACATAGTTAATTTTTTTTTTGGCATTATGGCGTTTTCCAGGTCATTTTTTGGCGTTCTGGGTCTTTTGTTAATTATTGATTACCATAGATTAATATTTTATAAAATTACAATAATACGAAATCAAAATAAACTAATTATCTTCCGTGGATGGGATTACATCAGATATGTAACCATCGCTTTGTTAATCACTTTCTTCAAATTCATCATCATCATCAAATTTTAGATTGGCGTATAACGCCATTAGCTCGTCTCTTCTTTGCTGCAGCCTATTCTTGAATATCAATGCAACCCTGGATTTTGGATCGTTCGAAGGTGCTAAATCACAGAGTTGTTCAATGAGAGATAGCCTCCATGTCTTCAACATTTCCTCCATTGGCAATGAATATTGCACCCCGTGTTGATAAGTCACTTCAACCGCTCCTGCTTCTTCATGCATCACCCAACTGCTAAGTGTTGATAGAGGAGTATCCTCAATATCATCATCATCTTCTGCCAGAAATTTTCTCTCCAGTCTTTTTATTACAATTCAAGTTCTTTCACAATCGTTGGCCATTGGAACCCCAAGGGCCAGTATATCCCTCTGAACCCCTTCATTCATACCAAACATAGCTTTGATTGTCCTTACCTTCACCCTATCCTATCAGAGAACTTTATGATAAATCGTTTCTCTTTCCTTTCAAACCTCCATGCAATAACCTTAGCCATTTTTTTGAAGTTTTTGGCGTTCTGGACAATATGTGGCGTTTTTAGTCAATGTTTTTGGGCGTGTTTGAGGTTGTGTTCTCATGGTCTTCTTTTATATTGATTTTTTTCCCGCGCATGACGGGTAATTATGGCGTTTTGAAAAAGATAAATAAATTCAATTCCCCACGTATTTGGCTTTCAATATAATAAATGTTAGTAATTATGTTTCCGTCGTTTCATTTTACTATTTTGCAGTTACCGTGTTTTGTTTTCAGATTCATCTGTTTTTATGGTGTAACACGTCTAATCTTGCCGGCTGTAATTATGACATTTTATTTTCCAATGGTGTTTAGATAACGATGAGACTTTCTTGTTTTATTTTCTTTGCACATTGTTTTAAGCTTTTTTTTAGATTTATTATAATAGTACTTTTTCAAAGTAATTTTATTATAGTTTGGTAGTTTTTGGGGCGTTTTATGGCATGGTGGCGTTTTACAAGCATTTGCCCGTTTGGCGTTTTATTATATTTTCATTATAGGATTAGTGTATTTTGTTGTTTCTTAGCTGGAATTACATAACAAACAACAGATAAAGAGAATTAAAAAAACAAATAGAAGCAATTTATTATCTAAATCTTCAGTGTCATCAGTTTCTTTCTTCTTTTGAAACTACAACAACTGTCACAAATAAATGGCGTTTTGGGTTTGACGTGGTTTATTTTCTTTGTTCATGTGTTGAAGTGTCTTTGTGGATGTTGGAGACATAGATCGACTCCGTGTGGGTGGATGCTATCTGTCTGTCGTCTTCATTATAATCATCGAGGCCAAAGTAGCATTTACACGAGGCCAAAGTAGCATTTACACTGGTATAGGTCTCTTCTAATCATCCAAACCTTCTTTATAAACAAAGAAGACAAAATGACATATAGGTGTCATCAGTCCCTCTTTCTTGAATTTTGTCCATCTCATGCAGCAAAATCTCACTCCACTTACCTAACAACTCATTCAGCGAAACTTCATGCAGAACATTACTGAGTATCAAAGAAAAGATGTTTGCCATCGTTGTATTTTTTGGCGTTTTACATTGAGTTGTATTTTTAGGAACCATTGTGTTTTTTGTGTGTTTTTTTGGTGTGATAAACAGAAGGTGGTGAGACGTTTCTATTTATAAGAATTTTTTTGGCGCGTAGTTTAGGCGGGATATTATTTTTATAACAAAAAATGTAATTAACATTTATCCGGATGTAAGGCTTGGCGTTTATATATTATGGCGTTTCACATTTTGTGGCGTTTTTGTAGCCTGAGAGCTTAAATAAAAACATAGAAAAAACTACGCAGTGATAAAATTGGCGTTTTGTATTTATTTGGCGTTTTATATTTCAACGGCGTTTTATGTTAGAAATGATGTTTTACCTTTTTTACCCTTAATGGAGCGCGTCCACGTAATAAAATTGATGTTATTTACGAAAACGCCACTGCGCCAATCTAGTACATAGATTGTTTGGATCTGACGATCCATAACCGTTCTCTCACTTTCCACCGTTTTCTCTAAATCCTAACCCTATATATATATATATATATATATATATATATATATATATATATATATATATATATATATATAGGTAAAGAGTACTGCACAATATTGCTTATCGTACATTACGTACGCTTCAATCTCAGCCGTTGATCATCTTCCCGCATTTTAAAATCGCATGTTGTTTTTTTTAACAATTTCGCATGTGATAATTTTTGATGAATTCGCATGTTGTTTTTTTGTACCAATTTCGCATGTGATAATTTTGATGAAATAGCATGTTTTTTTTATAACAATTTCGCATGTGATAATTTTTGATGAATTCGCATGTTGTTTTTTGTACCAATTTCGCATGTGATAATTTTGATGAAATAGCATGTTGTTTTTTTGTAACAATTTCGCATGTGGTAATTTTGATGAAATCGCATGTTAAAAAACCAACATGCGAAATTGTTACAAAAAAACAACATGCGAATTCAATGCGGGAAGATGATCAGACGGCTGAGATTATAGCGTACCTAATGTACGATAAGGGCATTTGTACGTTAACCTAACCCTATATATACATATATATATATATATATCTATATGAACACTAGTGTATTTGTGAATGGAGTGAATAAATCTTGTCCATTGATTTACATCATCAAATCGTAAAATATACTAGTGTATTTTCATTATCAAATCCTAGCAATTGATTTACACTTGTGTATTGATAATCAAGGGCTAGGATTAGTTCACACAATTCACTATTAAGGGGGTTGTTCACAAATAAACCTAACCCTATATATATATATATATATATAGTGAAAGTGTAAAATACAATATTGCTTAACGTACGAGCGTACGCTGTGAATTACGCACGTTGTAAAATTCAAAACCCTAATCACGCATGTTCATCATCATCATCATACTCAGTAAATCCCACCAATAGCAAAGCTAAGGTACGGTCTAATCACGCATGTTGAAAAACCATAATCACGCATGTTATAATTAGGTAATGAAGCATGTTATAATTATGTAATGAAGCATGTTATGGTTTTCAACATGCGTGATTAGGGTTTTGAGTTTTACAACGTGCGTAATTTCACAGCGTATGCTTGCAGGTTAAGGAATATTGTACGTTATATATATATATATATATATATATATATATATATATATATATATATATATATATATATATATATATATATATATATATATATATATATATATATATATAGGGGAGGTTTTCAATGAGAATGCTAAATATCGCGAAAACCGTGAGAACGAATGAAAAACCACGAGAACTTGGTTAAAAACAATTCAAATTCAAAATTTCTTTTTACACTTATCATTATTGTTCGAATACAATGTTAGAAATCAAATTTACACGTTTAAATTTACGTGAATTCGTAAATAAAGAAAATTTACACATGTGTAAGTTTGTCATTTACACATGTGTAAATTTGTTATATTTACACATGCGTAAAAAATCTAGTAAGAGTGATTTTGAGAAGAAATGAATTATTTGATGTTGTAAATTCTTTTTTGATGTTGTATTTTTATTACAATGAGGTTTGTATTAAAAAAATTCGGTTTTGATTGGTTTTTTCATTCGTTCTCACGGTTCTCACAATATTTGGCGTTATTAAGATAACCCTCCTCTATATATATGAGAATTATAGAAAGAAAACCACTTGAGTTGAAAAAACTTAGAAAAACTTTATGTAACAAACTTTTTTTTTCTAAAAAAATTAGGGAATATAAGTTAAATGTTTTCGAACGTTTTGAGCCCAAAAATGCTCCTGGGTAGTTTTTTTTAAGTTGAAATTTCTTTATTACATTTTACATATACTAAAACAAAAGTGTAAGGCGGTTTTTTTTTTTTTTTTGGGCTCAAAAAATGCAACTTACATTCCCCAATATTTTAAGAAAAAAAAGTTTGTTACACATGTTTTTCTTAACTAAAATGGATTTTCTTTCTTATCTTCCGGTGTTACTCCAAATGGTGTTAAAGAAGACCCATCTTTGAACTTAAAAGAGATTCGCCAAACCCAAGGTCCCAAGCTTTGCAACTAATGCATCAATGTAGCAGACTCGGTTTGGTCTTCTTCTGTTTTCAAAAATATTACTTATAACTGCGAAATATTTGTCAAGTCTTGCTTTTAAATATATATTTTGAACTTAAGGTCTTAAGGGCTGTTTGTTTACCTCTTAAGTATTAGAGGATATAAATATTATGTAAATGATAGAACCAATATTTTAGGAGATATCTTTGTATTTTGTATGATTTCCTTTTATCTTGTATCTTCTCCCTTTAAATAGGGTTGTTATCAATGAATGAGGACACACAACATATTACGATAACCATAATCTCTATTATGGTATCAGAGCCTTTGCTCACCAAACCCTAGCCGCCGTATCGTTTTTTTTTCTGTTTCGACAGCAACCATGGCCGGCGACAAAGACAGTTCAACTTCTCCGGTCAACGGCACCGACTCCAAGACCCACCTGCATCCGGCGTATACGGTAACAAACATCCAAAATAAGGTTCGAACTCTTGATGGTACCAAGGTAACGTATTCATCGTGGGTGAAATTATTTAAACTACACACGAAAGCATACAAAGTTTTGGATCACATCGACGGCACCAAACCGCCGGCAGAAGAGGCCGACAACTATGAAACCTGGCACGAGATTGATGCCCTGATTCTTCAATGGATCTACGCCACGCTATCTGATGAATACTTGGTTCGAATCCTTGAAACTGATGCTACGGCATATTCCGCATGGCTCAAACTTGAAGGCATCTTTCTCAACAACAAGGGATCACGTGCTACGACACTCGAGCACGATTTCACAAACCTCACACTTGCAGCATGTTCTTCCCTGGATGATTATTGCCAAAAGCTTAAAGAAATTGCCGAACAACTCGGGGACGTGGGTTTCCCGGTTAGTGAGCCACGCTTAGTCATGCAACTTGTTCGTGGCCTCCCATCCGAATACGATGTCACTGCAGCCATTATCAACCAAACCACTCCATCTTGGGATGATGCTCGTACTAGCCTCCAAAAGGAGCAACAAAGGCAAGCCGCTCGCCAAAACCAAAATCAGTCGGCCCTCGTCACTAACCCGGTTCCGACTACCGAATCCAGTAACTCACCTCATACCACTCCTCCCAACCCCCCTGCACCCACTGACCCAAACCGATACCCCACACACCCACAAAATTCCTATGATCCTAACTGTGGGTACCGTGGTGGACGCGGTAGAGGCTACCGTGGTGGACGCGGACGTGGTTACCGGGGACGCGGTCAACCCGCACACTCTCAATGGGGCCAGCAACCTCCATCCGGTTATCAACCTACCTACGGCTACACCTATCAACCCCCACCCGCAACTTGGCAGCCCCCACCCCCCACTCCTTACCCGTCCCAGTCTTGGGCTCCCAACCAACAACCCCCACCTTATCCACAAGCCCAATATAACCAAGCCCATATCTCTTATCAACAAGCCCAAGCGCCACCCATGCAACAAACCCCCTCTACCCCAGCCCAGTTTCATGACCCGGCTGTCCTCAACGCTCTTAGCCCCACGGATATAGGCACGGCTCTTTCAATGCTACACATGAACTCAACTGACAGTTCGTGGAATATGGACACCGGTGCGTCATCGCACATCACTTCTCATAAAGGTAAACTTTCCACTCCTTTGTCTTTGTCTTCTAGTACTATACTTGTTGGCAATGGCCAACACTTGCCAATTACAGGATCCGGAATCTCGACCCACACCATATCCGATAAAACCTACCACCTCAATAATGTTCTTCACTCACCCACTGTCATTAAAGATTTAATTTCTGTTCGTAAATTTACCCGTGATAACCAAGTTAGTGTTGAATTTGATCCTTTTGGTTTTTCTTTGAAGGACCTCAAGACGGGCACCCTCCTTTCGCGCCATGACAGCACGGGGGACCTCTACCCGCTCACACCGCCCACCTATGCATTTGTTTCCGCCGCAACACCCACCCCGTGGCACAACCGGCTTGGTCATCCTGGCGCAACTATCTTACATTTTTTATCTAGTCATAATTTTATCTAGTCATAATTTTATTCAATGTAATGATTCAAATTCAATTACGTTTGCCCCCTTTGATATTATCCATTGTGATTTATGGACGTCTCCCGTTTTAAGCAAAACTGGTTACAAATATTACATGGTACTTGTTGATAATTACACGCAATATGTTTGGATTTACCCACTTAAATTCAAGTCCGAAACGTTTACTACCTTTGTCAAATTTCACAAATACATCCACACCCAATTTAATTACCTTATTAAAACATTCCAATGTGATTTGGGAGGTGAATTCGACAACCATAATTTTAAACACTTTGCTTCCCAACATGGCATGGTGCTTCGCTATTCATGTCCGCAAACTTCACCCCAAAATGGTAAAGCCGAACGGATCCTACGGCGTCTCAATAACATTATCCGGGCTCTCCTAATTCACGCCCGCCTCCCTCCCTCCTTTTGGGTTGAAGCTCTTCACACCGCAACCTACCTTCATAACATACTTCCTACACCTAAGCTACATCACAACACACCAGCCTTTGCCCTTTACCAACGACATCCAACTTATGACCACTTGCGTGTTTTCGGATGCGCATGCTACCCAAATGCTTCTGCTACTCAACCACACAAACTTTTTCCCCGATCCTCCCGCTGTATCTTCCTTGGCTACCCGCCTAATTTCCGTGGGTACCGGTGCCTCGATCCCGCAACTGGTCGCGTCCACATTTCCCGTCATGTCATTTTTGACGAGAACGATTTCCCCTTTCCCGACACCACCCCCCCAACCGGTTATCAATTCTTAGACGACGACCATTACCCATTCCCTCTCAACCCGATACCCGCCTCACCGCCTACTGCCCCTCACTCACCGCCAATTGTCGGTTCTCCATCCACTCCCCTAGCCCCACATCAGCACCCTCCTGGCCCATCTCAGCCCGTCTCTCCTCCACCTCACCCGTCACCTCAACCGCACTCCCCACCTTCCACGCCTCCGGCTTCTCATTCTTCCCTAGGCCAGCCAAACAATCACCCCATGCTCACCCGTTCCAAGGCTGGCATCACAAAGCCCAACCCTAAGTTCAACCTATCCACTCCTGCCCCCACTATATCCCCTCTTCCTACCTCGTACCAAAAAGCCTTTCTGGATCCTAATTGGCAACAAGCCATGCTAAATGAGTATAGTGCTTTACAGGACAATAAGACATGGGATCTTGTTCCTAGACCTACGGGGGTGCCGATTATTCGTTGCATGTGGCTGTACCGCCACAAGTTCAAAGCTGATGGGACTTTGGAACGTTACAAAGCAAGGTTAGTGGTAAACGGAAAATCACAGACTATCGGTATCGACTGTCATGATACGTTCAGCCCAGTAGTCAAACCAGCATCCATCCGTACTGTTTTAAGTTTAGCGGTTTCTAGACAGTGGCCTATTCATCAATTGGACGTAAAAAACGCCTTCCTACACGGGAACTTGGACGAAACAGTGTTCATGCATCAGCCACCCGGCTTTGTTGATGGTAATCTTCCGGGTCATGTTTGCCGGCTTCGAAAGTCATTATATGGCCTGAAACAGGCTCCGCGCGCATGGTATACACGGTTTTCCACCCACTTACAATCGCACGGTTTTCGGAGTAGTATTTGTGATTCGTCACTTTTCATCTATCAGCGGGGTACCTCCACGGCATACCTACTACTATACGTTGATGATATTATCCTCACAGCCTCGGATTCCACTCTTCTGACTTCGGTTATTACTATGTTATCTCGCGAGTTTGCCATGAGTGATTTGGGTCCTCTACATCATTTTCTAGGTATCAAAGTTACTAGACACTCGCACGGCTTGTTTTTATCTCAGTCCCAATACACTCGTGATATTCTCCATCGAGCAAATATGACAGGCTGTAAACCGTGTGCTACGCCATGCGATACGACTTCCAAATTGAGTGCGTCTGATGGGGATCCAATTGCGGATGGTTCGCTCTATCGTAGTCTTGCTGGTGCGCTCCAATACTTAACGTTTACGCGACCGGACATCACTTACGCGGTCCAGCAGGTTTGTTTGTTCATGCATGCCCCCCGTGAGCCACACTTCGCCTTTCTCAAACGGATCTTACGGTATCTTCAGGGTACTATTGATTTTGGTATACATATTTCGGCTTCTTCGTCCACGGACCTTATTGCCTACTCCGATGCAGATTGGGGCGGATGTCCGGATTCGCGCAGATCCACGTCTGGGTACTGTATTTTTATGGGTGATAATCTAATCTCTTGGTCTTCAAAACGTCAACCAACCATCTCACGATCTAGTGCTGAGGCAGAATACAGGGGAGTAGCTAACGCAGTTGCTGAGACCAGCTGGCTCCGCAACCTTCTACTTGAACTACGGGTACCAGTTTTAAAAGCTACTATCGTTTACTGTGATAATGTGTCTGCCGTATACCTCTCTGAAAACCCGGTTCAGCATCAGCGTACTAAACATGTTGAAATGGACATTCATTTTGTTCGAGAAAAGGTGCAAATCGGTCATATAAAGGTTCTTCACGTGCCCTCTGCGTCACAATATGCAGATATCTTCACCAAAGGTCTTCCTCGAACACTCTTTGAAGATTTTCGTTCCAGTTTGAGAGTTCATACGCATTCCCTTCAAACTGCGGGGGACTATTAGAGGATATAAATATTATGTAAATGATAGAACCAATATTTTAGGAGATAGATCTTTTAATAGTTCAACACTTAATGGTTCAGACTGTTTGTTTCGCAAGCAGATGTCTGAATGTTTTAGACATTTGTCTCTGAATGGTTAACTATTACACTGAGTCTGAATGATTAAGACCTCTAATGTGAATTGGTCAGACATTTGCCTCTGAACAGGGTTCTTAATGGTTAATGGTTCAGACCTCTTGGTTCAGCACTTAACCATTCAAAAGTTGTTAAACAGCCCCTTAATCTCTTACTTATTTTACAACAGAGAAGGTATCTTTGGGGAAAGGCATCTCATCTATCTAAACCCAATATTGGGGTGAGTGTAATTATCCTTTGATGCTGGAATGGGTATTTTTATCTTTAGACAAACTTTTTGGTTTGCACTATTAATGGTGGTATATAGCCTAACGTAATGTTGTTCACAAATAAAGTAGTTGTGAAACACACGATATTGTGAGAATAAACTGCTTAATTAGCAAGTTGATAAAGCATATCAAAAATCACAAAAAAGGAGAAAGACGAGACTCAAGTTGCAAAATGGATCACTTACTTTTCTTTTGGTTGCTTTTGATGGGTAGTTTTAAGTGTCATCCGAACTAATGTTGGTTTGGAGTTATTGAACGATATACACATGATTGTGTAACCCTAGCTAGTCCGAATAAAAGATTGTCTGGTAGTGTGTTTCGTTCACGAAATAGTACTGAGTTAGTGCATTACTAGCTTGAAGAACTATAGTTTAAAGCATATTAACACGGCAGGGTTTGCGAAGAGACACCTCCTCCTCGTCATTACAGTATTCAGATTAAATAAGCATTGATAACAAATTTCTCGTTATTTTTCTCTACTGACTCTCTGATCGAAGATTAAATAAGCATTAATAACAAATTACTCGTTATTTTTCTCTACTGGCTCTCTGATCGAAGTTGGTTACAAGTAACTAGCCCTCATGGCGAAATTAACATTGTTGTTTCTAGTATTCTCCTACTCAAACGCAAGTATAACTCCGGATCAAACGTAGACTATAACAAGTCCTTAGTCTTTTATTGCAACCGTTCCCAGTCCTAGGTTTGATAACGGTTTCAAAATTTTGGGGTCCGTAGTAGAATTTTTGGTTTAATTGTATTTAAAGATGATAGTTTTTACTTTTTAACAAGTTAGATATATAGTTGATAATCTTTTCTTTTGTAAAGTTTATGACTCTTTTTGCTCGCATTGTACATACTTTTCAATTTAATTTGATGCATTTAATTTTGCTACTTAATGCATTTAATTTTTTTTTTTTTTACTTGAACAAAAACAATGGAGAGTTTAGATTAGTTAAGGATATCTACTATATAAGCTACGATGCATACAAATTTAGAAAATGTTGAGTTGTTTTCTTATCTTTTCCTATTAAATGTTTTCAAGATGATCGGGGTTTAAACAAATGCTGTTGTTTAATGCTTAAGTGCTGAATAAAATAAAATATCTTACTCATTACATATTTTAATTTTTTTAAGGCAAATTGACATACTCCTAAATATTCTAATTTCCCCATAATACGACTTGAATCATCACCAACTAGGAGGAACTACACTTCACAAACACCTACGTACTAATGTAAAATTTGCCAAACCATGTGAAAAACACCATCTCTAGCTTTTTCAAAGTTACGAATAATTGTTGTTACTATGGTTAAGAAGACTCTTATTATGTATGGACAGTATAGGAACGAGACCTTCACCTAACCCTCAGAAGGTTGGCTCGTTGTTAACAAGCAAATGCCAAGGAAAAAGTTTCAATCTCACACTATCTCACATACATTATTTATTATTTAAGTCATTACCAACTAGATCTTATGGACGGATTTACCCAAAATATGAGAAAATCACAATAGAAACATAGAAAAGTAATCAAAACTAAAAAAAGGAAAACTGTCAATCAATTAAAGCACGAGTCAGCTCGAGTTGAAGGCAAGTTACAAGCTTAGTTTTTCGCTTGGATGGTCATATAGACTCAAGCTGACTCAAGACCGAGATGGTGTTGGCTGAACTCCAACTCTCTTGTTTTACTATCACTATAGTTATTTAAAGTTTTAACATCACTATAGTTATTTAAAGATGTAGAAGGGGGTTGTTACCTATCATGCAACCAAAGAAGAACAAAGCTTGAACTAGCCCAACCTTATACTTTTGTCCACACACCAGTCCCCACTCAGCCACCGTTGACCACCCTTCGCTACTGTCCCATCGCCATGAACCAGGCTGAAGCCCACACACGCTCTTGTCCGAATCCCATACACATCCAGAACCAGGTTCACAAGTCCAACTAGGTTCACGGTCAGCAAAAATCATAACCATTGTGTGTATGGCATCAAGTGTCCATGCCATACACGTGAGAACAAAATGCTTGAATTGCCAAAACCCAAACTCGCCACAATATTTGGTTAACATTTGGTCGACCGTGAGCATCTCGAGTGGTGGTTGCTCTTGAATCACCACAGGAGGGAGGAGAGGTGACCGAAGATCATCCAACTCCTTTTTATGGGATGACATTGTCATTGGCAGTGTCAAGTTAGGTGCAATACTGAATGCAGTTTTAGTTATATATATAGGCAAAAGGATGGGTAACTCGCCTTTTCTAAAACAAGAAATATCTACAATTTGTTCACATTTAAATCTTAATAAATGACGTAAATGACAAAGAACAGTTTTTTGCCCAACAAGAAATATATAATTTTGTTTTATAGCGTTGATACATTTTATTATCGGTACAATTTTGTTTTTATAGTTTAATTCATAATATATTTCACCTAACGGTTAACTTTTACATCAACTTTGTACAACAACTAGCAGTCTATATCCGCGCTTCACGGTGGCAAACGTATAAAATAATTTGAAAAAATTAAACAATTTAAAAGAAAAGTCGCAATGTTATATTCGAATATCAAGAAAAAGTTATCTCACTATAAATATTATTCTTAAGAAATATGCAAATGTGTTTAAAGAAATTTTAAAAAATAGAAGTATATGATATTTGACCGGACTTGGTTTTGAAAAAGTTACGTTGAAACGTAGACCGGTCTGTTTTTTTAAAGTATTTATGTTATATAATTTGACCTCAAGCATAAAATTACCTGATAAAATACATGATTGACTACAAATCCTTTCTATATGTATCCTTTTTTTAAAAAGATAAACTTCATTCACCAAACAAACCACATGCAAATCCTCAAGTTAAGGACCGCAAGGAAAACCAGAAGTTACATCAATATAAGAGGGGAATTGTACCAATCCTTCCATTCTATACATTTGAATTTAGATTTATTTCTAATCCAAAAAAACGAACTAGCTTTAATCTTTGCGATAACATCCACCACTTTAGCATTCTTCCTTTGAAAAACCATCTCATTTATGGCAATCCAAATACAGCATAAAGTCGTTAACACAATCCCGTGAACCGTCCTCGTCTCATGTTTCCGCAGCTTCAAACCTTTTGCTAAAGAGAGTAAATCCCTAACCTCAAACACATAGAGAGCAGGTAACCTACAACAGCTCGCAACCCGATCCCACACCTCCAATGCAAAAATGCAAGCAGTAAATAAATGGGCCGATGATTCCATAGAATCACCACAAGACGGTCAATTTATATCTTGTAAAATCATACCTCTCTTTGTCAATTCCACCCTAGTTGGGAGTCTATCTAGTTCCGCTCGCCAAGCCAAAACATTGCACTTCAAATGGATCCATCCGCTCCATTTCATTTTATAAAAATCGCTATAATTCGGAGCCGAAATAAATAGTTGTTTAACCGCATATACCGTAAAATTAGTTGGGCCATCACCTACCATTTCCACGAATTCACTCCCTGAGCCCAAACGTAATCATGGATCTGCTCCAAAAGCCCAAAAAGTACTCCAACCTCCTCAGCTGTCGTCGGCTCTCTTTTCCGATTCCATTTCAAATTTTTAACGGTGCTTCCAAGGGTGATTCTGCTTTCAACCATACAATCTTTACATTTTTCTAATCTAAATAAATTAGGACACGATTCTCGAAGAGGAGTTTCCCAAATCCATAAATCGCACCAGAACCTTATAGACTTGCCATCTCCAACCGAACCATAGAAAAAAGAATTCAGCTTCATATCATCCGAAGTACATCTTTCTCCCACCTTCACAATCTCGTTCCAACATCCGGAAGAATTAGAGGCGAGAGGAAGCGACAACCAATTTTTACTCCTATGACATTCTACAATGACCCGCTTCCACAAACTGTTTGCTTCTTTCTTGAATCTCCAATGCCATCTAAGAAGCAAAACTTTGTTAATGTCTTTAAGACGGCTAATTCCCAAACCACCCGCCTTTTTAGGTCTCGCAACTCTATCCCACGCAACCCAATTAATTTTTTTTTTGTCTTTACTCGTACCATCCCAAAGAAACCTCCTCATAATACCTTCCAATTTATTAATCACAGTCACAGGGGCTTTAAAAAGCGAGAAATAATATATGGGGAGATTATCCAACACCGATCTAATAAGTGTAACCCTCCCCCCGATAGACAACAGTTTGGATTTCCAAGATGCTAGATGCGTCTCCATCACATTAATCACCGGCAACCAATTGGTGATGCAATTCATGTTCGCACCAACTTTTATACCGAGATAATTAAAAGTAACAATACCTCTTCTACATCCCAACACGCCAAGCATATTTTCCACCTCAGTGTCAGTCGTACCTACACCAAAAAGATTAGATTTATGAAGATTGATTCATAGACCGGAACATAAGTAAAAAACCCGAAGAATTCTAGCGGTCTTCTCCAAGTTTTCTCTCGACCATTCCCTCAAGATAAGCGCGTCATCCGCATAAAACAAATGACTAATATCTTGTTCATTCTCTGAAAGTTGAACTCCCGAAAGCTCACCAATCGACTTCCTTTTTTAGAACCCACGAAAGTGCTTCCATGACAATCAAGAAGAGAAACGGGGAGATCGGGTCTCCTTGTTGGAGGCCTTTCTCAATGTATCCTAGAGAATCGTTTTTATTTAATATTTATAATATATTTAGAAAAGAGATAGAACTTAGATATATTTATTTCATGAGTTAAGAAAAACCGTAACTCAAAAATAAAATAGCTATTTTTTAAACTTATGCTTTGAATAATCTATACTATATTATAAAGCATTTCATAAAAGTTAAGTAAATACAAGTATTTATACTTATGGTACAATACAAAATGAGATTAGTTTAAGAGTAAAATTGTCTTTTTAGCACCATCCAATATTAATGATTTATTTAGATTAAAGGGTAAATTACGCTTTTCGTCCTTTATGTTTGTATCGGATTGCAACGGATAGCCTTTAACTTCAATAATTACAATCACAATCCTTTATTTGCAAAACCCGTTACACTGTACGTCCTTTAGCACTAACTTGGTTAAAATTTTCAGTTAAGTTTGTTCCTTTAAGGGTATTCTGGTCAATTCATGCGTTTATTTAAATGTTTAAAAAATAAAACAAAAAAAAGTTTGCATATACACTTCATCTTCCCCAATTTCCTAACCCTAAAACCCTAACCATCACATCTTGCCACCGCCACCTCATCCTGCCGCCACCACCTCAAATCTCGTCGCCACCATCACTCCGACCACAGTTCATAGAGAAAAATCAAGGTGGGGAGGATATAACAACCCTCCTAAATATATCCTAGAACCCTTAACATGACCCTAAACTTTCCTAAATATATCCTGTACGCGAGAAACGGACCCGGAATAATCCTATACTTAGAAAAATCAAGAAAAACCAAGTTTAACAGTCACTCGCGGCCTGCGATAGACGAACGAAGATCCTTCGCGGGGTGCGACGGCCCTTGCTTGGTCGACACTGCACAGTGCCACGTGGCACGTGACTCACCGAGGCTAGGCTGGTGACTGGTCAAGCCTATACGCGACACGTGGACTCTCGCGGCCCGCGACGGCCGAGGCCTACTTGGTCAGGGGCGCGACGGAGTGGCTGGTCAGCCTATAAAAGGGGGTCGAGAGCTCATAATTCGCCGTTCAAAATTTTCTTTTCTCTCTCAAGATATAGTAGACATAATACTCGGGTATTATACCCACTATTAAGCGAAGCTCTGCCTCGTTGTAAGTACCATAACCCTGTTGTTACCCTACACGATTGATTTAGGGCTCCGTAACGCATGTCAGGGCTCTGCCCGACTCAGTCAGTCGTTGGAGTTCTGTCTCGTGTGTACACCCGATTGATTTAGAAAACTGTAATGCATGTCGGTTCTGCCCGACTCCGTCATTAGAATTCTGTCTCGAGTTGTACGGTTAATATGATTTGGGTTATTTTACTAACACGTGTGCATTGTTTAAATTTTATATAGATAGTAACCAGGAGGTACATCAGGAAGCTTTAGTATTACCTAAGTAAACAATGTGAGTACATCTGCTTTTAACACCTTTTTGTAAATTACTTTTTGTGAGTCAAACTGTTTTACCAAAAATCTCAATGTTTTAAATAACACTTAAACCGTGATTGAGTATTTGTAATTCTACAATTACTACCGGTATGTTGTTGGGGTTTTGTATACATTACTTGAAACTCGTTACTATTGGAATAGTAGCATGACCAACCAGTCAGGAAAATCAATACCAGGAGAAAATAGTAATTGGATAGATATAAACAAATGTAATTGCGGATGCCCTCAATTCTGTAAAAGTGATAAAACCGATTTGATTAAATTGGGATGCACTCACCAGTATTTCTTGCTGACAAAATATTTTTAAAACGCGTTTCAGGTAACAAAATGTGAAAGCCAATAGAAGCCAGGTGGAGAGCACTAAAGGCTTGGAAAAATGGCTATAAAAGTTAACTAAATAAAAAGGAGTTTTTATTTTCAATAATTAGGGTTTACCCCTACAAATGTAGTGTCAAATGAACTTCGGTTTTTTCCCAATTAAATATTTCCTAACTACGGTCCTGACGAAGGTTTTCCACTGCCAAATTAATAAACATCGATACCATCTAGCTGGTTCACGGCTCCCGCTCCCAGGGTGGGGTCGGGGGCTGCGACAGTGTCAAAAACGAGTATTAGTTGCTAGATGGTTATTTCCTCGTATATTTACTTTTGCTATACTTTTAAATTCCGAATTCCGACTCTAGTCTTTCCTTCAACTTCAACCCGGACACATTCGACCTCCTAATCTCATACACTCGTCAACACTTGGATAATCGGAAGAATTAGCAATTTTGTGAGTATACTTGACCCAGTTTACCATTTTCACACTTTTGGGTGTAACATGTTTTCATATACAAAACACACTTAGTATACACATTCTTATGCAAATATACCAACAAACAATCCAATACATGCTCACTATTTGTTATGCTTGATTCGTGTTTTCTGGGTGATTCTTATGTGATGAACTTGTCATTAGTTTCATACACAGAGGGTTGACTTGTAAATCGCATGCAAGTTTATACGTTTATCTTGATAACCAGGTTTGCCATGTGTATTGTTCATTATCATTTTTTTATACTTATATGCTACTACACAAAACTTGTATACTCGCCAATACTTTTGTATTGAACTACGCTTTTAAAACATGTTGCAGGTTTAACAACGATGTTGATGATGCATGGAATCTAGTAGGATGCTTAGATACCTACGTTAAATTTTGTATACTTATTGTATTGTAATTCCTTATTCATGTTGTTGTATTTGATTTCTATCTTTATAATTGACTCTTTGAAATGAAATGAAATTCGAATATTTAAATACTTGTCACGAGTACTAGTGTTATGATGTCTTGAGCAATCTATTTCGTCTCACTCCGATGTTTCCGCCATCGGTTGGGGTGTGACACATTTAGTGGGGAATGTATGACCGTACGGTTCCACAGGTCGCACACAGTGTCCTAATTGCACACTCAGTGATCCGCACTCTTTGTTATAATGGGCCATGTTTTCAGTGGACCGCACAACATGATCTATTGAATTTATCTTAGTGGGCCGCACATTCTTGTTTTAGATAACACACTGTATGAGCCCAAATACCTTATAAGCCGCACACTCACCCCACTGTTTACTCTATTTGTGCAAACTGTTACTACTATAATATACGATAATTGTGTTATACATGATGATACGAAATACATGATAGGTATTCCTTGTACACTGCTTGTGAAGTACGTGAAATATGTGAAATACATTGTTACTTGATACATATATGAAACACGTGATTCATTTATATACAATCCTAAGAAATGGTAACCTTAATAGGGCAAGGTTAACCAATACTCTATCTAACCGAGCAATCCAAGGTGAATTCACACTAAAAATAAAAGCATGCATTCCCGGTGGGTTGGGAACTCCACATATTCCCGTTGGGACGGGAACTTCATATATTCCCGGTGGTTTGGGAACTCTATATATTCCCAGTAGTTGGGAACTTGATACACTAAACAAATGTATACTATAAAAGTCCCTTTTTCACGTATACTGATTAATCGCCGTTCGAGGCGGACATAATATTAGTTGATAGCGCTATTAGGTTTGATAACCTCACACCGTGCCTTGGAGGAGGATGGGCGTGAACTATTATCTAGGAATCTGGTCAATGACGGTAGACATTGACCAAAAGGGCGAACTAACAATTACGTCAAAAGTTTCGGTACTGCACAGTTTAATGGTTCATTCATACACATATACATAAAAATGGGGTAGCTCCCCATGGCATGTGTTGATTACATGGCAATTTCATAAAATGATGTTTTGGGAAAACGAGTAAACCTTTTTCGAAAACCGTGAACTCACCAACTTTATGTTGACACGTTACTGCATGCTTGCAGGTCCGTAGATGCCGTGCGGGAGTTTGCTTGGAGCGTTGTGGTGGTCGTCTAGAATCCGTTGTCGGATTCCTACATTTGAACTTATGTTTTAAACTGCTTATGAACTTAATGATTCCGCTAGACAATTGAGCTCTACTTTAAAACTTGCTATGTTTTGGAACTTTATTTCAAAACTATTATGATTTTGGACTTAAACGTTATGTCACTAGTCATAATGATGATGGTTTTATTTTACTTATGATAAATGTTCAATGTGATTGGTGGCTTGATCCTGGGCAGTCGCACGCCTCGTGGTATTACTCCGTATGTGAAATTTGAGGGTGTGACACCAAGCCTATAGAGCCGGTCCTGGTATAATTTAATAGTAAAGATTTTACGGTTTAACACTTCATGTTTGACCGAATCTGAATTTCATGTTTAGTTTAATTCATAATATATTTCACCTAAAGGTTAACTTTTACATCAACTTTGTACAAGAACTAGCAGTTTATATCCGCGCTTCACAGTGGGCAAACTTAAAAAATAATTGAAAAAATTACACTGTTGGTCCTTGTGGTTTATGTTGTATTTCAATGTCGGATATTAATAGTTTTTTGTTATAAATCAAATTTTAACGTTCTAATTTATCAGAATGTTGAGTATTAAGGCCAAACTTTATCACAATGTTGAGTACTAAGGCCAAACCTTGTTAACTTTTTTTTGTTAAATATTACTAAAATGACTAAAATGCCCTTTAATAACTAGATTGACTAATTTATATTTGACTAATATGATTGAAAGTAATTTTTCTTTTTTATTTATATTTTTTATAAATTTAAATGGATTTAAAGTTTATTATTTATAAACTTTGAGTTTATAAATAATATGCTTGTACAATAAACTTTTTCACTTAATCTAAATTATAAACTCATTAATATCTTATAAAATCTAAATCTAAATCTATGATTCAACCATGAAGACTTGTCAACCTCCATATAGATTATTTATGTAGAAAAAAACCCTAGTTACTCAAGCTCAAGCAACATATATTTGTAACAGAAGTAAATTAGTGGAAAACATAGCAATTGAGCTTCAATTTCATGGAAGAAATCCAACTGAAGTCTAAAAACTAACTCCCTAGATGAATCCAAAACGTTTGGTGTCAAATTCGTGAACAACGAAACGCGTAAAAGGATTCAATCAATAACCTAACAACAACCAAAGTTCATCATTTCCCTAAAAGTAAAACCAATTTAGGTTTACAAATTTACTAAAACCTAAATTAAAACATATATATGAGAACTAGCTTATTACTATAGTAGTGAAGTTAAAAAGTCTCAACTTCAAATGAAGGTTTTTTGTTGTGTGTTTTGTTTGGTCTCAAATCTACTTTTAATACGTTTAATAATAATGGCAATGTGATAAGAATAACAATTAACATGTTACAATATGAGATAGGGTATGTAGAAAGGCTCAAACAAAGCACTAGCTATTTAGCCCAAGTGCCAAATAAGATAAGCTTTGTAGGAATCAAGATTACATTGTAACTTCAAGGTTGACTAAGCAAGCATTGAGGACTTGTCTATTTCATCCTCCATTCCATTCATGGTGTCATATAAGGGTCTGTTTAATGTTTCTGGCAAGGAAAACATAAGCATACCACCCACAATCCCACATGCCCCAAACACCATCAACGAAAGACTAGCATCCATAACTACGACGAAAGGTACTAGTATGGCTCCTATTTGTCCCACCTGCCTTGCAGATCCGATCGCTGCACTTCTGACTACTGTTGGAAACAACTCCATCGCGTATACGTATAACAAATTATAAGTTCCAGCCATCCCAAATATTCCCAAAACTCCACACACTGTCCTCACTACCATCCAGCTCCCATGGCTTCCCATCAAGCCGCCTATAAGGCAAAAGATCCCGCTAAACCATTGTGTTCCAACTCCTAACGACTTTCTCCCAAACCTGTCTATTAAGATTGCGGTCAAAAGATATGCTGGCATCTCCGCAACTGCATTGAGTAACACACTGAGGTAGATATTAGTGTTAAGGTTTGTGGCATTTAAGTTTAGCCCATAGTACACAGTCGCGCTTGTAAAGTTGATTCCCATAAGAAGAAGCAAATGTTTTCTCGTTGATGGTGACTTTATCACGTCTATGACAGACATCGTGACAATTTCATTCTTTCCGATTTCTACGCAGTTGTGATCACAACTATTGGCTGCCTGATCTAGGACAATGTACACATTTTCAGGGAGGTGTTTTCCATTTGATTTGGCGATATTTCGCATGATCTTCATGGCTTCATCGGTTTTACCACGAATGAGGTACCAACGAGGGGACTCAGAAATGAAAGGGAGCATGAGACAAAGAAAGATAACGGAAGGTATGGAAGAAGCAATGTAAAGAAACCGCCATGATTGAAATGTGTAAGCTATGCTTGAGAGAAGAGCTATCCCGCTTGAGAAAAAATAGAAAGTGGACATGCCGGCAAAGCCACGCTTGGTGGGTCCGATGGGTTCAATGGCGAGCACAAAGGCGCAAACACCAATCCCACCAGTGCTGAAGCCGGTGAGTAGACGGAGAAAGACATAGATCCAGTAGTTTGGGGAGATGGAAGTTAATAGGCCTAAAGTGATGTTCATAATGCATACAATTGTGAGTGACCCTTTTCTTCCCAATTTGGTATCAGAGAGGTAACCCCATATTCCGCCACCTGCAAAATAAGATCAACCATCTTAATTAAGATGGATTGGGGACACTTTAAAAGAAGGTTATGATATTTCTAGGAAAATAAAGTGATGTTCATAATGCATACACCATACTAGATTTTATTTTTTTTTCCTATAATAAATTAAATTACAAGAATGACCAAACTACTCTGGAGGTTTTTTTCTATTAAAAATAGACAAAAAGTTAGTGTTTGGATCTTAAAAATGTTACAAAAACTAAAACTAGAAATATCAAAATTAATTGTCACTTTCAAAGCTAGACTCTAAATCTATCTTTTTTCTATACCACGGGGACATTTGTGTATTTGCTCTCTCTTTCTCTATACAAACATCACACATGTGTATATAAGTACACAAATATAAATTTAGCATACACATAAATTCATTTTTCTAGCATTATTCTTTAGTTATTTTTTCATAACCAATATCTTGTAATAAAATTTTAAATTTTCATCAGACACCAATAAAAAATTTAAAAAATATAAACTTTGTAGGAAAAAATATCCATCTCAAATTGATGAAAAAAGAAAATGATGCAAAAGAAAATATCTTTAAATGTACCTCCAAACTAATGCATCAATGTAGAATGTAGCACTCTTTTGGTCTACTTATGTTTTCATTTTAAATTAGAGCTAAAGCTCTTGACCTTTTATTTTACAATAGATAAGGTATCTTAATTTGTTGATGGCTTCTACATCTATCAATCCATCAGGTTGCAAGTGGCATTTCATATTCCAAACATTATTTAAAAAGGTTGAGAGAAGAACAAGTAAAGTGGGCTGTCAAACATGCTAAACTGTATTGGCAAGTTGAAAGAAGAAATCATTTATCAAAAAACGAAAGGAGAAACAAGTTGCAAAGTAGGGTACTTTTATTTTTGTTTCTTTTGATGAGCCGAGTCATCAAAGTGTCATCCGATCTAGTAATGGTTTGGACTTATGAGGAAAGAACAAAGGAAAGCCAAGGAAGTTATTGACGAAAACACACGTCATGGAGCTGTATCATTCGTCCAAATCCAAGATGGTCCCGGACCTATGATGAACTGATGGGGATAAGAATATCACAATCATAACAAGCTAGCCCTTAGTGCATTGAAATAAGGTAGTGTGTGGCGCTCGTTCATGAAATAGTAATAAATCGGTATATTACTTGAAGGACTATAGCTTAAACCTGTTTGACGCTGCATGGTGTGTGACAATCACATTACCATGTACTAATTTCTCCTTAATTTTCTCAATTTACTCTCACTCTCACATTGAAGTAGTCGTCGGGACAAGATTAACAATGGTGTCCCTAATATTCTCCTATTTAAACGTAAGTAAAGGTCCGGACCAAGAACTGTAACAAGTCCTTTATTGCAACCATTCGCATTCCTAAATGGTTTCCAAAATCGGAGTCGGTGGTTGAATTTTTGGTTCCATGCAAGGCCTGCCTGAGCCATGTACAGGGTGGATGACCACACAAGGCTCAGTGTCCCAAATTTGTCAAAACAACCCAAAATATTATGTATAAGTCCAAAACATGCATGACGGCTACATGTCAATTCTTATGACTTCTCACACTTCTCACGAAAAGTGTCATTTTTATAGGATCCTAATATATATATATATATATATATATTAAATTTAAAATCCAACCAAAAAATAGTAAAACAATAGGGTTAAATGGTGTCTGAATGTTCGTTGATTCTTTATTAATTAAGTTCGGGATCTCTTTGTGTTTGCGATGTATTAATTCAATTTGATACATTTTTTTTGTTCATTGTCTTTGTAAAGTTTATTTTATTATTGCGTTTATGAAGGGTATCTACTATAGACTACAACGTATACAACTTTCAATATGTTGGTATTTTTGTTTTCCTTTCCTATATATTAATTAAACATTAGGATGGTTAATTAGGGTTAAGTAAATTTTCTTTAATTTTTCATTCGATAGTGTTGCATGATAAATGAAAAATTAGTAGTTTTAGTGTAATTTTTTTGTTGATAACTTTTTTTGATTAATAACCTTTTAAAATCGCTTTTTATAGATAATATATTAATTGAACTTTTTTGTCACTAATTTACCAAACTTAAATTACAAAAGTTGAACTAAAAGGTTAGGGTAAGAGGAGGTTCGGGATTCAATTCCCATAGTATATGCAAGTTTAGCAAAAAAAAAAAAAAGTAAACTAAATCTTAGTTATAAAATGTAGTTATTAAAACTTAAACGAAAATCATTCATTGATTAAGTAGAGTAATTTTTTTTAACGGCCAACGAAATAAAAGTCCAGCTACCATCCAATGGCAAAAAGCGACTCCATTTGCTTGTGATCGCAGACGACGCTAGATGGCCCAAGCCTACCATCATTACTAGTTCTAGGGAAAACTTGTAGCTCAAAAACCCACTGCGATAAAACCCTGTTAAAATCCGATTTAAACTTGAGATCTATAACCGCAAACCCAAATCTTCACTTTTCCTCCAAATTTACCAAATCATGTGAAACACACTATCTCTAGCTTTTTCACTATTAAGACTCCGTTTGAAGTTAATAAAAGCCCAAAACATGATCAAATCACAATAAGTGGAATCTTTTGGATATACTATATGATTTTATTAATCTGATATTGTTGTTAACGCTTATTTACTGTTTTGGAAAAAAAAAAAAACATATACGTAAACAAATTAAAAAGCCAGTCATAATGGCAAGAGTTCGCTTGAGTTGGAAACTAGTCGAATAGGAGCCCAGTCTTTTGCTCAGTTGAAAATATAGAGTTGAGCTAGCTTGAGCCCGAGTTAGGGTTGGCTCGAGCATCAATATAACGATTTCATCAGAAAGCGAAGATGTATTCCATGTACACTTATTTAAAGATATAGGGAGGGTGTTACCTATCATGCAACCACAAAAGAACAAAGCCTGAACGAGCCCAACCTTGTATTTTTGTCCACACACTAGACCCCACTCAGCCACTGTTGACCACCCTTCGCTACTGTCCCATCGCCATGAACCTGGCTGAAGCCCACAAACGCTCTCGTTCGAATTCAATAGACATTCTGAGCCAGGCTCACATGTCCAACCGGGTTCACGGTCAGCAAAAACCATAACCATTGTGTGTATCGCCTCAAGCGCCCATGCCATACACGTGAGAACAAAATGCTTGAGTTGCCAAAACCCAAACTCACCACAATATTTGGTTAACGCTTGGTCGACCGAGAGCATCTCGAGTGGTGGTTGCCCGTCAACCATCACAGGAGGGAGGAGAGGTGAGTAGAGATCATCCGATCGCGACTCCATTTTATGGGATGACATTAGAGATTTAGAGGTGACAAGTTGGTGCAATACTGGATGTGGTTCAAGTTATATAGGCCAAAGGATGGATAATTGGCCTTTTTTTAAAGACATGAAAAATATACAATTTGTTCACATTAAAATTTTAATATTCAAAATGACATGGAAAAGTCACTTATCCAGCCAGCATGTAATAAGTTGCTTTTTGAAAATATATAATTTTGTTTGGTCCCAACTATCTGGGGATGGATTCGAACTTTTATAGGGTTAATACATATTATCATATGTAAAAAAAAATTATAATAAAGAGTTAACATTTTAAAACTTCATGTTTGACCAAATTTTTAATTTAACTTTATTTTCATAATATTTTTACCATCAAGTTTAACTTTAAGGGAATTTCATATATTCCATTTAACTTATAAAATTACATATTTTCTTCATAATATTTTTACCATCAAGTTTAACTTAAAGGGAATTTCATATATTCCATTTAATTTATAAAATTACATATTTTCTCAAAACACATTTTCAACACATAATATACCATACTCTTCATTTATATCAACTTTGTATAACAACTAGGAATTTTTCCACCCGCGCTCCGCGGCGGGGTTAATCAGTATGTGAATATAACTATTAAGATCAAATCATCACGGCAACAACTGTTGCACCGTCAATACGAAGGCAACTACGGCCACGAAGATCATCAAACAGTTCCATTGTCACCATCAATACAACTTGTACATCAACCTAATAAAAAAGGAAAAATGAAAACAACAAAACCAATTCGACTCGGATCTAAAACTATCATCATTGTTGTCACAAAACAAAGAAGGCTCGGGCTCAGTGCCACTGCGGCTGCACACGGAATTGCCTTGTCATGTAGCAAGCCACCATCATCACTCCAGGATGTTGTTCTCCGGCCTTCATAATTATATAAAACCATTATAATACACAAGAATGCATAAGTTTCAGTTGCTGCAGCACATCAGTGCCATAAATTTGACATGAAACAATGCAAGGTTGCTAAAATCAACTATAAAAGTTAATATTCCTCAATACTAAATTCAAAATCCTAACATTATACCTCCAAAGCCATCTCAATTTCAACTTCACTTCTAGAAGGATCCTCAACATATATAGGAAGCACAGTTGCAGCCTTGTTTACATGGTGAATCTTCGTCACTACTAGAATTTAACCTACATATATTCCACCAAATATTCACTATTAAATACCCAAATCTCACAATCCAATATCCAAAACAAAAAGTCGGTTCAAAGAAAAGATAAATCATAAGTCTGTTTTGATTCTTGTAACATTTGACAATGAATTAACTTATTCAGGTAAAAAAAATTATAATATCAACATAGTAAAAATAATGGAACCTGAAAAGTGTCAGGGTTTTGAAAAAAAGATATATAAAATTTGATCCTTGCTTGTTAGGTACTATTGTTACCTTTTTGTATATATTGTATATTTTTTGTTCATTGGAGTGTTCACTTGCAAGGTTCGCAATGCTGTGAGACATGGTTGTAAAAGTCGCTAGGCGCTCCCTAGTCGGTCGACCGGGGAGTTGAGAGTACTCGGCCTAGGCGGAGAGTACACGGGGAGTACTCGGAGATGCCAAATTATAAAGAAATTAGTTTTCGGAAATAAAATATATGTCAAATAACATAAATTTACTAATATTTATAACAAAATACGTGAAATTGATATTCATTCTTTAATACGATAGGAATAGAAATTATGTTTTATTTTATTTTAAGTCAAACTCAGCCTGAGTTGACCTACTAGATCCGATTTTGGCCAATGTTGACCGCATTTGATCGATTCCGAGTAATTAGTCGGAGTTGAAGAAAGTCGCCTCGGCAACCTACCTTGTAGCGACTACTCGGAGAGTACTCGGCCTTGGAGACCTTGTTTTACAACCATGCTGTGAGATCAGCTAATCCAGCATTAATTCCTCCCTTCAATCCAATGGCAGACAAGTTCCTGATTTAGGAGTAACTGCAAAAAGATTGTTGCAAGTAAATAGCTTTTAAAAATGTTTACTTGATTGTTCCAGATGTTTTACCAGTATTCAAACATGCACAAAGGTTTAATAATTTAAATTCAACTTTCGTCATACATGTCACCTAGCAGAAGCTGTAGTCTGCTAAAAACAAAGCTTTCTTCTTGCCTGTAAGTTGGGTCATCTTCTTCATTGTAACTCTCCCATTCGTTATTGATGTTGCGCGAGCCTAGGCGACTATGCAACGGAGGTTTTCTCTGCTGGTAAGTGTACTGCTCATAATTTCTTTCTGTCTCACCATAGGTATCACGCGTGTCGTGCACGCTTTGCCTCCTGATGGTGGACGATCGTTCATGCTGCTAGGTCCGCGCGTGCGTGTTCGGGTGCGCCTGTTGTGGAATTTGGGTGTTTGGCTGCTTTTGAGATGGGGTAACAAAAGCGGACGGAGCAGCTTGCGCCTGGAGCAATGCTTGTTGTGCGCTTAACTGCGCATGGACCATGTTTAGTGATGCTGTCTGTTTGGCATACCAGGAGGCCAGAGTTTCTCCTTCAGGTAGCCCTAACATGGCTGAGAAGTTTAGTTGTGCCTGTGCCGATGGTGCTGAAGGGCCTGCACCATGGTTTGGCGTTTGAACTCCAGGAGTTGTTTGATTGGTGACTCTAGGGGCTGTTTGGTTGATAACTCCAGGAGTGGGTTGATTGATAACTCTGGAAGCACTTCCAAAGAAATCAAGAATTTCATTGTTTGTTGGTTCTTCTCTGATGGTCCCGTTCCGTTGGTGCGCTTGGACGTGAACGGTGTCCGTAGGCAGTCCAAAAGAAGAGCTTTCTCCGTCTACGTGAAGAGAAGGGTTTTGTTCAACCATTTAGAGAGTGTTTTTGAAGAGAAAAGATATGAGAATGGTTTAACACATGGTTATCCAGCTGGGTCGTCTCGTATATAAGGGTTCAATCTCTTTCTCCACTCGCCAATCGTTGGGTTCCTGCAAAACAGAACACCAGTGACTCGCCACAAGGAAGGGAATATGGGAGGTTCTCCTTGTGACCACCCTCCGGCGTGAGAATAAGTACTGTTCTGAGGAGAATAGCGTGTGTTGTAGGTGAAATAGAGGGAGAGAGAGAGAGAGCAGAATGTTAAACCTGAAGGAGGAGTCCTCTATTTATAGCCAAAGAATGAAGGAGGGAAGGAACGCCTTGCCAGCTGCCGCCGAGCGCCAGCTGTCCGACCAAGAGGAATATCCTCTTGGTCTCCTCTGCGGTCATCAGAGTAGTAGATGACGTGGCGCATCCTTATTCGTCTAGTTAGGAGAATTTTGGCAGTGGCTGTCGGCCTGTCCTATGAATATCTTGCAGGTCCAGCTGGCGTCCGTCTACTGGTGACACGTGTTGTCCTTTTTGTCTAGGGGAGCATCTTTTGTGTCACCTGTGATTTCTTCCAGAAGCTTCTAGATACATTCCGCTGATGTAGGCGCCATGCTGGATAAAAGTGGTATGGTCCCGGCCATGTGTGCATGGGTTTGGGACCATACCTCTTCAGGTTGGAACTACAGTTAAAGTGGAGTGAAGTTTGAGACTGAAGCATTTTCGGTGCACTCGCTTGACTCTTTGTCGAAACAATATCTACCGTTATCTTCAGCGGTGATGATGCCGACAGTGGTGGTTGTGGCGGGGATGGTTATGTGGTGGTTACGGTGAAGGGGGGTAAGATGGTGGTGGTGGTTGAAGGTGGAGGTGGTGGTGTGGAGTGGGGAAGATGAAGTGGGTAGGGTGGGTGGTGGGTCACACATAAATTGTAAAATATTAATTATATTTCTTTTAACTTTTTAGTTATTAATTTGACAGTAAGGGTATTTTTGTCATTTCAGACGCACCTAACACCAAAAACTAACCCTCATCCACACCAAGGACTATCCGGAAACGAAATTCAAAAACTTAGGGACTATAGGTGTAATTTTAAAAAGTTAGTGACTAAGTGTGAAAAATGGACAAACCACATGGACTATCTAAGCGTTTTTCTCTAATGATAATTCATCAACTACAAATCAGAGGTAATTTTAACCTTTTTTTTTGAAAGGAAAACTTCATTAAAAACCGGCCGGCCTGACACAAAAAAGCAGGACCGCACCACCCAAAATTACAACATATACATCGGGAATTTACACCATTCTTTCCAATCTAAATTCTTACACTTAGACCTATTTTTGAACCAAAAGAAAGATAGAGACTTAACCTCCCCTACGATTTCATACCACTCCCCCTTACCATTGTCGAAAGTTTTTTTATTTCTAGCTCTCCAAATGCACCAGCATCCAACAATGATGATCCCAAGGACAATCTTCTTATGATCCGCTCCGCTACCCATCGTTTTATGAACATCCATAAGATCCTTAAAACTGAACGCGTAAATTGGGGAAGCTTTGATCCAACTCGATATTTCGCTCCAAACTCTAAGCGCAACACGACACCCCGAAAAGAGGTGATCAACAGTTTCCGATGTTTCCTGGCAAAGAGCACAATCATCCGATCCAGAGGTAATTTTAACTTATAATAGATTTATCAACTCCCGTTTTAGATTCAACTCAACCAATAGCAAAATAGTTTTTTTAGATTTTTTAATTTTTTTCTTTTTGAAGTCAACGTGTACGAACACTCGAATGGATGAAGAATCTGACTGTGATTCTCTTTTTAGAGTTACCCATTTACCTAACGTAGTACTCATCTTGACCCACAAATTATTTTAAATAAAAATCTTACAACTCATCCTGACTTATCCTTAATTATTTCCCTACCCATCCTGGCCTATCATCATTTTTTAAATTAAAAAAAAAAACCCAAAATACTCATATGGGTTTTTATTAACTCGCCTACTCAGAATCATCATATAAACCTAAACCAAAACCAAATCTTATCAACAATAAATAATAAATGTTTCATTAATGTAAATGTAAATGTGATAACTTTTGTGGATAATGAAATTTCGAAACCCTAAAATTAACATGGGTTGGGTTTGAAAGGCGGTGAGTTAGAAAACGCTAAATCAAATTGTTTGGGGTGAAAACGACGTTTAGAATGAAAAGGGGATGCCAATGATCTCTAGATCAAGTGGTGGAGAGCTTGCATTTCTCTTGAGAGATGCAGGTTCGACTCCCACTTGGTGCAGAGTGAGGCACTGGTGGGCAATGATAGGAGACCCAGGGAAACCTGGGTTGGATCCTTGAGCCAAACGGGTTTTACCGGTAATTTCACTGTCGTGCCTAAGGGCGGGTGGGTTACCGGGTTTTCCCCGGAATTGGTGGTGGACTCGGGTTACTCTCGGAGTACTCCGTTTGTCCAGTGGGTGCCCCGAGAGTGCTCGGGATTGAGTTTGTTGGCCGTTCAAAAAAAAAAAAAAAAAAAAAAAAAAAAAGAATGAAAAGGGGATAAAAACTTTGACTATGCAGACGCAGGTAGGTTATCTGCAAGCAAACGTGTATGTATGGAGTTGATCAACACTCAACAGGGGTTGGTTTAACTGGATGGCAATGGCAGGGCAGGCAGGGTATACCTAATTTCATGCCCAAATACTTTGTTGTAAATTTTTTCTTTTGAACGGCCAACAAACTCAATCCCGAGTACTTTCGAGGCACCTACTGGACAAACGGAGTACTCCGAGAGTAACCCGAGTCCACCACCAATTCCGGAGAAAACCCGGTAACCCACTCGCCCGTAGGCACGACAGTGAAATTACCGGTAAAACCCGTTTGGCTCAAGGATCCAACCCATGTTTCCCTGGGTCTCCTATCATTGCCCACCAGTGTCTCACTCTGCACCAAGTGAGAGTCGAACCTGCATCTCTCAAGAGAAATGGAAGTCCTCCACCACTTGATCTAGAGATCATTGGCTACTTTGTTGTAAAATAAATACAATACTTAAAATTTATACATTTCGGGTAAACATCTATATAGTTTCGGGTAATCAGGTTGGGTATCATCTAATCTTATACCCGGCCCAATACCCATTGGGTATCGGGTATACCTGTCCCAAATGCTTCGGTTTCGGGTATACCAAGCGGGTTTGGATATATTTGACATCCCTATTAACTAGTGGAATTGTCTCGCGTGTTGCGGCGGTAATTCAGTCGTTATCGGTTTGATTCATTATGTTATTGGTATTGTATAGACACTTGGTTGCGTGATTAGCAATCGAAAGATATAACTCAAAAAGTAAAGTTAGTGATATGCTCAAAAGGATATCTACACGTGTTTTTAATCGATCAAAAACCATAAAAACGAATATTAGTAACACTTCTGGTAGTACATACACCAGTACCGATTTTGTTCGATCGGAAGGTGATATCAGTATTGTTGGACGATATTAGTTCAGTTCGTCATTTGTACTAGTATGGTCTTGACACTCGATGTACCATACGATATAAAAAAGATACTCTATAGAAAATATGACCCAGTTTTCAAGGAAATTTATACCGGAAACCATAAAAACGGATATTGGTACCGCTACCAAAGTTGTTTGGATTTTTTTTATTTTTTTTACTTTTTTCTTATTTTTTTATTTTTTAACATTTTTTTTATTTTTTACAGTTTTTTAAAATGTTTTAGTTTTTTTCTGATTTTTTTATTTTTCTGAATTTTTTGATTTTTTTTTTGGGATTTTTACTTTTTTTAAATTTGTTACTTTTTTCTGATTTTTTCTTATTTTTTATTTTATTAACATTTTTTTTATTTTTTATATTTTTCTGATTTTATTTTATTTTTCTGATTATTTTTATTTTTTTTGGTTTTTCAAATTTGTTTTTTTTTACTTTTTATAATTTTCAATTTTTTTTGTTTTATTAAATTTTCATGTTTTATTTTTTATTTTTTATTTTTGCCTATCATCATCGAAAGTCGAACCAATATTTACCCAAACTCATCTTAACCTTTAATAAACTCATCCTAACTCATATCCATCCTAACATATACCCATCCTAACCTTTTTCTTAAAAAACTCATCCTAACCCAAACCCATCCTAACAACCCATGACCCAAACCTGCCCAACTCATCACTTTTGCCACCCCTAGTTTGAAAAGAATTTTGTCTAAGAGAAAATACATATAAAAAATTTCCGGTAAACGGGTATGTGATTTTGGGTAATCGGGCTAGGTATCACCTAATCGAATACCCGTCTCACGCCCGTTAATTTTTTTTAAAAATACTCCCACACCCGGTTCCATACCCATTTGGCTTTACACCCGACTTGAATGTTTCAGGTTTTGGGTATAACCGTCAGGCTCGAGGTTTTTTTTTTTTTTTTGCGAGTGTCACTTCAAAATTCTTTCACTAAAAATTATCCTGTTTACAGTCAGCAACTCCAAAACCCGTGTGACTCTCTTGCCTCGTGCGTCCATAATCAACTCCAACTTTTGATCCACCATAATTCCTTCTACAAGTTCAATGCACTTTCCAGTTTTACCTTGATGGCCCAAACCAAACCGATTATTCAAACTTTGTTGTTGTAGACTTGTAGTCCACTGACGTGAGTCTTTGCTTAACAAATAACTATCCAATATTTAGTGAAGTGGTTCCATAACAAAGTATTGAAACGTGCATTAATACTAGTTTAGAGTAAACTTCTATTTTGCTTCCTGTGGTTTTGGTCATTTTAACAGTTTTGCCCCAAACTTTTAAAAATAACCATTTTCCTCCAATAGTTTGCTATATTTTTTTCATTTTGCTCCCTGCAGGGAGCAAAATGAAAAAACAGACAATTTGGATGGAGTTAGAGGCGGGAAGCAAAATGGAAAAATCATAGCAAACTATTGGAGAAAATGGCTATTTTTAAAGGTTTGAGGCAAAACCATTAAAGTGACCAAACTACAGGGATCAAAACGGAAGTTTACACAAACTATTAATTAAATATTCTTAAAATTAATAGAATCTTAGTGTTGAAATCCATAAATTTTTTGTTATATTAATAATTACGGGTCAGGATTTAGAGAAAACGGTAGAAAGTGTGAGAACGTTTATGGGTCGTCCGATCAAAACAATTTATGGACTAAATTGGCGTGGTGGCGTTTTCGTAAATAACATCAATTTTATTACGTGGACGCGCTTCATTAAGGGTAAAAAAGGTAAAACATCATTTTTCACATAAAACGCCGTTGAAATATAAAATGCCAAATAAATACAAAACGCCAAGTTTATCACTGCGTACTTTTTTCTCTGTTTTTATTTAAGCTCTCAGGCTACAAAAACGCCACAAAATATGAAACGCCATAATATATAACGCCAAACCTTACATCCAGATAAATGTTAATTACAGTTTTTGTTATAAAAATAATATCCCGCCTAAACTACGCGCCAAAAAAATCTTATAAATAAAAACGTCTCACCACCTTCCGTTTATCACACCAAAAAAACACACAAAAAACACAGTGGTTCCTAAAAAAAATACAACTCAATGTAAAACGCCAAAAAGTACAATGATGGCAAACATCTTTTCTTTGATACTCAGTAATGTTCTGCATGAAGTTTCGCTGAATGATTTGTTACGTGAGTGTAGTAAGATTTTGCTGCATGAGATGGACAAAATTCAAAAAAGAGGGACTGATGACACCCATATGTCATTCTGTCATCTTTGTTCTTGAAGAAGGTTTGAATGATTAGAAAAGCCTATTCCAGTGTAAATGCTACTTTTTGGCCTCGATGATTATAATGAAGACGACGGGCAGATAGCATCCACCCACACAGGGTCGATCTATGTCTCCAACATCCACAAAGACACTTCAACACATGAACAAAGAAAATAAACCACGCCAAACCCAAAACGTCATTTATTTGTGACAGTTCTTGTAGTTTCAAAAGAAAAAAGAGACTGATGACACTGAAGATTTAGATCATAAATTGCTTCTATTTGTTTTTTTTTTTAATTTTCTTTATCTGTTGTTTGTTTTGTAATTTCAGCTAATAAACAACAAAAGTACATTAATACTATAATGAAAAATATAATAAAACGCCAAAACGAGTAAATGCTTGTAAAACGCTATCATGCCATAAAAACGCCCCCAAAAACTACCAATCTATCATAAAATTACTTTGAACAAGTACTATAATAAAAAAAAAAAAAAACTTAAAACAATGTGCAAAGAAAATAAAACAAAAAAGTCCCATTGTTATCTAAACGCCACTAGAAAACAAAACGCCATAATTACAGCCGTCAAGATTAGACATGTTACACCATAAAAACAGTTAAGTCTGAAAACAAAACACGGTAACTGCAAAAACAGTAAAATGAAATGTCGGAAAACATAATTACTAACATTTATTATATTGAAAGCCAAATACTTGGGGAATTGAATTTATTTATCTTTTTCAAAACGCCATAATTACCTGTCATGCGCGGGAAAAAAAAGTCAATATAAAAGAAGACCATGAGAACACAAGCTCAAACACACCAAAAACATTGACTAAAAACGCCACATATTGTCCAAAACGCCAAAAACTTAAAAAATTGCTAAGGTTATTGCATGGAGGTTTGAAAGGAAAGAGAAACGATTCATCATAAAGTTCTCTGATAGGAGAAGCAAGGTAAGGACAATCAAAGTCATGCTTAGTATGAATGAAGGGGTTCAGAGGGATATCCTGGCCCTTGGGGTTCCAATGGCCAACGATTGTGAAAGAACCCGAACTGTAATAAAAAGACTGAAGAGAAAATTCTGGCAGAAGATGATGATGATATTGACGATACTCCTCTACCAACACTTAGTAGTTGGGTGATGCATGAGGAAGAAGGAACGCTTGAAATGACTTATAAAAATGGGGTGCAATATTCATTGCCAATGGAGGAAATGTTGAAGACAGGGTTGCTATCTATCATTGAACAACTCTGTGATTTAGCACCTTCGAAAGATCCAAAATCCAAGGATGCAGTGATATTCAAGAATAGGCTGCAGCAAAGAAGAGACGAGCTAATGGAGTTATACGCCAATCTAAAATTTGATGATGATGAATCTGAAGAAAGTGATGAACAAAGCGATGGGTACATCTTTGATGTAATCCCATCCACGGAAGACTATTAGTTTATTTTGATTTCGTATTATTGTAATTTTATAAAATATTAATCTATGGTAATCAATTATTAACAAAAAGACCCAGAACGCCAAAAAAATGACATGGAAAAAGCCATAACGCCAAAAAAATTAACTATGTGACACAAAAAGAATTAATTCAACGAGAAGAAATCTGAGAAAAACAGTAAAACGCCAAGTAATTAATGATTCTAGATAACACCAAAATTATCTTGCACGCCAAAAAATGAAGCAGCATGTCAAACGCGATAATCGGGAAAGGAGAAGAATACTAAAAAGACAAAAAAACCCCTCGGACCTTGATCATGTCCCGCGTCACGTGTTGGGCCAGGATGCGTTCTCACCGTTCTCACACTTTTGGTCGTTTTCTTCGGATCCCGTTTCTAATAATTACTATAATACTATAATTCAATTAATTAAAATGTCGCTAAACTAGTACATTTTGACGCTCCCAACATTATTAACTTGTAGAAGTTTATCTGTAATTGAAAGTGTGTTTATTTGAGGTATGCTGATGCAATTAATAATGGTTCGGAGGAGACGGCGGACCACACCCTTATCCAATGTCAAGCGACAAAAGAAATCTGGAGACAAGTGATCTGGTGGCTCAAGATATCAACAAACATCATATATGAATCGGTAAAAGAGGCTATACAACATCACGCGGATTGGGTATACCGACAAAGTGTAAAAAGGTAATACAGGCCGTATTATCACCAACCTTGTGGAGCATATTAAAGGTAAGAAACGGGAAGATATTCAGCGGAAAAGATGTAGGAACACACAAAATGGTGGAAGAGATCAAAGAAACATCGTTGGGCAACGAATATATCAAAACACCTTGACGTATCATGGAGCAACCAACGACGCTTTAAGTTAAACACATAGGAGAATGAAAGTAAGAATTGGTGTAACCAGGGTGTAGTATTGTAGTCGGTTCTCTTTTACGTGTTTTCGTTTTGTATCACGTCTGACGTAGTAACTTGCTACGTTGAACTTTTAATAAAAGCCTCCGTTGGCTTTCAAAAAATAAAAGAAAGTGTAAAGTAAACCTGTGAGTTAATGGGTAGACGTTGGGTTAGGATTTTAGCTTCTGATCGATCTTCCTACTCTTCATTTTGTCATCTTGGGTCTATCTGCTAGAGGTGTTTCCTTTGTCAATCGCTACAGACTTGTCTATGATCATGCTGAGTGTCTGATTCTATTTCTATATTTGTTGTCTCTATCAGATGCAATATTCGCATAAGTTTTGTATCGTTGTTAGTCTCAGTCTCGGTGTTAGTTTTAGTTTTCAATTTTGATTCAAAGTCTGTGTTTAGGTATAATCCGTAGATGTTTTAAGTGTCTATCTCAGTATTTGTGTGCGTTGGTTTTTGTCTCTGCTTCTGGTCCCATATTAGTTCACAAATTTCCAAGAGTTCTCAAGCTCTTTGTTTTCATATCTAGCTTATGTAAGTTATTTTATTTCTTAAATATAAATTTTCCAGTTATAGAAAAATTGATACATGATTAGTTGTTAAATTCGATAAAATATTAGTTTTCGAATAAATCCAAAAGTTATTTAAAGTAAATAGTTTTGTTGCTTATCTTGATTTAAAAAAATTCGTAGAGTCACTAAATGTATCTCGGCTGTATTGAATGGTTATTCCATCATCATTGTGATCTCATTATCGAATTCATCAAATGACTCGGAACATTGTGGACAATGCGATTGAAGTGACTATGAAATCGGACGAACTCGACTATGTGGGACCTTGCCACCATACATGCTTCAAGAGGTGTTTCACATATGTTATATATATATCCTAGTGGAACCGACGCGTCCACTTTAGTTACCATCCCGTTGTTTATTATAATTATTACATTTTACTATGATTCCTTTATGGTCCCATTACCTTCCTTACAATTTGGACAAGTCATTGAGATGCATGACGGGAGGACCGTTAAAGCACTGATGTAAGGTGATTGACAATTACGGTCATGAACACAATTGTGAATTACAGGTACATAAGTACGCTTTTAGATTCCTGTTATGTAGATTGATGTCTATTTGAATGTTTTAGGATTCTAAGATTCCAGTGTACTTAAGTCTTTCGAAAGATCATCTGTAACCCACCATTGCCTATCATTTGGGTATCGATAGTGTGTTCCAAGATTTTGACTAGGTTCCGATTAACTATCCAGCCACCCTCCTGCATCCTTGCATCTCCGCTGGTGTCTCGTTCGCATATTCGTGTCTGTTCAACTATTGAGGTAACACTTTAAAAAAAAAAATCCTCAATCCCATTTGCTTGACACTAATTCTTAACTATTTTGGTTTGAATACGGCTACTATGACCCGACGACTAGATCGTTTAAATCGAAACTTGAACTTAAGGACATGGGAAGGTTGTAAAAGACAAGAACATGTGTATGTTTCTTTTTGTCTAAAGTTGCTAAACTTGATTAATTTAAAAAAAATTGATACACATACTAGCTGGAGTCTATTGGTTTGTTACTATGTCGTTAATTTTAATGTGGAACTAGTTTACTAAACACTACGATTAGTTAACCTGCACAACTGCACATGAATTCGTTAATTGCCCCGGGTACCTTCTTAGGCTGCTTGTTGGATCGAAACTTCTAGAGCACCAAACTTAAGTTTTAAATCCTTATATTAATTGGGAACCAGGTACATGTTAACAGTAATCTAATCGGAATCAACCATAATATGGAATCATATCTATATATTTGAAAAAAAACGAGATTCACTTGAGAATGATTATTCAAATGAGAAGAAGGGCTGATTATTTGAACTAGATGCAATAAATTAAGCAATAACAGCATGTCATGAATGTTAACGCATAGGTTTAAACACACATGAACCACATAGTTAAGAGCCAAATCCAATTTTAAACCATATGATGTGGCAACCATTAGTTTAATTTTGTCTTGAGCCATTCCTTGATTATGTTACAAACAAAAAGAAATAATAAATGCGAATTGGATAATTTTGGACCCTTCGAATTTACTAAGTTGTATAATTACGAGATATGAACAAATTATTTTCACATTATATATATGTCACCCGTGTAGTACATAGGTTGCTAACCTAGCTTGCTTATGTTTGATAATTTGTTAGTACTTTATAATTCAGTTTACATGATTTTAACACACATGAATATTAAGTTATTAAGATTTGGTGCTTCAGTAACTGATTTAGAAATTACTTACTTGGGTATATCTCATATTTGAATTTGTGTATTTGTTATGCCTAAGATTTTCTTGTTGTTCGTACTTAACAAATTTTTAGGACAAAATTTCTATAAAAGGGGTAGAGTTGTAGTATTCGGAAATTTAACATAATAATAAAATAGAATAAATAAAAGTTTATATATCTTTGAATTTTGACAATTACACTAAATTGTGAATAACTATATAGAATATGTCTAATGTACGTATTCAAGAACTAGCATATTATAGGTTAATAATAGCTATAAAAATAAAGGTTAAAGGAATGGATACATTAAATCCTTTAGATTGATATTTTATACTGGTCTAGTGCAAGAGGAAAAAAAATGAATACAATAATAGAAAGGGTTATTGGATTTTATCAACCCCAACTATCGGCCTTTGGTCGTTGCCACCCCCAACTAACACTTTGACACCCGGCACCCCAATTTGACTTTTAGTTTGTGCTGGCACCACTTAGTTAAATCTTTACTAACTGAGTTTGTTTCTGATCCTACGTGGCACAGACTTGATTATGTGGACAGGATGACATGACGAATCTTGCTTACGTGGCACTATATTTTTAAATCTTATTAAAAATACAAATAAAAACAGTTTTTATATAAAATCCCTAACCCACCGTATGACTACCCCCTCCTTTTTCCTTTTCTCTTTACTCTCTACCACCGCCATCACCTCCACCAACCACCTGCCACTCCACCAACCACCACCATCACTAACTCCGACCATCTTCAATTGATTTCTGGTAAAAATCTAACAAACCCATATTATCTTTGGCTTCGATTTCCATTTTCAAGTGATTGAACTAACCAATTGAACGATCTGTATACATATGTCACCAAACCCTAACCCTAGAAAAACCACAAATACAACAAAATCAATCATAAACTCATAGTCAAAACCACTACAAACCTCCATTACACCAACAGAACTTACCACCTCCGTCGCGTAGATCTGAAAACCGCCGCGATTGTCAGTTACATCTCGGAGAACTTGAGTTCGCGTTGAAGTGTACAATTACCGTTTGCAGGAAATAACTGAGAATTAGATGCTAGTGGCAGATATTAGCTAAAACCGGTGACGATTGGACGGTGTTGTAACGGTAGCCGGAGCTCCGGCGAGAGAGAATGAAGAAGGTGGTGGTTGCAGAGAGTCAAAGGAAGATGGCAGAAGAGAAGAACTATGGTGGTTGTGGCGGTGAGCTCGTAGTGGCAGGAGGTGGTGAGGCTTTTACCGTTTCCAACCGAAGATCTACGGCTACCGGAGAGAGGAGGTGGTGAGGCTACCGTTTGTTAGAGGGATTTGGATTAGATTAGAAACTTAGAATTTAATGAATTTGAGATTGTATGGAACATATCCCATTGAGACCCATTTAAAATACTTTTTTGCTTTTTATATATATAAATAGTGCCATGTAAACAAGATTTGCCATGTCATCCTGTCCACGTAATCAATTCTGTGCCACGTAGGATCAGAAACAAACTCAGTTAGTAAAGATTTAACTGAGTGGTGCCAGCACAAACTAAAAGTCAAGTTGGGGGTGCCGGGTGCCGGTATCGTACAACTTTTTTTTGTTGATTTTATTCAACTTTTAATTTTTTTCATTTTTTAGTTTCAGGGGTAGGGATGAGCTCGGTACCAACCGATACAGAATCGTTACTTATACCGAAAATACCGGTTACGTACCGGTATATGAAGGTAAAAAACGGTAGTGAACCAGTACAAGGAACGCCAAAGGTCGGTACCGAATTGGTATTTAAGATCTTTCGGTTCGGCAAATTTGGTACTCGAAAGCGAGTTCACATTGAACTCGAAAGCGACATGAAGGCGAAGTACCCGCAGTTGTTTGTTACTGTGACACTCTAGGTTTTTCCGAACGAACATCTTGTAATATCTTTGTGTATATATATGTTACTAAATGGAAACATGACTTTTTGCATGATATGTGTTGTATGTATGTATTATATATATATATATTTATGAGTGATGCTAGTGACTCGAGACCATGACTCGCAACCCCTCGGTTTCGAGTGGGCCACTCGGTCTCGAGTGGGCCTCTTGGGCCGTAACCGGTTTGGGCCGAAACCCCCCTAAGCCTATTTTTGAACCTTGTATAAAATCCCAACCTTTCCCCACTTCCTTCATTTTACACAAACACACAAACACTCCTCTCTCTCTCTAGAAACCCCAAACAACATCCCATTCTCTTCCAACTTTCGGTTCAAGCTCGGATCTCGGTCAAGAAATCTCGGTCAAGATCATCATCACTCGGACACTTCATCTTCTCGGTTCCTTTCCTTTGTTTCGGCTCCTTCTTCACAACCGGTTAGTGTTATATATGTGTACTAGATGCCTTGTATGTTTGATGAATGAAATATTTATGACTTGACCTCTTTTTACATGATCTTGATTTACTTAAATGAGTAGAAATCATGAGAAACATGAAGATTGTTGTGGTTTGTTTATGAGCATGCTAACTTGACATTTGAATAAATAAAAGAATGATATTTTAGGAATGTTTAAACCAATCTAGTCATGTTTAAAGTTACAAATGTATGTTTTCTTGTTCTTGCATGATGATCTTGTTAAAATATGTGATTTGGTTCATAAAAATGTATGATTATGTTAAGATGAAAACCCTAAAATTGATGAACTTGTGATGAACTTGTTGAAGATGACTTGAAGGTTTAAAAAGGGCAATGTTTGATCCATGTTTACTAATGGTCAGATTAGGAAAATTGTTAGTTGAAACCTTATTGGTTGTTTCCTGATTTGGGCCTGATGCTTGGTACAATTTAGCCTGACTAAGTCTGAATCAACACGTGAACAAGAAAAGGACAGCATTGCGACTCGAGACCACACGGTTGCGACTCGCAACCACAGCGTGACAACTCGAGACCACACGGTTGCGACTCGCAACCACAGCATAACAACTCGAGACCACACGGTTGCGACTCGTAACCACAGCGTGACAAGCCGAGACCTCCTGGTTGCGACTCGAGACCACCTTGTTGCGACTGGGCTGTCCACTTTGGTTATTGGGCCATAATGTGTTTAATATGGGCTACCTGTTGACTGGACTACGTGTTGCTGTTTGAATGTGTGAATGTTAGGGCCGGCCCAATAACCCACTGTATGTTGTATGCATGTTACGTGTTAGTCATGTGTAGATTATACGTGAATGCTTGTATACCAAACCTGACCTATACTGGTAACCATGTTAGGACGTGGTGACCAACGTGTTTGACAAAGTAACCTAATCTGCCGAGCAACCCAAGGTGAGTTCACACACTAAAAGCATGCGTCCCGTGGAGGGACACGGACCAACTACCAACTTTGGGAAAACACTTTTGAACCATTATTTCCGGGGGAAATCAGAATGGGTAACTACTATCTCCGGGGGAGATACGTTTGGATATTATTTATGAATCACAACTAGCCATGCTAAACGAAACTCTATCACTTTAAGTCCCTGCTTACAGTACCGATTAATCGCCGGGGGCGAACGGGTTATTAGTTGATAGCGCTATTAGGTTTGACAACCTCACACCGTGACCAGGGGAGATCGGGCGTGAACTAGTAGACCTTGCAACATGGTCAATGACGATAGACATTGACTCGGGGCACAACAACTTTCCGTCAACAGTTTCGGTATCTACAGTTTAGTGAGCTTACAGATGGGGTAGCTCCCCACAACGTGATTATAAATGCTTTATCTAAACAACTTAAGTTTTTGGTAACTAAATCTGGACAACTAGTGAACTCACTCAGCATTATTGTTGACCCCTTACTGCATGCTTTGCAGGTAACCAGTGACTGAGGAGCTGCTGCTTGGGGATGTGTAGTGTTCGTCAAAACCCGTGTGTTGGGTTTGATTATCTTGAACTAAGAACTATCTTTAAAACTATTTGGTTTATGCTTCCGCTGTTTTGTTTAAACTAATTATCGAACTTAAACTACGATGTTGCTAACTACTTTGGATAGCAAATATTTCTACTATTAATCAATGCTCAGTATAATTGGTGGCTGGATCCTGGTCGGTCACGCCTCCAAGCGGTGGTGTTCCGCATATGGGTTTTTGGGGGTGTGACAGATTGGTATCAGAGCCATTGGTTATAGTGAACTTGGTTTTAAAAAGGGGAAAATCTTTTTGGGAAAAACCAGACTATAACCTGTGACTCGCGACGACACTACACTCCAAGTGCAAGGCTCAACACATTTGACCTCATAGCTCGGACTAGTGTTTACTTGTTTGCTTACCTTATGTTTCCTGTTTTACTATACGTACTCGTGTGCCTAAATTAGATAGATACACCTCTCTCTTCTATCTCATTCTCGCTACATTGCAACATCACACTCATACTATGTTTTCTGATTATGAAGACAATGAGTGGACGTGGAAGAGGAAACATCAACATGACTCAGGCTCAATTCACTAACCTGCTTAACACGGTGGCTGCAGCTTTCGCAGCTCACCCTGGAGGTCAGCATGCACCTGCGCAACCACCCGTGTGTACTTTCAAAACTTTCATGGATTGCAAGCCTCTCCCTTTCAATGGCACTGAGGGTGCCATAGGTCTTCTGCACTGGATTGAGAAAGTCGAAGCTGTCTTTGCTGTCTGTGAGTGTCCCCCTACGAATTGGGTGAAGTTTGCTACTGCTACACTTGAAGGAAACGCGCTTTCCTGGTGGAAGGCGCAAATTCAGATGTTTGGATTGGAAACTGCTAATGCTACTGCGTGGGAGGATTTCAAGGACATGATTAAGGAGGAGTACTGTCACCGGGATGACATCCACAAACTTGAGAACGAGTACTATGCGCTTAAGATGGTTGGGTCAGAGATTGAAACCTACACCAAGCTGTCCAATGACTATGCTGCTCTTTGCCCAAACATGTCTCGACCTATGTATCGAAGAATCAAGTTGTACGTCAAGGGTTTGGCTCCAGAAATTCGAAGCCATGTAACTTCAGCCAACCTCACTACCATTCAGCCGATCGTTCGACTTGCTCACAAACTCACTGATCAGGCCGTAGAAGAGGGCCGGTTGCCCAAAAGGATCAGTGCTACTGTCGGAACTTCTAGTGACAACAAGCGTAAGTGGGAAGGAAGTCAAAGCAAGGATGCTAACCCCACTCAGGCCCCAGCACAGCAAAGGAAAACTGAAAACAACAAGGGCACTCAACAACAGGGTGGCTATCGCGGTAACCACCCCAAGTGCAACAAGTGCAATCGACATCACAGTGGGCCTTGTGGGAAAAGTCAGTGTCAGCGATGTAACAAGATGGGGCATGAGGCCAAAGACTATAGAAGTCCACGTCCCGTGGGGCAGAACCAGCAGCAACAACATCACGGGAACGCTAAGGGTTGTTTCCAGTGCGGAGCTGAGGGGCACTTTAAGAAGAATTGCCCTGAACTGAACCAGAACCGCAACAACAATCAGGGAGCTGGAAACAACGATCAGAACAACAATGCTGGGAATGGTGCTAGAGGAAGGGCTTTTGTGATTGGAGCAGGAGAAGCAAGAAATGACCCCAATGTCGTGGCGGGTAAGTTCCTACTCGATGATCGTTATGTTTCTGTATTATTTGATTCTGGAGCCGATGCTAGTTATGTGTCCTTGCGTGTTAGTAAGAAGCTTAAGCGTCCGCTTTCGTTACTAAGTTCACATCATATCGTCGAGTTAGCTAATGGTAGAAACATCGAGGCCTCACATGTTATCAAAGGCTGCAAACTAGAACTGTCTGGTCAGACGTTTAGTATCGATCTTTTCCCTGTTACTCTTGGAAGCTTCGACGTCGTCATCGGTATGGATTGGTTATCCAAGCATCGCGCGGAAATCCTCTGTCAAGAGAAGATGGTTCGCATTCCCCGCCGTTCTGGCAAACCCCTCATTATACAAGGTGGCAAAGGCGGAGAAATCTCCGGCGTTATCTCATTCTTGAAGGCCCAGAAGTGTTTACGAAAAGGACACACCGCTATCTTAGCACTTGTCACCAACACGCAGGAAAAGGAAAAGAGGATTGAAGATTTTCCAGTAGTGCGTGAATACCCCGAGGTTTTTCCTGAAGAATTACCTGGACTCCCTCCCCACCGTCAGGTCGAATTTCAAATCGAGCTAGCTCCCGGAGCAGCACCTATAGCTCGTGCGCCTTATCGACTAGCCCCCGCAGAATTGAAGGAACTCTCTACTCAACTACAGGAACTATTGGATAAAGGGTTTATCCGCCCTAGTTCATCACCCTGGGGAGCACCGGTACTCTTTGTTAAGAAGAAGGATGGCACGTTCCGAATGTGCATCGACTATCGTGAGCTGAACAAGGTTACCATCAAGAATCGTTACCCTCTCCCGCGAATCGACGACCTATTCGATCAGTTGCAAGGGTCGAGCTACTATTCTAAGATCGACTTGCGATCGGGCTATCATCAGCTAAGGGTCCGTAATGAAGACATCTCCAAAACTGCCTTCAGAACTCGTTATGGTCACTATGAATTCCTTGTTATGCCCTTTGGAATGACCAACGCGCCCGCGGTATTCATGGATCTCATGAACCGAGTGTGCAAACCTTACCTCGACAAATTCGTGATCGTGTTTATAGACGACATCCTGATCTACTCAAAAGTCAAGAAGGGCATGAACAGCACCTACGCCTTATCCTCGAACTCCTTCGCAATGAGCAACTGTATGCCAAGTTCTCGAAATGCGACTTCTGGCTTCGAGAAGTCCATTTCCTTGGGCACGTGGTTAACAAGGATGGAATTCACGTCGACCCTGCAAAGATCGACTCTATAAAGAATTGGCCTACCCCTAAGACTCCGACCGAAGTCCGCCAATTCTTGGGACTAGCAGGGTACTATCGAAGATTTATCCTGGGATTCTCAAAGATTGCTCAGCCTCTCACGGCTCTCACTCAGAAGGGTATGGTTTATAAATGGGGTGAAGCTCAGGAAACCGCGTTTCAGAAACTAAAGGATAGTCTTTGTAGTGCTCCTATTCTCTCGTTGCCTGAAGGAACCGACGATTTTGTGGTTTACTGCGATGCATCCATCCATGGGCTCGGTTGTGTGTTGATTGTCACACCCCGATTTCCACGTGTCACCGGTGGGCCCGGTGTGGGGTACAGTGACGTAGTTGGCATCGTCATAGACAATCAACACAATATAATAATGCACAGCGGAAGCAGAATAGAAACATTTCAACTTTTAAATAAAGTGTATTAATAAATATCACAGTAGTTGAAATGGATCCACAGGCGGATCAAATAAAATAAGATAAAATAGTTCAACAGATATATTGTCGTCCGAGCTTGCGAGACTATAGTGGACGCTCTTAGGAAACAACCAGCCTATTTCCGTATAGTACCTGCACTTAACCTTTTGGGAAAAATACGTCAGTTTACACTGGTAAATACAAATCGACTGACTCATTTTGAAAATGATTGAAAATTGATTTAAATGCACAAGGCATAAATATTTTTATTAACTTGGGATAATTATATAATATAAACTTGTGAACGATTTACATGCACTCGTATCTCTGGTGGCCCGGGATCTACTGTCCGGGCTAGAGATTAAATGACACACCACATTAAAGAGTTATACACGTCGGGTGTACGCCTACACCCCGTGCTCTGGTCGTGGCCATCTCGTAAGATAATGCCAAGGATATCCGGGACATGGTCAATAACCCCCCAAAGCCTTTAAGTAAGACAAAACTGTTTAAACGAAGTCGCACAAGCTATTCAAGACTGTACACCTATAAGGCGCAGGACTTGTGCGCCCGATCAAGCGGTATTTTAAATACCGTACCCCAAGCCCGTATAGGGAAAATAAGTCAAAATGTATTTACCTGAGCAAGTATAAGTCACAAATGATAAGTGTTGGTAGCTTTTACCGGGCCTCCTAATCTGGAACAAAGGTTTATAATTAACCTATTAGATTCCTAACGGCCTTTTATTTAAGCTTAAGCTTTGACCGGTTAGTTTTAGGAATGATACGGTTTACGCACGATTAAGCGAAAGACCGGATAGAATGTGATTTAGACCCGACAAGTTTGAATACTTGTATAATATGGGTATACTAAATACATTCTGGATTTTGAAATAAAAATGATATCGTTTGACCCGTTTCGGTCAATTTACGCAAACTAGTTACGTAAACCGAACCGAACGCGAAAAGGGCGTTACGGGTAGACCAAAGATTCAAATGCAAGTTCCCTGAGATAATATGCTTAAATATGATATTATATCAGTAAGTTATGTTCTATATTGCCCGGAATAATTTTAAACCCAATTTATGCCTTAGAAGGGCATTTTGGTCATTTAAAAGATAATAAAAGAGTAAAATTAGAAATCTGAGTTTCGGGTCTGGTTCATACAGTAAATATACTTAATATAACATATTATATCAGTAGGGTATGACCCATATATCAAATTTATCATTTAAAACCAAACTATGCACCGTAGGGGTATTTTAGTAATTTCACAAGAGCTAAAAGTGCCAAAACTGGAAGTCTGAGTTCATATACTTGTACTTACTGTTTTTATATGAAAATATGCTAAACACATCAGTAGGTATAAGTCTTACATGTTTAAAACAAGTATAACGCTTACTATGCGCTTAAAATGCTAAATATGCGATTTAAGGGCGTTTTCGGGTTTTCAAATTAAATCTGAGATTTTTATATTTCCAGAATACTTAAAATAATTTATTCATCATATAAAATCAGTAGAAAAAGGTTTCGGGTCAAAAGGATGTGTAAAACTCATTTTATGGCTAAAACGGTCAAAACCGACATAAGCCGAAATGACTAGGCGATCTAGGATCCGTTCAGCCAAAAATTAATTAAAAATCATCAAAATTCCCAGAATATTATATTACTTCTGTTGGTAAAAAGTTTCGTATCAAAACGTGGCCAGAAACGGGTTCTACGCGAAAAGGACCGTTTATGTAAATTTATAATGTAGTTTTACGCTAATGGCCATAACTCACAATCTGGACCACCAACTGATCCGAAATTTTCGGTGCAAGTCTACATAATAAAAATAAGGATTTCTATCCTTTCACTTTTCCAAAAATCCCGTTTTAAATCAAAAAGGGCAAAATAGTCAACTTTATGCATAAATCGGAAACATGCATTCGAATCGGCTAAGCATAGACTTAATCAAAGAAAATTCCAGAAAGTTTAACTAAAATAAAAATAGTCAAAAATACTTTCCAATACAGATCTCGAACATGCATGTACGAATCCGAATCGATAGCCTACGAAATAATCGTTTTATAAGACTTTCGGTTCCGATTCGTGTCTATACTATAGATTGTCGAGTTGATGATGATTAAAACACATTCTTATATGTGTTACAAGTTATTTATAATGATCAATCAGATTGCATGTCTAATACATTAACATTCAAGCTTATTTTTGCGAAAATCAATTCTGTTGACTTTTTAGAACATGTTTGACTCGACAATTAGCATGCATATAGTGGGATTCAGAGAGTACCCTTTAGAGGGTTTGTTTCCCACATAAATACCAATCTATAACAAGTTTCAATTCGAGAAATGACTGAAAGGAATCCGTTTAATCGGAAAGTCAAAGGTTATGAACACCCAGTTTGACTTTTAGTAATAAACACAACAAGAACGGATTAAAGAACGAATTGAAAGCTTACAAAGGTCCTATAGATGTTTAGTGAACACTAGGAATCAGCTTTGATGGTCGGATTAGCTCCAGGAAGTCTTGAGAGCCCTTGCAAGTCTTGAGAGTTCTTGTTCCCAATTGTAAATGCTCAAGAATGTGATCAATTTGGATTTAAAGCTGAAATCTTTAGGTTTACTGTAGTCATAGCCATGCATGGCTTATAATTGGAGCATTTGGAGGCGAAACATAGCTGTATTGCACTTAAAATCGGACCCAAATAACCCATTTTTGAAGTTTCTGTCGCTGGGCAACCCACGCGGCCCGCTTGGGCTTTCCCAGGCGGGTCGCCTGACCCTGGTTCAGCCAAAATAAGTTTCATGTATTGACAGCTTTGACCCCTGAACTTGTACGCGATGTTTCGGCTACTTTTCTCGACCCGTAAACCCCCAAACTTGGTTTCTAAGAACCTTAGGACTTTTACCAACATGGTAATGCCCTCGGATAACTTTGCGCTCAACCGAAAAGCCCTGAAATTCGACGTTGACGCTTTTAGTCCCTTAAGTACGGTTTTGGCCATAACTTTCTCATACGTTGACGAAACTTCATGAAATTTTTACCACATATTCTAGTGAGTATATTTTAGCTATACAAAGCTTCGGGTCTGCCAAAAGTTCACTCAGAGGTATAAATTAAACATGTTGACACTTTTGGCCCCTATAGTTTGAAATACTTCACTTTTGTGCAATTTCCGCGTCGTATGATCCATGAACCATCCGTTTAAGGTTATAAACATTATGTGGGGTTATCATAGAGTCTATTTATCCATTGTTGACACTTTGGACCCTTACGTTCCATAGTTTTCACTGTTTGTCACTTTTAGTCCCTCTAAAGTATGTTTTCACATAACGGAACCTTATGACACGTGTCAAGACATTATTGGACGAAATTTTTCGAGGTGTTACATTGATGCAACGCGACAAAGTTATTGCTTACGCCTCTCGACAACTTAAGACGCACGAAAGGAACTACACTACGCACGACTTGGAGCTAGGAGCAGTGATCTTTGCGCTTAAGATATGGAGACATTACCTGTACGGTACCAAGTGCGCCATTTACACCGACCACAGGAGTCTCGAGCATATCTTCAAGCAAAAGGAATTAAACATGCGACAACGTCGATGGGTCGAACTCCTAAATGATTATGAATGCGCCATCAAGTACCATCCGGGCAAGGCCAATGTCGTGGCAGACGCCCTCAGCCGAAAAGACACTACGCCCAAGCGCGTGCGAGCGTTACAACTTACTATCCAGTCTAACCTCCCTACCCAGATTCGAAATGCTCAGACTGAAGCTCTGAAACCGGAAAACATCAGGGCTGAATCCCTGCGAGGATCGAGACAACGACTAGAGCAAAAAGAAGACGGCGCTTACTATGTGGCAGGGCGCATTTGGGTCCCACTCTACGGAGATCTACGAGAGCTTGTGATGGACGAAGCCCATAAGTCCCGTTATTCAGTACATCCTGGTTCAGATAAGATGTACCACGACTTAAGGACCACTTACTGGTGGCCTGGCATGAAAGCCCACATAGCAGCTTACGTTAGCAAATGTTTGACCTGCGCAAGAGTCAAGACTGAGTATCAGAAACCAGCAGGCCTACTCCAGCAACCCGAAATCCCGAAGTGGAAATGGGAACAAATTTCCATGGATTTTGTTACGGGGCTACCTAGATCCCAACGCGGGAATGACACTATTTGGGTGATAGTAGATCGATTGACTAAGTCTGCACACTTTCTGGCCATTAAGGAAACAGACAAGTTTTCTACCTTGGCAGAAATCTATTTAAAGGAAGTAGTCTCGAAACACGGGGTGCCAACTTCTATTATTTCCGACCGAGACGCTCGTTTTACTTCCGAGTTGTGGCAAGCTATGCACAAATCCTTTGGCTCACGTTTGGACATGAGCACCGCTTATCACCCACAAACGGATGGGCAGTCTGAACGCACCATCCAAACCCTGGAAGACATGCTTAGAGCATGTGTGATCGATTTTGGCAAGAACTGGGAGAAGCATCTACCGCTGGTGGAATTCTCCTACAATAACAGCTACCACACTAGCATTCAGGCGGCACCTTTTGAGGCATTGTACGGTCGTAAATGCCGATCACCCCTTTGCTGGGCGGAAGTCGGTGACAGTCAAATCACAGGCCCAGAACTGGTGGTAGATACGACAGAAAGGATTACCCAGATCAGGCAACGCATGGCGGCAGCTCGTGACCGTCAGAAAAGCTACGCTGATAAGCGTAGGAAACCGCTAGAATTCCAGGTCGGGGACCGGAAGTCTCACCCTGGAAGGGTGTGGTTCGTTTCGGTAAACGGGGCAAGCTGAATCCGCGATATGTTGGACCATTCGAAGTTACCGAGAAAATCGGTAAGGTTGCTTATAGATTGAACCTGCCTGCAGAGCTGAGTGCAGTGCACAATGTTTTTCACGTGTCTAATCTGAAGAAGTGTCTGTCAGATGAAACACTCATAATTCCTTTCAAGGAACTCACTATTGATGAACAGCTACACTTTACTGAGGAACCGATTGAGATCACGGATCGAGAGATCAAAACCCTCAAACGTAGCCAAATACCTCTCGTGCGAGTCCGTTGGAACTCACGGCGTGGCCCAGAGTTTACCTGGGAGCGGGAAGACCAGATGAAGTGCAAGTATCCCCAGTTGTTCCCAAACGAAACCCCCAGCACTGAAGCTACAACCGAATTTCGGGACGAAATTCCAAACTAACGGGGGGATGATGTGACACCCCGTTGAAACACTCTAGCTTGACAGTGGCTGCCTTAACTTTCGGGACGAAAGTTCTTAAAACTTGGGGATAATGTGACACTCTAGGTTTTTCCGAACGAACATCTTGTAATATCTTTGTGTATATATATGTTACTAAATGGAAACATGACTTTTTGCATGATATGTGTTGTATGTATGTATTATATATATATATATTTATGAGTGATGCTAGTGACTCGAGACCATGACTCGCAACCCCTCGGTTTCGAGTGGGCCACTCGGTCTCGAGTGGGCCTCTTGGGCCGTAACCGGTTTGGGCCGAAACCCCCCTAAGCCTATTTTTGAACCTTGTATAAAATCCCAACCTTTCCCCACTTCCTTCATTTTACACAAACACACAAACACTCCTCTCTCTCTCTCTCTAGAAACCCCAAACAACATCCCATTCTCTTCCAACTTTCGGTTCAAGCTCGGATCTCGGTCAAGAAATCTCGGTCAAGATCATCATCACTCGGACACTTCATCTTCTCGGTTCCTTTCCTTTGTTTCGGCTCCTTCTTCACAACCGGTTAGTGTTATATATGTGTACTAGATGCCTTGTATGTTTGATGAATGAAATATTTATGACTTGACCTCTTTTTACATGATCTTGATTTACTTAAATGAGTAGAAATCATGAGAAACATGAAGATTGTTGTGCTTTGTTTATGAGCATGCTAACTTGACATTTGAATAAATAAAAGAATGATATTTTAGGAATGTTTAAACCAATCTAGTCATGTTTAAAGTTACAAATGTATGTTTTCTTGTTCTTGCATGATGATCTTGTTAAAATATGTGATTTGGTTCATAAAAATGTATGATTATGTTAAGATGAAAACCCTAAAATTGATGAACTTGTGATGAACTTGTTGAAGATGACTTGAAGGTTTAAAAAGGGCAATGTTTGATCCATGTTTACTAATGGTCAGATTAGGAAAATTGTTAGTTGAAACCTTATTGGTTGTTTCCTGATTTGGGCCTGATGCTTGGTACAATTTAGCCTGACTAAGTCTGAATCAACACGTGAACAAGAAAAGGACAGCATTGCGACTCGAGACCACACGGTTGCGACTCGCAACCACAGCGTGACAACTCGAGACCGCACGGTTGCGACTCGCAACCACAGCGTAACAACTCGAGACCACACGGTTGCGACTCGTAACCACAGCGTGACAAGCCGAGACCTCCTGGTTGCGACTCGAGACCACCTTGTTGCGACTGGGCTGTCCACTTTGGTTATTGGGCCATAATGTGTTTAATATGGGCTACCTGTTGACTGGACTACGTGTTGCTGTTTGAATGTGTGAATGTTAGGGCCGGCCCAATAACCCATTGTATGTTGTATGCATGTTACGTGTTAGTCATGTGTAGATTATACGTGAATGCTTGTATACCAAACCTGACCTATACTGGTAACCATGTTAGGACGTGGTGACCAACGTGTTTGACAAAGTAACCTAATCTGCCGAGCAACCCAAGGTGGGTTCACACACTAAAAGCATGCGTCCCGTGGAGGGACACGGACCAACTACCAACTTTGGGAAAACACTTTTGAACCATTACTTCCGGGGGAAATCAGAATGGGTAACTACTATCTCCGGGGGAGATACGTTTGGATATTATTTATGAATCACAACTAGCCATGCTAAACGAAACTCTATCACTTTAAGTCCCTGCTTACAGTACCGATTAATCGCCGGGGGCGAACGGGTTATTAGTTGATAGCGCTATTAGGTTTGACAACCTCACACCGTGACCGGGGGAGATCGGGCGTGAACTAGTAGACCTTGCAACATGGTCAATGACGATAGACATTGACTCGGGGCACAACAACTTTCCGTCAACAGTTTCGGTATCTACAGTTTAGTGAGCTTACAGATGGGGTAGCTCCCCACAACGTGATTATAAATGCTTTATCTAAACAACTTAAGTTTTTGGTAACTAAATCTGGACAACTAGTGAACTCACTCAGCATTATTGTTGACCCCTTACTGCATGCTTTGCAGGTAACCAGTGACTGAGGAGCTGCTGCTTGGGGATGTGTAGTGTTCGTCAAAACCCGTGTGTTGGGTTTGATTATCTTGATCTAAGAACTATCTTTAAAACTATTTGGTTTATGCTTCCGCTGTTTTGTTTAAACTAATTATCGAACTTAAACTACGATGTTGCTAACTACTTTGGATAGCAAATATTTCTACTATTAATCAATGCTCAGTATAATTGGTGGCTGGATCCTGGTCGGTCACGCCTCCAAGCGGTGGTGTTCCGCATATGGGTTTTTGGGGGTGTGACAGTTACGGCTTCGGCCTAATTTCGGGACGAAATTCCCTCAACTAGGGGAGGCTGTAACACCCCGAGTTTCGAAAGTCAAAGTCAAAGTCAAGATTGAAGTCAAAGGGAGACAAGATTGCAATTTGTGATCTGTCACTCCCTGCTCAATTCCTGTTTTGGCTTCTTTGACTCGTAGTTAGTCTAGTTTATGCTTAACGTTAGTTGTATTATGTGGAGTATTCATTAATAATCGAGGTTTATTCGACATTTATCGCATCATTGATCGCTTTATCGCTATCTCAATCGCACTCGCAACTCGAATTACGCATTTTGGTTACTGTTATACGTGTGTGTGTGCCTTATGTGTTACTTGTGCATGTTTATTTATTTATGTTAGAGTAAATTACAAGTTTTGTCCTTTATGTATGTCCCAAATTGCAGGCGCTGTCCTTTAAACCAAAACTTGACAGGCGGTGTCCTTTGTGTTTTCAAAATCTTACACGTTTTGTCCTTTAGACCAAACTTAGTTAGATTTTTTAGTTAAATCTGGTATCAAGGGGCTGTTTTGTAAAAAAAATTTATTCAGGGACTAAATTGTACAAAACTTATTATTATTATTATTATTATTATTATTATTATTATTATTATTATTATCAATATTATTCAGGGACTAAAAAAACCATCACCACCACCCTTCATCACCATCACCACCACCCTCCACTGCCACCATCACCACCACCGCCACCACCACCGCCACCACCACCACTACCGCCACCATCACAATCACCCTAATTCAACTCCATCTCTTTCCGATCTCTCACTCTTCTTCTTCAATTCACTTCCATTTCCACCTTTTTCCTCTGTTTTTCACCGATTCAAACTTCCTGCGAACGAATCAGCCGTCGATTTGCCCATTCCTTTGTTCAATTTCATCACCGAAGCAAAGGTTTCAGCTGTAGTTGATCTGTGTGCTCGATTGAACTGGTTTCACGCGTTGATTTGTCGATTTACTCCTGATCTGATCCAAGTTTGATTGCTAATGGTATGTGTGATGTGATAGATATTCGTTTTGTTAAGCTGGATCTACGGTTTTATTTGGAGTTTTGTTGATGTGAATGCTGGTGATTTGAATTGAATTGAAACTTGTAGATGTGTTTTTCCAGGTGTTTATTGTGTTTTGGTGTGATTAAATTGAATTTCAAAGATATCCATTTCTGAAGCCATTACACATATGTTGCTTTATTCATGATCAGATCAAAATTATTCTGAAACATCATAAGAACAAAAGAATAAACACATATTCAACCAAATCAAAACAAATTCGTATTACAATAAAGTGATAAATTGGGGGTTGCAACTTGCAATCAAGCAGGCGTCACTGGAGGATTCATTCTGATTATCGATACTTCTTTAACAACAAGCATACAAATTAAACAACCCTAATTATTAGGTTAATGAATTAAACATACATTTGAATTAAACATACAGATTGAAGCGTAAGACGGAAAATTAAGTGGCGAAATGTACCTAGGTAAGAATGATATAACGAGATGAGATCTGGTTATATGAATGTATGAATGGAATGAATACGAAGCTTCAGGAAGACTGTTGAGATCTGGCACAGATGAAAATGGAAGTTTGTTTTGAAATAATAATAATAATAATAATAATATTAATATTAATAATAATAATATTAAGTTTTGTACAATTTAGTCACTGAATATTTTTTTTTACAAAATAGCCCCTTGATACCAGATTTAACTGAAAAATCTAACTAAGTTTGACCTAAAGGACAAACCGTGCAAGATTTTGAAAACACAAAGGACACCGCCTGTCAAGTTTTGGTTTAAAGGACAGCGCCTGCAATTTGGGACATACATAAAGGACAAAACTTGTAATTTACTCTTTATGTTATGGTAATCAATCGAATCGCAATCGAACTCAATCGCAATCGAATCGCAAACGCTAAACGAAAACGAAATAAGGATGCTTGTATGTTGATATAGTAGTTGGGATTTAAAGTAATTTGACTAGGAAACTCTCTCGCATCGCAAATGCTCACAATCGCAATCGAAACGCCAAAACTCGTTGCACCGAACACACGAATCAGAAGGTCGATCGACCAGGAGACCGACCGATCGAACAGCCGCTCGAACGATTGACCAGCTGTCCGATCGGACGGCCTAACCGATCGACCAGCCCCTCTCCATTCCTTTCCACTTTGGGTAACCCTATAAATTCCCCTTGTCACTTTCAAACTTTCTACTTTTGGCAACTGACGTCCGACCAGCGCTCTAACCTTGCTTTTTCTCCGATTTCTCGCAATCCCGGTAAGGTCTCGTCCTAAATCTTGTACTTCCTTGATCTATACGCACTCCTACACCTTTCTATCTTTTGAATCTTAACTTTTAACCGCGAAATCATCAAGATTCAAGGTGTTCTAGGATGACGTCATCATGTGTTCTTGAAGAACTTCATGTTTTGGCCTCAATCCACCAAGAATAACTTGGATCTAACCGATTTCCACATAAACAAACAAAGATCTTTCATAGATCTGAACATATTCACAATGAAAAGGGATTGAAAGATGGTTTTTCCAACTTTCTTTCAACTCTTTTACACTCAATGCATTCAAAACCGATAGAATCGGAGCTTGTGCCGACTTTCTACTCATTCTTGTGGTTGTGTTGGTTCAAGATCTGGATTCTATCTACGAGGTTAACCGATTTCGGGTTAAACATGGAACACCGTCTTGAACAGTTAAACTGATCGGATTTGGGTGATTCCTGTCCGATCAGGGGTACCAAGTATTGACAAAGTTTCTGTTGCTTAACACGATATCATAACGTCTCGATAAAATGACAAACAATCAAAACAACCAAGTGTAAGACGAACAGGACGACCAGGACGAGGTGCCGTCCAATCGAACTGCTGTCCGAACGGACAGCCAATCCTAACGACTTGTACATTGGGTCCCATTCTTAATCATTTTTCCCAACATTTGGGGTTCGAATGTTGAACGAATTGTTGTCCGATCGGACTACCATCCGATCGAATTGCCATTCGAAACATAAAACATTTAAACTTCCACACTTAAACAATTTTCAACATGTTCAATGCACAAAGGATGCCACCCGATCGAACAACCGTCCGATCGAGTGACAACCTGCTGTGAACTTGTTCTCGATAAAAGTGTCCAACCAACCAGGTTGTCGTCGGATCGAACGACCGTCTAATCGACCGACCTGAAAGGTTGAGATACTTCTATGTTTTCAAAATGCTACAACAAAAACTTCAAAAGTCAAGCCATCATGCACAAACACATCCTTCCCAAAGGAAGAAACAATCCACTCGAACGACCATCCGACTGGACGACCGTCCGAACGGACTACCACTCGCACAACTGGATGTCCGATCGGATTACCATCCGAACGAACTGTTGTCCGACTCACTTGTACTTTGCATCGTTTTGCGCGTCGCTTATTGTTATGCTATTGATCTGTTCAGGCTACCCCTACTCTCTAGCGCTCCCTTCAATCCATCAATCTCTGTGAGTATACTCGATCCTTTTTTGCTTTACTCACTTTTGGGTGTTACATACGTTACTTATACTAAATCACCTCGAACACACTACGCAATACTTTAAACGCTAACCGTTACCGCATGTATACATGACTTAATGAATGCTTGTTTGTTATGTTTACACATGGAATGCTGTCTACCTGCCTTAGCAACGATAGTACTATTAGTTTGGACTCAGCACCCGTTCACTCGGGGGTTATTAAGGACAATTGCCTACATGGCTCACAGTGGTAAGTGTGTATCGCGAACTGCCTTGGGCAGTCAACCCGCAGTCATTGGTAGCGATAGGTTCATGTCGATAACTAACATGCCTCACTTCACTCTATGTACGTGTTGGTTATGCGTAACGCTTTCGAACTCTATATGTTATTATCAAACTTGTATGCTCGCCTTTACATTATGTGTATTGACTTTTACTTTAACGTATGTGACAGGTGCTTAGGATGCTTAATTGCTTTCTGTGGTGTGAAATCGAGGTTAGGAAAGACCTAGGTCAACAATAAACAATTGTCTGTAATAAGAATCTGAGTTGTCAAAACAGAACAATTTGACTAGATCTTTTTATAATAATTGTATTATCATTTATGACATGGTATGGGACATGTTGCTTTAAATATCTGGTAAATATATAGTTGTTATGGAAACTTCTGGACAATCTGTTTCGCTCAGTGTCGCGCCCCAATGTTTTCGCCATCGGTTGGAGTGTGACAGATTGGTATCAGAGCCATAACTATAGGGAATTAGGCAAGACTCGACCTAGTCCGGGTCGATGTCTTAGAAGAGACCTGGTCTATAGTTAGGAACCAACAGACCGACTCGTCCATGTCCAGTAGGGATTATGTGTGAGCATACTTACTATTTCTCGCTATTCTCGCCTACGCTACGCCATCACCGCACTCAAATTTTCAAAAAAATAAATGAGCGATTAAGTCGAGATTAGGTGTGAAAGCCACAAACTCTCGACTAAATTGCTTGTTTGACCCGCATTTTTATCTACAAACACGAGAATTTGCGTTGAATCAGGAGTGAAATCCATACTTTAACGCAGATCTTCGTCCCTATTTTATCAAAACAGGAACGAAGTTGTTAAGCCAGGGGTGAAACCCTAACCTTGACGACTCGATCCGACTTTTACTTGGTTTTCCAAAACTCTCACCAACGTCTCGACGGACTTCAACGACCTGAAGACACGGTATGACTAAAGGGATGCGTGCCAAACGCCCAAGAATCGAGGCAGAAGCACGGTCCTGAAAGTCAAAATGTGTACAACAAGTCCTTGTGAATAGTCGAATTACTTTGGATAGTCACTGTCTAATAGCCGCAGACGATCTATTTCTTGATTTTTATGTGTTTCGATTCTGAGCCCGCAACTGTTGACTTTGATGATTCGTCGATTTTATGTGTCTGTATGTGTATTTACCTGTTTATGTGTTTAAATTTTGGAGACTTATTCGATTTTTTCTTTCACTTCGATCGACACGCACGACCCGCGTTGCATATCTATCTCAAAACGTTAGCAAATCGCTACTACCGTAAGGAACACCGTACGCTTATACTATATTAATCGCTATACTAGACGCGATCGCTATATTCGAACTCTCGCAAACTTTGAATGATAGGTTTCTGTATTCTGACTGCCTCTTGAGATTATGTGCTTCTGTGCTCCTGTGATTCTATGCCCTACGTGCTTATGTGCTTATGTGCTTCTGTGTTTATGTGATACATGTTTCATTGTGTTCCGGAGCTTTAGTAAGTATTATACGTGTGAGGTGAGATTCGATTATGACGTGTCTGAGACCTATGACGATGTCTGTTCAAGACAATGTCAACTGGACCATCATCTGGACCCCGTCACCCACGACTCTCTCGCCAAGAACAGAGGGAAAAACTCCTTGCCGCTATCGTCGCTAAACAAGTGGTCAAGGTTGTACCCCAGATCGTGAGTGAGATTTACGAGAATGTTAGCAAATCGTCTGAGGAGTCTAGAACCGAAGCTCCTAAAGTTGCTACCAAGACTGCTTTCAGTTTCAAGCAGTTCATGGCTTGCGGTCCGAAGGAATTCACTGGAGAAGATGGCCCGACGGCTATGTTTCAATGGTTCGATTCCGTCGAAGTCACTCTGCGCCAGAGTGGATGTCCGGAAAATCTCCGCACTCTAAACGCTACCGGTGTCTTCCAGTCCCGTGCACTAGACTGGTGGACGGCCGAGAGAAACAAACGCGGAAATGATGCGGCCTATGAGCTGACGTGGGAAGAGTTGAAGGCCATCATGATGGACGAATTCTGCCCTCCCCATGAACGCCAAAAGCTGGAGGACGAGTTCTGGCACATTAAGCAGAAAGAAGGTGACCACGCTGCCCTGACTGCTCGCTTTAAGCAGCTCAGCATCATCTGTCCCGATCAAGTGAAGACGCCCGACATGACAATCAAGAAGTACCCGACTGTGTTGCAGATTTCGTGTATGCCGCAAAGCCAGCAACGATTGAAGAAACTTACTTGCTTGCCGCCGAAATCAACGACAAGCGAGTAAAAGCTGGTTTTTGGATAAAACTTCGAAGGACCTGCACCAAGTCACCGCCGCACCAACGGCTGAAACCGTCGCCGCTCAATCGTCAAAATCCTCACGCCGCAAGAAGAAGAACAACAACAGCAGCTCCAGCAACAAGAACTGTGCTGCCACCACCACTGCTGCTCCACTTCAAGCCATACCGGCTCAGGAGCAATCTCACCACCGCCTAGCACCAGTTACCTATGCACCACCTGCAAAGCGTGCATACACAGGCCCCCACCCTGCTTGCCCGACATGTTCTTATCATCACCCGGTGGGTCTCGCCTGTCGCTTCTGTGCTCACTGCCACATGTATGGCCACTTCACTGCTAACTGCCGTACTGGTCCCCGTCAAGCGCCAGCTCAAGCCACTGCTTATCAAGCTCTGCTCCCAGCCCCACAAGGCCAACAAGCGTCTCAGGCATCCGCGGTCAACGCCCGAGTCTGCTTCGCATATGGTGATCCCAACCACTTTGCGAACATGTGCCCGAACAGGGTGGTGAAACAAGAGCCCCAGCAGCAGCAGCCTCAGCAGCAGCAACAGCCTCAGCAGCAACAGCAAGCCGCACGCGCCAGAACTTTCAACATCAATGTGCGCCAAGCCCAGACTGACAACAACGTGGTCAATGGTACGTTCCTTGTGAATGGTATTTATGCATTATGTTTGTTTGATACTGGAGCTGATAACTGCTTTGTGTCATTTGAATTCGAGAAGCTTCTTAGTCGTAAGCGCTCCCATCTTCCTTCGTCGTTCGATGTTGAAGTCGCCACCAGAAGAACTGTCGCTGTTAATTCTGTTCTTCGTGATTGTACTCTTGAGCTCAACAATCACATCTTCCCAATCGACCTTATCCTGATGCAACTCGGAAGTTTCAACGTCATAGTAGGCATGGACTTTCTTCGCGAAAACCATGCTGAAGTTGTGTGCTTCGATAAGATGATTCGATTCTCGCTCGTGAATGGTGATTTACTATGTGTCTATGGTGAAACTGCTTCGAAAGGTCTTAAACTCATGTCCTATGTCCAAGCTAGCAAGTATCTCCACAGGGAATACAGAGCTTTCTTGGCTAACATTGTGGTAACAGAGAAGGAAAAGAAAGGAAAGACAGAAGTGAAAGACGTTCCTGTGGTACGTGAATTCCCTAATGTGTTCCCTGACGTTCTTCCCTGTCTTCCGCCAAGTCGAGATATCGACTTTCGTATCGACCTCATTCCTGGAGCCAACCCTGTTGCCAAAGCTCCTTACCGACTCACACCGTCCGAAATGCGTGAACTCTCGAGTCAGCTTCGGGAATTACTTGACAAAGGCTTCATTGGCCAGAGCACCTCTCCTTGGGGCGCGCTAGTCCTTTTCGTTAAAAAGAAGGATGGTTCGTTCAGGATGTGCATCGACTATCGGGAACTGAATAAGTTGACTATCAAGAACCGCTATCCCCTGCCTCGCATTGATGATTTGTTTGATCAGCTACAAGGTGCTACATGTTTCTCGAAGATCGATCTACGCTCAGGCTATCACCAGCTACGCATTCAAGAGGAGGATATACCCAAAACCGCGTTTCGCACTCGTTATGGCCATTATGAATTCATTGTTATGCCTTTCGATTTAACCAACGCACCCGCGGTTTTCATGGATCTGATGAATCGAGTGTGTAAACCTTATCTCGACCGTTTCGTCATCGTGTTCATCGACGACGTCTTGATCTATTCCAAGTCGAAGGCCGAACATGTGCAACATCTACGTTTGGTTCTCGAGCTACTCCAGGGGAATCAACTCTATGCCAAGTTCTCCAAGTGTGAATTCTGGCTAGAGGAAGTTCAGTTTCTGAGTCACATTGTCAATAGTCAAGGTATTCATGTCGATCCCGCGAAGATTGAAGCAGTTAAGAGTTGGATTACGCCGAAGAACCCGTCTGAAGTCCGTTCTTTTCTCGGATTGGCGGGCTATCATCAACGATTTATCGAAGGATTCTCAAAGATCGTTGTGCCGCTTACCGCTCTCACTCATAAAGACAAGCCTTTTGTTTGGGGAACCAAACAAGAGTCAGCTTTCCAAACCCTTAAGTATATGCTCTGCAATGCTTCTATCCTCACCTTACCCGACGGAAACGACGACTTCATCGTCTATTGCGATGCCTCGAACCTTGGTCTTGGTTGTGTTCTCATGCAACGGGACAAGGTTATCGCGTACGCATCTCGCCAGCTCAAGATCGACGACAAGAACTATACAACCCATGACCTCGAGCTAGGCGCAGTTGTTTTTGCGTTAAAGATTTGGCGACACTACCTTTTGGTACCAAGTGTACGATCTTCACCGATCATAGGAGTCTACAACATATCTTTGATCAGAAAGAACTCAATATGCATCAACGCCGATGGGTAGAACTTCTCAATGATTATGACTATGAGATTCGCTATCACCCAGGCAAAGCAAATGTCATTGCCGACGCTCTAAGCCGGCGAAGCTATCTACACAGTATTCCCAATGTTCCAGCCCAACATCATCTCGAAACCCTCATTCGCGAAGCCTAGCATGCGTGTTTTAATGAACGCACCTTGAAGAAGGAAAGGATTCACCACGATGGAGCCCAGCTTGTTAATAAATCGAATGGGATATTCCACTATCTGGACCGAATTTGGATCCCTAAGCGGAATGATTTGCAACAAATTCTGATGGACGAAGCCCATAAATCCCGGTATTCTATTCATTCCGGAGCCAATAAAATGTACCAGGACCTTCGCTACAAGTACTGGTGGCTGGGCATGAAGAGAGATATCGCCCTCTACGTTGGAAAGTGCCTGACATACTCAAAAGTCAAGGCTGAATACCAAAGACCCTCTGGCTTGCTCGAACAACCGCCGATACCCGTGTGGAAGTGGGAAAGCATAGCTATGGACTTCATAACCAAGCTCCCGCGCACGTCAACAGGTCACGATAGCATCTGGGTTGTCGTTGACCGTTTGACCAAATCTGCTCACTTTCTACCGATATGAGAAGACTACAAGGTAGAACGATTAGCCCGAATCTACACCGAGGAGATCATTTGTAATCATGGGACACCTCGCGACATCATCTCTGACCATGACGCTCGGTTTACCTCGCGACTGTGGGAAACGTTTCAAGCGGCTCTCAGTACTACCCTTAATCTGAGTACCGCATTCTATCCTCAAACCGACGGTCAGACGGAAAGAACGATTCGTACCCTTGAAGACATGCTCCGTTCGTGTGTCATAGATTTCGGTGGTAATTGGGACACTTACCTGCTGTTAGTCGAATTCTCGTACAATAACAGTTATCATTCCAGCATCCAAATGGCACCATTTGAGGCTTTATATGGAAGACGATGTCAATCGCCTATCGTGTGGCACGAGATCGAGCACTCGCAATTAACCGGTCCTGAGCTACTGCAAGAAACGACTGACAAAATCCTCCAAATTCGAGACAACCTGCTGAAAGCTCGGAGTCGTCAGAAAAGTTACGCCGATAGACGACGCAAGCCCCTTGAATTTAACGTTGGCGACTACGTACTCCTAAAGGTATCACTTTGGAAAGGTGTGGTCCGATTCGGTAAGAAAGGGAAACTCGTGCCTCGATATGTTGGACCTTTTAAAATTCTGGAAAGGATCAGAAAAGTCGCCTACAGACTCGAACTACCGGAGGAACTGAGTAACGTTCACCCGACTTTCCATGTTTCGAACCTCCGAAAGTGCCTGGCTGAGCATGATTTAATTGTACCTCCTGATGACTCCAAATAAACGAAACACTACACTTCGTGGAGAAGCCTGTCGAAATCATGGATCGCCAAACCAAGCAGCTCAGACGCTCGCGCATTCCTATTGTGAAAGTTCGATGGGAAGGCAAACGAGGCGCAGAGTTCACTTGGGAACTCGAAAGCGACATGAAGGCGAAGTACCCGCAGTTGCTTGTTACGGCTTCGGCCTAATTTCGGGACGAAATTCCCTCAACTAGGGGAGGCTGTAACACCCCGTGTTTCGAAAGTCAAAGTCAAAGTCAAGATTAAAGTCAAAGGGAGACAAGATTGCAAGTTGCGATCTGTCACTCCCTGCTCAATTCCTGTTTTGGCTTCTTTGACACGTAGTTAGTCTAGTTTATGCTTAACGTTAGTTGTATTATGTGGAGTATTCATTAATAATCGAGGTTTATTCGACATTTATCGCATCACTGATCGCTTTATCGCTATCGCAATCGCACTCGCAACTCGAATTACGCATTTTGGTTACTGTTATACGTGTGTGTGTGCCTTATGTGTTACTTGTGCATGTTTATTTATTTATGTTATGGTAATCAATCCAATCAAATCGCAATCGAACTCAATCGCAATCGAATCGCAAACGCTAAACGAAAACGAAATAAGGAAGCTTGTATGTTGATATAGTAGTTGGGATTAAAAGTAATTTGACTAGGAAACTCTCTCGCATCGCAAATGCTCGCAATCGAAATCGAAACGGCAAAAGTCGTCGCACCGAACACACGAATCAGAAGGCCGATCGACCAGGAGACCGGCCGATCGAACAGCCGCTCGAACGATCGACCAGCTGTCCGATCAGACGGCCTAACCGATCGACCAGCCCCTCTCCATTCCTTTCCACTTTGGGTAACCCTATAAATACCCCTTGTCACTTTCAAACTTTCTACTTTTGGCAACTGACGTCCGACCAGCGCTCTAACCTTGCTTTTTCTCCGATTTCTCGTAATCCCGGTAAGATCTCGTCCTAAATCTTGTACTTCCTTGATCCATACGCACTCCTACAGCTTTCTATCTTTTGAATCTTAACTTTTAACCGTGAAATCATCAAGATTCAAGGTGTTCTAGGATGACATCATCATGTGTTCTTGAAGAACTTCATGTTTTGGCCTCAATCCACCAAGAATAACTTGGATCTAACCGATTTCCACATAAACAAACAAAGATCTTTCATAGATCTGAACATATTCACAATGAAAAGGGATTGAAATATGGTTTTCCAACTTTCTTTCAACTCTTTTACACTCAATGCATTCAAAACCGATATAATCGGAGCTTGTGCCGACTTACTACTCATTCTTGTGGTTGTGTTGGTTCAAGATCTGGATTCTATCTACGAGGTTAACCGATTTCGGGTTAAACATGGAACACCGTCTTGAACAGTTAAACTGATCGGATTTGGGTGATTCCTGTCCGATCAGGGGTACCAAAGTATTGACAAAGTTTCTGTTGCTTAACACGATATCAAAACGTGTCGATAAAACGACAAACAATCAAAACAACCAAGTATAAGACGAACAGGACGACCAGGACGGGGTGTCGTCCGATCGGACTGCTGTCCGAACGGACGGACAGCCAATCCGAACGACTGGCCAATCCGAACGACTTGTACCTTGGGTCCCACACTTAATCATTTTTCCCAACATTTGGGGTTCGAATGTTGAACGAATTGTTGTCCGATCGGACTACCATCCGATCGAATTGCCATTCGAATCATAAAACATTTAAACTTCCACACTTAAACAATTTTCAACATGTTCAATGCACAAAGGATGCCACCCGATCGAACAACCGTCCGATCGAGTGACAACCTGCTGTGAACTTGTTCTCGATAAAAGTATCCAACCAACCGGGTTGTCGTCTGATCGAACGACCTTCCGATCGACCGACCTGAAAGGGTGAGATACTTCTATGTTTTCAAAATGCTACAACAAAAACTTCAAAAGTCAAGTCATCATGCACAAACACATCCTTCCCAAAGGAAGAAACAATCCACTCGAACGGCCATCCGACCGGACGACCGTCCGAACGGACTACCACTATCACGACTGGCTGTCCGATCGGATTACCATCTGAACGAACTGCTGTCCTACTCACTTGTACTTTGCATCGTTTTGCGCGTCGCTTATTGTTATGCTATCGATCTGTTCAGGCTAACCCTACTCTCTAGCACTCCCTTCAATCCATCAATCTCTGTGAGTATACTCGATCCTTTTTTTGCTTTACTCACTTTTGGGTGTTACATACGTTACTTATGCTAAATCACCTCGAACACACTACGCAATACTTTAAACGCTAACCGTTACCGCATGTATACGTTACTTAATGAATGCTTGTTTGTTATGTTTACACTTGGAATGTTGTCTACCTGCCTTAGCAACGATAGTACTATTAGTTTGGACTCAGCACCCGTTCACTCGGGGGTTGTTAAGGACAATTACCTACATGGCTCACAGTGGTGAGTGTGTATCGCGAACTGCCTTGGGCAGTCAACCCGCAGTCATTGGTATCGATAGGTTCATGTCGATAACTAACATGCCTCATTTCACTCTATGTACGTGCTGGTTATGCGTAACGCTTTCGAACTCTATATGCTATTATCAAACTTATATGCTCGCCTTTACACTATGTGTATTGACTTTTACTTTAACGTATGTGACAGGTGCTTAGGATGCTTAATTGCTTTCGGTGGTGTGAAATCGAGGTTAGGAAAGACCTAGGTCAACAATAAACAATTGTCTGTAATAAGAATCTGAGTTGTCGGAACAGAACAATTTGACTAGATCTTTCTGTAATAATTGTATTATCATTTATGACATGCTATGGGATATGTTGCTTTAAATATCTGGTAAATATATAGTTGTTATGGAAACTTCTGGACAATCTGTTTCGCTTAGTGTCGCGCCCCGATATTTCCGCCATCGGTTGGGGTGTGACAGCCGGTAACATAATGAACCAAACCAATAACCTATATGTTTGTACCCCAATTATAAGTTTATAATAAGTTTAGGGGGCCATTGTTTCTACTCGCACATGACCCCCGAGGCCCCCAGAATTTCGAATGACGACCCATATCAATAGAATATAAATAAAAGTCTAGCATGGTCTGGTTCACGCTGATCATCAGCGCATGGGTCACCACGCTTGGTGGAGTTGCTACGCCCATTCGAAGCCTATCAGAGAAGAAGTTATCTCGACGCTACTACCTCATCGGTGATTTTTACATACGTAGTATTGCACCTCAATCGTGTCATATTACTATCATTATTATTTTGATAAAAATATATTACATTACATTACATTAAAGCACAAACTTAATGAGCAGTGATCTTCAAGATCTGGGTCGTCTGTTTTGATCTTACATTACATTACATTACATTATATTACATTACACTTTACATCTATATTAAAGCACAAACTTAATGAATAGTGATCTTCAAGATCTAGGCTGTCTGTTTTCATGGGCGTAGCTTAGAAGGTTGCCGCGGAGGCGCCCGACCCCCCGAACTTTTCGCTCAGTAGTGTTATATATGTAACTTTCGTATAGAAATATTTGGATATATACGTTTTCGACCCCCCGGTTCTGTAGAAATTTTTGGGTATATACGTTTTCGACCCCCCCCCCCCCCCGGTTATTCGGGTCAAGCTTCGCCACTGTCTGTTTTGATCTTACGGTTGCATGACAACACCTCTCTTTCTCTATATTAAAGCACAAACTTAATGAATAGTGATCTTCAAGATCTGGGTCGTCTGTTTTGATCTTACGGTTGCATGACAACACCTGTATTTCTCTGCAGCTCTCATGATCTATTCTTTACCGTTGTCTTTCCTATCTCTGTCTTTAGGGTGGAGAGTATGATTCAAACACTTTAGGGTGTTTGAGTTTTCTCTACCCAATAATCTCATGCCATGTCAGCTCCCCCCCCCCCCCCGTCACTCCCCATTTTCTACTCAAACACCAGATATGATTCAAACACCCACTCAATTAAAAAAAATAAAAAATTTGATTGGTTCTCTCTCCCCTCTCTCTCTCTCTCTCCTCCATCCCTTCTTCTTCAACTTCGGTGAATAGTCACCAATTCCACTCCTTTCCTACTCCCCACTCACCAATCCACCACCGGAAATGATTCACCGATCGGCAACCCCCCTCCCCAATCCCACTCCCCGCAATCGTACCGTCCCCCCTTATATATTAAAAAGCATATACACTTTTAATTATGATTCACATAAAAGAAACATGTATAGAGATAATAGAGAAACGAAAGTCGATCACGAAAGAAAGAGAAAGGTAATCGGAAAAAGAAGGGTGGAGAAGGTACACCAGCGGGAAGCAGACGCTGGCGACGGCGGTAGTTGGGTTTCAACACCGTTCTCTGACGACCTAATAGATTCTCTCCAGTGACGGTAGGTTGCAAATGGTGGTTTGAAGATCTAGCCTCCAAGCTCCGATGAGATCATGCATGTCCGTTTTCACTACTTTGAAAAAAGAAGTTTAAGGTGGAAACAAGCTAAAAGCCTAAAACGGACTAATTGTCACAATCATAAAGTTTCAAGTGTTGAATACTTAAAACATTGATAACTAAACCGTAGTTATCTATGTTTAACATGCTGGAAGATTTTGCTTTTTAATTTGCAGCCCAGAGTGAAGCCCGTTGATATAGAAGTGTAGTCCATTTATTTGGGTGAATTCTAAACCAATTGGTTTTAAAGTTGAAGCCCATATTTTATTAAACTGCTTAATTCCTTAGACTATTTGCTTGTTGGTCACAATTTGATCAAAAGTAAACTCAGAAACAGAAAAACAATGCACCAAGTTTTGGAGGGACTCTTTTCTTGTTTTATATATCATATTAAACTACTATTGTAGTTGTACATAATCAAGGAAGAACTCACTTTATTTACAGAGTGAAACAATGCAAACGACGACGGTGATTTTTTTTTTTACTTGGTCAGATGTAGTGTGCATTCCGGTCTACCCAATACACCTGGTCTAACCATGTAGGATTTTGATGACCTAGTGACCATCCCCACGTGGTTTTTTATGATAATGAATAATGAAAGATAACAAATGAAATCACGTGATAAAGTTAAAGTTGCTTAAAGAGATAGTAATGGCTATAATTAGGTATTAAAACACTTATTATTATATATATAATTGAAGAAGTTGTTAGCTAGTGTAAAATTATATTGACATGTAAGTGACTCACAAACATAATCTTATCTAATCATATATAATGTGATGTTATCTCATTAATTAATACATATTTGACATGAAAAATCTAAATTAATATTGTTGTAATTTTCATGATTTCTATATTTATTTAATTAATTATATATTTTAAGATAACATCCTTATTTTATAATTCAAAATAAATTAAAATGAATAATATATAGAATTAATTTTTATGAAGTCATATGAATAGTATTTGTGTCGTGTGTATATTTACTTAAAGCCTATAATTAATTGAAAAGTTCGATTTGAAACAATCCATGAGATCGAACTACGATTAATAAATACAAAATTGCGGTAAGATGTAGGTTCAACCGTATTACTACATCATGAGATTCAACCACAACTAATTTCTCAAACAACTTTAGAAGTATCTAAAGGGTTGTGAATGTAATCGCTCATTATTTGAAGACAATTGCAAAAAAAAAAAAAAAAAAAAAAAAATCCGTACGCTCAAATCATATTTAAAAACTGGCCCCGCGTTATAATCAATTCTGGTTATGTGTAAAACACACTTAAATTAGGTTGCAAAACACTTGGGTAAAAAATTGATGCATGTATGTGATTAATAAATACTACTGTAAAACCTATAAAGTCCAAAAGGGAACATGAACAACAAAGCAAAAAACATAAACTGAACTCTACATCCATACAACTCTACCAAAAACAAATATGTATACAACTAAGAATCTTATTTTAGAATCATGTGTTACACTAAAACCCTATGTCTTTCAACTCTCAATGCCAAGCAGATGCTGACATAAGATCCCTATCTTTCCATCCCATTAACAAAGCTCCATCTTTCTCCACCAAAGTATAATGCCCAGAGTAACACTTGAGCAAATTCCCTATAACCGAATTCACATAACCGCTCAACGGAGACTGCTTGAACCCCGCCATAGTTAACCTCGACCTCCATTTTCTAAACAACTCATGTCGTTCCACTCTCTCCTTACCCTCACACGCGATAACATTCACTATATCACGAGCCAAACAATGTTGTTCCACGTTTATTCTGTCTTTTCGATCCCGCGCTAAAGTTGCATCCAGCGACTCGAATATCGCCGAGTAAAAATCCAACGCTTCCAAGAATCTCGGAAAGAAAGCGGCGGTATTTGTGTTCGATTCTTGTTCGATTAACGTTACCACTTTCGGTGAAAGAGACTTCACCATTCGTAACAGCTCGTCGCGCGGGTTATTCACATCGACGCTTTCATCAGGCATGTGGTGGAGTTGAAACGGGAAATTAACCGCGAGGGCTTCGTCAGGTCGAACGTCGAGCATTTCTTTGGTCACAAACGGGGCGTAAACCGGAAGCGAATGAAACTCGATTGGAATTTTGAACTTTTCCGAAAGAAATTCTAACCGGTTTCCAACTAAATCCAAACTGTCCCCACGCGCGTATTTCGAGACCGGATCGTCGATCCCCGTGATCCGAACATGTGGCGGGCCGCCAGGTCGAGCGGCAAGGGCTTGCAAAAGAGTCATCCATTGGGTCCCTTGACCGATTTGGAAGTCAATGATGTGGATCCGGTCTTCACTTCTGCAAGCTTCTGCTATCGCACCGTTTGCAGCCATATACCCGAATTTCAAATACGGGCATACTTCGTATAATATATGCATGTACGAAAGTAAATCTTCCCCTACGGGCTCGCGACATTTAAGAGCCTGATAAATGTAACTACCCGATAACTCCCTTCTAGCCACCAACCCTTCCACCATATACGCACCGAGCCTCTGAATCGGGTCACCGGTAATGGAAACCAAAGCGCGTGCGCGTTCGACTAAATTCTCAAACTCGTGAATCTTGTTCCCAGCTAGAGCACTCGCACATGCAATGAGCAACTGCTTTAGATTGATATTACTATCATTGTTACCAGATAGGCCATATCTCGGGCCATATACTGCTTGCGGTTGGACCATGTTTGAACCGGCGGGTTCGTGGGTCCACTGTTGCGGCCACTTGGTATGACCAGAGGGCCCCTCATCTGAAGCCATCAGCGTCGTTTCTATATCCTGAAGAGCGTTTTTCATGCAGTGAATACTCTCCGATTGGTTAAAAGAGGTACAAACTTCAAAGGAAGAAGGACTAGCACCTGAGCTCAATGTTTCGGAATCGAACGGGTTCGAAAAAGGACAGTTGGGAGAGTTTCGTACTTCAAACTTTTCGATTAACGTGGACGCCACGGGGAGTTTTTTGTTGGGCGAGGAGTAAGTTGACGGTTGACCAGTAAATCTATAAGCGTAAAACTGTTCTGATCCCATGCTATATGATAACCATCAGATGATGTACATCATTTGCTTGTTTTGAAGGTTAGTATTGTTTTGTTGACCAAAGAATAACTGCAGGGTCTATGGCTGTGTATGTCTGACTTCACAAGTTTATAAATAAATAAGCCTGCAATATAAATGCAATGAATGAATATTGTTACATACTTGATTAACAATATTGTTTGATGAATCAAACAACCATCAGAACAACAGGGCAGCTGCCAATACTACAATACTCTATAAGTTACTCACACATAGCTACAAATCATATGCCGATTTAACACTTAAACGAGACGTATTTAATCGAAATATACTTCTCAGAATAAAGATCAATACCCGTAAGAGCTCTAAAGATCTCATGAAAGATTGGGAAAGAACCAAACTAATTAGTCTACCACAAATTTGAAGTAATTAACCATAAAAACAGATATCAACTAAGGTGTGTAGATATAATCAAAGCCTTTAATAAAAATAAAAAATAAATAAAAAACTCAACCCATCAACCAAATCTAATAAAAATCAACTCTTTGACTCGATTTATTCAACGATATAAAAAAACTAAAAAACAAATATTTAAAAATGAAAAAAAAAAAAAAAAAACAGAGCTTTCTTCTCTCAAGCATTTTAACAAACACCTTATGGACAAACCTAAAAACTTATATTATGATGGCAGAAAGAACATATAAATTTATTCCATTTGATCATTTCAATATGCAATCTGCAGGTAATAATAATAAACAAATTTTGAACTAAATCTTTAAAAAAAACAAAACTTTCTTCTCTCAAGCATTTCAACAAACACCTTACAGACAAACCTAAAAACCTATATTCTGATGGCAGAAAAATCATACAAATTTATTCCATTTGAGCATTTCAATATGCAGGTAATAACAATAAACAAATTTGAACTAAATCATTAAAAAAAACTATTGATTTTGCAAGAAAGAACAGCTGCAGAGCTTCGATCAGAATCAAATTTCACAAGAAAAGTTCATGTGCGTACCTTCAACAAGAAGAAAGATTACAAGAGCTGAAAGATAAGATCATATGATTATAAAATTATATTTGTTTTTTTATTTTATTTTTTGGGTCGTGTATGAAGCTTCAGGAGAATTTGTAAAACAAGCGGCAGGGGGTCTTATATACGCTGAGAGATGACGGAAGCTAACGGAACCGTTAGGGGTGACGTCATTGACAGCGTCTTGTTAACATCAATCAAAGTAACGGACCCTCCACCGACCGTTGCCTGTTTCAGACTCTATTGATTTTTATATTTGATTCTACATTTGTACTCTAACCGTGCGACCAGATAGAACGTTCTACACGTTCCTTTTAGACTATAAACTAATTTAAGTTTATGATTAGTATATTTAGTCTCTATATTATAGGATATGTTTGGCATGGAGCTTTTAGAAGTTTTTAGGAGCTTATAGCTTTTAAGAAAAAGCTACTAAATAAAAAGTCTTGTTTGGTTGAAGCAGCTTGAAGCTTTTAGGTTAGGAGCTTGAAGCTTTTGGTTAAACGCTTCTACTAGTAGCGTTTAGAAGAAGCTACAAGCTTTTAGGGAAAAAATGACTATTTTATCCTCTAAAGATAATGAACTTTTTAATGCACAAGTTTTTTAAATTTTCAGTTATGTCCATTTTGGTCATTTTATACATTTTATTAAAAGCTCCAACTCTTCTGCCAAACATCAAATATATCTAAAAAGTTACAGCTACTAGCTATCAGCTACAGCTATCAGCTACCAGCTTCCAGCTATCACTCACCAGCTACTTTTGCCAAACATACCCTATAACTGTTACATGTTACATTGGCTATCCTAATATTTTTCGAGAAAAGTGTCCGGATAGTCCATGTGGTTTGCCCAGATTTCACCTATAGTCCCTACATTTTTAAATTACAGCTATAGTCCTCAAGTTTTGCAAATTCGTTCTCGGATAGTCCCTGAAACGGATGGGGGTTAGATTTTGGTGTTAAGTGGGTGTGAAATGACTAAAATACCCAACATTTTAGTTTATGACATGGAACGAAATTTGTAAAAAAAGTGAAATAAAATATATGTGGGTTAAAAGGGGAAGGGGTATGGTCCCAAATGGCGCGCATAGCCACACACGTACACGATCATACCCACAATTAATAAACACTCATCCGATGTTAGAGTTTTTCCTGAATAGGAACACATACGCACGTGTAGGAAGACAGCTCACGTAAACGACATGCAGTACAGCTGGACAGCAGCATGCAACCAATCAGGTTGCAGCAGACTCTGCAATTACACCTCTCACGATGGAGTAATCGTGTAGGGGACAACAAGTACGAAAAAGACGAATATGTGGCACCAATCAGTCGTCGTTAGATGTAGTCACACAATCTCCACTAACGGATGATGGCAGGCCCGACTGAAGGTACACTTGAGCGATGACGTGGGCTGATTGGCCTTAGCAAAACTATTGTTGTCGAAGAATACCCACTTGGTCCCCTCTGGCAAGATAGGTAGTATATGCAGAGATGGCGGTGACATGGCGCAACGTGATTGCCCAATCAATCACATTGCGCCATGTCACCGCCATCTCTGCATATACTACCTATCTTGCCAGTGGGGACCAAGTGGGTATTCTTCGATAACAACAGTTTTGCTAAGGCCCATCAGCCCACAATCCTTCTCTCCTTCTTCCTCCAGCTATAAATAACAGACTCCTCCAAAGGTTTAAGAATCAACTCTCTTACTCTCTTACAATTAACACACTCATTTACTATCCTTAAACGAATACTTATTCTCATCCCGCAGGGTGGTTACAAGGAGAACCCCCACCCACCACCTCTCCTCCTTGTAACGAGTTTCACGGTGTTTTTGTTTTGCAGATTACTCTCAGGACATCATCAGTCATTGATTAGAAGAGACTAAGGATTAACCACCTTGTCGAGACCACTTCCTTGGTTCTAGAGCTAAGCGGATAGAACCAGTGTTTCTTCAATGGGTCAATCCGATCCGATCCCGTTAAGACTATATCCAAACCCACAAATTTCGTATTATGGTTTAATAAATTTGCTCCCCTAATTGAAAGCTCTAAATTGATTACCACTTGCTTCTACAACTTGTTCAATCAAAAGACATAGAAAGGGCCTCGCAATGAGGGTTTACCTACAATTTGTTATTATTATACTTTTTTAGTAGGGACAATTACATATATTCCCCTACAAACTTAATAAATTATATATATACCCGGTTCAAAATTTAATTTACATATATCCCCTTTCTAAAACCTAAAAATATCAAATAAAGCCATTTTGATTTATTATATTAAAATATATTAGAGAATGACTATTTTGCCATTTTTTACTGAACCTAAAATTTTTCAAATTTACATATTTTAACTAGTTTTTTTCATTATTTTTTACTTTTTTTTTAGTTTGTACAATTTTCTTTTTCAAAACACAAACTTGTTGGAAAAGCCAATCAGTTATTTTATACATCCTACTAAAACCTATTCATTATGAAGCAACAATCTTTAAAACAAATATTATGTTCGAATAGAAACTGGATCGCTAACACACAAAAAGGGAAACAAAAACTGAACATGGATGTTAGAATCACAAAAGGAAATTCTGCACAAGTAATCACCAGCAAGCTTCTAGCGTAAAGCTTCCCGGCTTCCGGCGATTCCGATGCGTTATCTTCTCCTTCTTCTTCATCGACGTCGTCATTTTGTAATTCCTTTCAATTTCTGATAAATCTGAATATAGGGTTTCATTAACTTAAATTGTTTTGTATGCCGAGGAAGTGGATCGAAGATTCAAGTAATTGAAGGTTAATCTTGAATAATTAGTAAAGTTGAGGAATTATTTAATATGTTTTATTAAAGTTTGGTTTATTTTAGGTAATTGGTATTGTAATTGATTTAGGAAAGGTTCAATGTCTTTGAGAGAAAGTTTAGTAATTGGTTTAGGAAAGATTTAATATCTTGGAGAGCAAGTTTAGTAGTACTATAAATAGGGGTCTAGATTATTGTTTTATTTGTCCATCTTTCTTTATAAGTTCATAAGTTTGTTTGATTGAATAGAAAGAGTCGTGGGTTTGTCCCCCCCCCCCAATATCTCATGTTCGTGTTTGTTGATACGATTGTTTGAACCGACTAGGCCAACAATTGGTATCAGAGCTACGGGTCATTACACATCACGAAAGAACACGATAGAAAGAGAAGAGGTAATCGATTGGAGGTTAGTCGTACACATCCATAACTGTCAAACTCGGTGATTGATTGAAGAAAAAAATAGCCCAACTTTATTCTTGCTTGGTCTCGCCGACTGCAAGGAAGGAGTTAGTGCCAAGATTCGTTTGTACGCAGAAAAGAAATCCAAAAGTAGATCATGGCTGGCGATAAAGAAGGGAACTCATGAACAGTGAAAGAATCGATGGGTGATTTTGTTTTGCAGGGCCCAAAGTTAACTTCGACCAACTACGCAGCATGGTCGGTTATGATGAAAGTTGTTTTGGGAGCAAACAGTTTGCAAGATGCGATTGGTAAAGAAAAAGGATCGGGAATTGAAGAAAGAAAGAAGTTTATGGCCTTAGGTGTCGTCTTCCAAACCCTACCTGAAGACATGATGCTTCAGATGGCTAAGTATTCAGAACCGAAAGATGTTTGGGAAGCGCTAAGAGTTCGTTATCTTGGTGCAGAAAGAAGGCAGAAAGCTCGTATTCAAATGCTAAGAAGCTAGTTAGATGGATTGAAGATTAGTGAGATAGAAAGTATTGATGAATATGTAGCGAAGCTGGGTGGAGTGCAGTCAAAGTACAAGAGCTTGGGAGCAACCCTCAAAGAAGAGGTTGTGGTGAGAAAATTCTTGAACTCTATGCCTGATAGATATTTACCTATTGTTTCTTCGATCGAGCAATTCGCAGATATCGAAAAAATGGCGTTTGAAGATGTGGTTGGACGTTTGAAGGCATATGAAGAAAGAAACAAGTTCAAAAATTTGAATGAAAGTTCATCCCAAAGTCAGCTTCTGTTCACCCATAATGAAAAGAAAGTTGAAAACTACCAAGGACGTGGTAGAGGACGTGGAAGATACAACGAACGTGGAAGAGGGAATCCAAGATGGAATAATGAATGTGAAAATAAGAATGATGAACAGGGTGAAGATCAGAGAAAGAACCCTGAAGAATGGCAAGACAGAAGAAAGAACTTGAGGTGATAAGATTGGGAACTACTCGAGCGAATGTAAAGCACCAAGCAAAAGGAAAAAAGAAGCGAATCTGACAAAGACAGAAGATGTACATGATATCGATCCATCTTTGTTCATGGCAGTTTGTTCGACAAAGAAAGTAAGTTTGAATGAAGAAAGGGTTATCCCTGGTGTTTTTGAAAAGAATGAAGAAGGAATGTGGTATTTAGACAGTGGTGCAAGTCATCACATGTTAGGAAAGAAAGAGTTTTTCACTACCTTGGATGAATAAGTTTCGGGTCAAGTAACATTTGGTGATGGATCTTTAATTGAAATCAAAGGTAAAGGGAATGTAACCGTGGTAAGTAAGAATGGCGAAAAGAAAATGTTTTTGTGATGTTTTCTACATGCCTAAGTTGAAAACCAATCTTCTTAGTTTGGGACAGTTAGATGAAGAAGGTTGCAAGATTGAAATAGCCAATGGGATGTTAAGGCTACATGATCAGAAAGGAAGACTGTTGATGAAGGTTTAGAGAAATCTGAATAGAATGTACAACATCAAGCTTCAGGTATGTTGTAATTCTAACAACTGTGAAGATGAAAAGAAAGAAAGTCCTGATGTGAAAGCGATTATGAAAGTAAGAGAAATTCGGTTTGGAACGATTCCAAAGGATTTGTTTGGAGTTCATGAAAGTATTGGTCAAGAACGAGTTGAAGAGAAGAAGCAAGTTAAGAAAGAAAGTAGCAATGTGGATTCAAAGTTAAATACTGAAGGAACGAATGCAAAGTTTGAAGAACCAATGAAACAGGTATGCTATAGGCACTTGAAAAGGAGGAACAAAGGCAAGAAGAAAAACAAGTCAAGATTAAAGGGGTGAATGAAGGTTAATCTTGAATAATTAGTAAAGTTGAGGATTTATTTAATATGTTTTATTGAAGTTTGGTTTATTTTAGGTAATTGCTATTGTAATTGGTTTAGGAAAGGTTCAATTTGTTGGAGAGAAAGTTTAGTAATTGGTTTAGGAAAGGTTTAATATCTTGGAGAGCAAGTTTAGTAGTACTATAAATAGGGGTATAGGTTATTGTTTTATTTGTCCATCTTTCTTTGTAAGTTCGTGAGTTTATTTGATTGAATAGAAAGAGTCGTGGGTTTGTCCCCCCAATATCTCGTGTTCGTGTTGGTTGATACGATTGTTTGAACCGTCTGGGCCTACAGTAATTGGTTTTGAAATTGACAGAAAAATTTGGTGTTTTGAAGTGCGATTTGAGGATTGAAATTAGGAATGTTTGTAAGCAAAGAGTTTTGGATGTGCATAGGTGGGAAGATGAATTTGAATGGCAATGGAGGTTAACGATGAAGAAGCGACAGACGTTTTTGGATTCTGGAGTGGCAATAGGATTCCAAGGGTATTTTTGTCATAATGTAAAATTCTGTGAAAGAAAGGGAAACATGTAATTTAAATTCTAGGTTGGATCTATATGTAGTTAGGTTTCAAAATAGGAGGATATATGTAATTCTCCATTTTTAGTAATATAAAAAGTAAATACAAAATAAACCAAATGAAAAATACCATCTAGTTTGGGAAAAAAAAAGTTTGCCTATTGAGCTTAAAACTAAACATTGGTCACAACAGCCAGAGGTCGAGATGATTTTTCAGACTAAACATGTTTAATTGTAATGAATGTCATTAAATGAGTGTAATTTCATTTGACCACATTTAAACTGTCTTAATGTCATTAAATGAAGTTTCAAAGGTTTCTTGTGTGTTCCATGTATTTTGATAGTAAGATCAAGAAGTACACACACTGTTAACCACATGATAGTAAGCTCGTTTGCTTTCTATAGGTGGTCGGGTGGTTTTAATTAAGGCGGTGCTTGAAAGTCTCCCCATTTACTATCTCTCTATTTTTAAGGCGCCGGTTAAGGTCATTCAGTCTCTGGAATCGCTTATGAGGAACTTTTTGTGGGGAGGATTGGAAGAGGTTAAGAAACTGCATCGGGTGGCTTGGGATAAAGTCGCGCTTCCTAAAAATGTTGGAGGGTTAGGCCTTTGTAAACTTAAAACGGTGAACGAAGCTCTCCTCTCTAAATGGGTTTGGAGATATAAAGTTGAAGAGGAGGCTCTTTGGAGAAAAGTCATAACCGCCTGTCACGGGAACTCGAGGAGGTGGTCGTTTTGGCCTCTTAACCGAGCTATATCAGGTATTTGGAAAAATATTATATGTTTGGTTTCAAAAGTGCAATTAAGGGGAAAAAGGATTCATAGCTTTTTTAAAGGCACAGTGAGGAACTGTTGTAGTATTCGATTCTGGGTTGATCATTGGATTGGGGACAGTCCGCTTATGCTTTTATGGCCTACTCTGTTTGCATTGGAAAAAGTCAAGGATTGTCGGATTAGAGATCGTATTTCAGTTTCGAGCGAAACAGGTTCGGTCAGATGGGATTAGTTGCGTCTTCCGGCCTCTCAGGTGGAAGCGGCTGAGCTGCAAGGCTGTGAGGTTTTGTTAGCTGGGCTGCATGTTTCAGAGGCGAAAGATAAGTGGAATTGGACTCAGAACGCATCGAGTATTTACTCGACTCAGTCTTTTAAGAATCTGTCATTAGATCCGGATATGTGACGGGTGGTCCATGGGACAACCCTTAAGTGTGTTAAAAGACGAATTAATCCCTCATTTGATCATGTAATTGTCTTGAATTAGATAACTACGGTTGCTTGTGTTTCAGGTACATTTGGAGCTTAAAAGTATGGAAATAAAGCTTCGAATAGACACGACTGGATTGGAGATTGAAAGACGGAGAATAAATGAAAAAAATAAATTTTGGAATTGAAGAATTAAGAAGATAACATGATAGAGGATGAAATTACGAGAACGCAGGCGAAAACGGTGAAGAAAACGGAGTTGAAACAAGAAAGTTATGAAGAAAACAAAATTGATTGCTGAAGCCTACCGTAAATTACGGTAGCTAGCATAATTTACGCTAGACACTGACAATCTTTTTATCACCGTAAGGCAGTAAAGACTCAACGTAAAGGTTTTAATGCTACCGCTGACGCAAAAAGTGTAACTGCCCTCTTTTAATCCGTTTTCAAGTGCCTTTTCACATCTATCATCATTGGGAACGTTTCTCAGCACTTTGGGGGCGATTTTGGTTGGTTCTACTTGGTTCTAAACATTTGGTTTTGGTTTTTGATTCGTATGAACTTGAACTTTGATGTTATGATGATCAACCGAACAATGTCCAGCTAAACTTGTGGTGATCATCTTAGGTGAAGGTTTTCTATAACTCTTGTGTGTTTGTTCCTTTATTTCTAGAATGATAACTTTGTGTTTGCTTTGATTATCATGGTGTATGAATATTTGATTGTAGCTTGTTAATTGGTATTGCAATTCTAGTCTAAATCGTACGTTCTTGGTGTCGTTGACAATCAAGATATCACGGGAAGGGTTAGGGTTGGATATTGATTAACTGATCTTCGGGAAACAACCTCGCATTCATATAATCCGAGTACTTTGTTCCCTTTTATCACAACAATTGTTTATACATGAGTTATGTCTATGTAACTCTTTCTAGTTGGAATTTCGCACAAGTGTTAAAAGAAACTGAATCCTAAGATGGTCATTGTTCTCATAATCTGAATTAAAAATCCAATCTTGATTAGTAAGTAGTTGATAATTTAGTTTTCTAAAACAAACAATCCAAATCATTGATCTTTAATTTATGCATATTAGGTTAATTGTAGTTAATTTGCAAGACTATAGAATCAACACATTTTCCACAAACTCCCTGTGTTCGATACCCATTTACTGCTATCTACTAGTTGTAATTTGGATTAAATTTGCGTGTACTAGGACAGAACGTCAAATTTTGGCGGCGTTGCCGGGGAGTAGTGCGCAACGTGTGTTAATTTAGTAGTTTTGTTTGTTATTTTCGGGTTTACGCTGGTTGTGTTTAGTGTGCAGGTACCACAGGTGTATGCATACTAGGGGCTCTCACAAGTCATCACCGCTATCGTTTGATCCGGAAATTGAAAGAACTTTGCGTCAAAACAGAGTTTTGTTACGAGAAAACAAAATCGTTGGTTCACCCACTTCACCCATTACACCAAGAAACATCATGGAAGAAACACAAGTACCACCCACTACGGGTCAAACAACATCAACTTTCATTCCTACATCAACACAACCTTTACCAAATACCACCATGCCTAATTCCACTATCAATCCTACTCCACCACATGACGTTACACCAACCAACACCATACCACCTATTACTACCCAAGTTGAACCTACTCTTACTTATAACCCCTCTACCACAATTCCACCACTTTCACATTTTTTCCCAACTACGGGTCAATCATCTTCTACCCACCCACTACCACAAAGCTCAACCGTCATTCATGCTACTTCTACATACCGACCACAACCGAATCAATCGGGCTTCCACTATTCATCTCTTCCATTCGTGCAATCTTTGGGTATAGGAGGAGATGGTTATAATGATGGGTATGAAGAAGATTTTAGGGGGTACGAAGAAGAAGGTTTTTACTATGGGGGTGATGGAGGTAATTTGGGACCTCAAGAAGGAGCGGGTCAACAAAGTCAACCATTGCAACAAATTCAAGATATGGGTAGGCCACCAACGGGGATAAAACAAATTCAGCTACATGGGCCACAAATCCAAAGACCAACACCTCTACAAAAAGTTCGGCCGCAATATTAACATCACCAATTCCAAAGGCCGGTGCAACAACCTCTAATGCAACAACATCAATTTCAACCACCATTTGCACCTCAAGGGCCTATGCAAGGGCAAATGGGTCAACCAAGAGTACCAATGGGTGCTCCGCGTAGACATCATCGAGAGGCGGTACGGGGTATTGAAGCTCACTTTAGACCGGTTATCACTAATAATCCTTCTCCGGTAGTGATTCCTCATCACCCGGATGGGAGGACTTTTGAGGTTAGAACAACCGCACTCCAAAGTTTGCCAAAGTTCAAAGAGTTAGCAACGGAAGAACCTTACTTTCATTTGGAAACATACGACTCCATTTGCAATACTATTGGAGGTCAAGGTTTTTCATCGGATGATGTCAAGTTGGTTATATTTCAATTCTCTTTGGAAGATAAAGCAAAGAGATGGTTTCATACGTTGCCTTCCGCGTCAATTTATACATAGGCCGGCATGCAACAAATTTTCTTGGAAGAGTTCTACACTTCTCAAAAGACAAATGATGCAAGGAGAAGTTTAAGGAGCTTTCAACAATAACCGGGGGAGATTTTTCATGAAGCTTTTGAAAGGTTCAACATGATGTTGAAAAATTGCCCTCACCACGGTATACAACTTTGGGAGTTGTTAAACGCGTTTCGCGAAGGGTTGAGTTTGGAGGATGCTCGTGACTTAATGTCAATCACTAACGGTACTTTCGGTACAAATTTTGAGCATGATGATTGGCAATTTTTGGAGCAAATGGCGGTTACTTCAAAGAGGAGGGCTCACTCTTCAAGACGGGCAAGGCATGTGATAGCAAGGCCACAAGTTCATGGAGTCAAGAATGTAGGTGTGCAAGCCACGAATCAAGTGTACAACGTGTGCACTAATTGCAATGAGATAGGCCACACGGCGGAAGTATGTTTGGTAGGAGTGGTTGAAGAGCAAGTGGAGGAGGTGAATGCTATTCAAGGGGGTGGTTGAAACTTTGACATGAACTCGAACACATACCACCCCGGGTTAAGAAATCATCCTAACTTCCGTTATGGGAACCCGACGAATCAAGCTAACCCAAATTTCCAAGGAGCTCAAGGTAATTTTGCACCTCGTCAACAATACAATCAAGGTAATTATTGTCACACCCCAACCGATGGCGGAAACATCGGGATGAGACGAACAAATTGCTCAAAACAACATAACACTATTTGTGACAATATTGATTAAGTCAAATTTCATAAATGGCTCAAATGTCATATATTGTTCAAATAAACAAAACAAGATTCCAACATAGTTTATTTCTAGGTGTGTTTCTAATCCACCCTAACTGGATTCTTGAATTCTTCATCTATCAACCTGCAACATGTATTAAAATAACATCAACAAAAAAATGTTGGCGAGTATACAAGTTTGATACATAGCATAGTAGAATAGAATGTGTAAATACTCATATCCAACACGAATAACATGATCCACTTTGCCTTTCCCAATAGACTAGTGGGAAGTTAACACGTTCAACTTGTTCCATACGTTCAACTTGTTCCATACGTTCAACTTGTTCCATACGTTCAACTTGTTCAATACGTTCAACTTGTTCAATACGTTCAACTTGTTCAATACGTTCAACTTGTTCAATACGTTCAACTTGTTCAATACGTTCAACTTGTTCAATACGTTCAACTTGTTCAATACGTTCAACTTGCATAGCATATGAGATTAACAAGCAGCGAAATGTTTCGTGTTTAAATGTGGATAGAGTGTAAATATAACAAGTTTCAAGTGTTGTGTAATTTGAATATAGAATACATGTTGCACCCAAAGTGTTTAAAACGAAAATGGGATCGAGTATACTCACATTGATTGCGTTGCGCTTTTTTGTAAGAACGCACGAGTAGAGATGGAGAATCCAAGAGAACAAACGAACGTTTTATCCTAAATGTTAAAATAACATGTAACAATCTCGTTATAAGTTGTAGATTAAATATAGTCCCTAATGTTTATGGTTTATAACTTAATTATTTTGATATTATACTTATTTATAACAAATAATTTGTGAAATAGTTTTCTATAAAAAAATAAATAAAGTTATCAATTCCACTTATAGAACAAAAGGTAGAAAACTTTCTTTTGAATCTTAGTGTTGAACCATTTTAAATATTTTACTTAACTAGTTAGTTAAATAGAATGTTATATTGTTTTTTTTTTTAAAAACTCACCATACATAGGTGAACTTCTACAAACTCGAAATAAAATAATTAATGAGTTCTGCTAGTTTGGAACAAATTGTTCAATATTCAATATTATATTTTATCATCAAAATATGGAGATATAATAATAATAATAATAATAATAATAATAATAATAATAATAATAATAATAATAATAATAATAATAATAATAAGTAACTCATAGCCTTGTCTTATATGAAAGTTATCTTATATAGTCATCTTCATAAAAACAAACATACAGTATATATATATTCTTTTAGTTTGGTCATATACCCAGAACCCAAACGTAACCACTGGTAAAATCAACAAGTTGTTGGTTCAGTTCTGTTTGTGCATGAAGGAAAACAAATAAATCATACCTGTCACAGCAGATAGTGCAGAGGAGAATCCTGTGAGAGAGTTCGACATGCCTGTCATCTTGATTTGGTTCCTCCTTAGGGTGCTAACTGATGATGGTGCTAAGAAAACCGAAAAGGGATATCGGCTTTGGAGAGGAGGCCGAAACTAATGATGTTATGATCTAATGGGGTGTGAATTGTGAAACTGAGTAACCCTTAAACCTCCACCTTATTCTCCTTATATAAGCACCCAGGAGGAAACCTAATTAGTTACTAAGGGTAATATGGTCCATCAACAATTACCAACTAATTAAATAATAGGTTCTAATATATTTTGATCTCTATAATGTAAATGATTAAGATGGCTATAGATTAAATATTAAACATAATAATATTTAATCTTACATTCTCCCACTTAGCCGAGTAATCATTTACTATGAGTATTAGATAAGCCTGATCAGGAGTTAACACTCATTTTAGCCTTAAACAAGTACTATAGCAGAGAAATACAGCCGTTGAATCATTATGCGACTCAGGACCCCCATTAATCATACTATAGCCTTAATTTAAAACCTAGTCGTTATGATCAAAATACGCGTAAGCCCTTTGTTTGATTTGTAACTTTTATTTGTCTATATGCCATTATACTGGTTGAACATATTCTAATAGACATACAAAATCAAACTTGAGGAAATTTCATTAAACATAAAACATAAGCTAGTACAATATACTCAAATAAGGTCTTTACATAATCCCATATTCCGAACATGTTCTTCGTAAACCTTAGGAGGGAGACCTTTAGTCATCGGATCCGCAAGCATATCCTTAGTACTAATATACTCGATACAAAGATTATTTTCCTCAACACGTTCACGTACAAATAGATATTTCGTATCGAGATATAAACCAGCTCCAGTCGAACTGTTACTGTTCGAGAAACTAACGGCAGCTGAATTATCACAGTAAAGCTTCAATGGTCTAGAAATGGAGTTAACGATTTTGAGTCCAGTGACCAGGTTTCTAATCAACATTCCATGACAGGTTGCGTTATAGACAGCAATGTACTCTGCCATCATTGTGGAAGTTGTGGTCAACTGTTGTTTATGACTCTTCCAAGAGATAGGGCCGCCTGCTAACATAAAGATATAGCCCGAAGTGGATTTCTTGTCATCTTTGCATTTGGCAAAGTCAGAATCAGAATAGCCCACCACTTCTAAATGATCACTTCTTCTATAAGTCAGCTTATAGTCTTTCGTCCCTTGCAGATATCGAAGTACCTTCTTAGCTGCTTTCCAGTGATCTAGGCCAGGGTTAGTCTGATAACGGCCTAGCATTCCAGCAATATAAGCGATATCTGGACGAGTACAGACTTGAGCATACATCAAGCTCCCGACTACTGATGCATAAGGTATCTGGCTCATTTGCTCCTTCTCAACCTCTGTTGTCGGACACTGAAACGAACCGAAAACATCTCCCTTAACTACTGGAGCGATGGAGGGTTTGCACTGTTGCATGTTATATCGTGTAAGGACACGATCTATGTAGGCCCTTTGGGACAATCCTAAGATCCCTTTGTTTCTATCTCGGTGAATTTCGATGCCAATAACGTAAGACGCATCTCCGAGATCCTTCATGTCGAAGTTATGCGAGAGTAACCGCTTCGACTCATGCAACATGTCTAAACTATTACTTGCCAATAGAATGTCGTCAACGTAAAGGACAAGTATAGTAAAGTTGCTCCCACTCATCTTGAGGTAGGTGCATTGATCCACTTGATTCTTCATAAAACCTTGCTTCTTCATGACTTCATCAAACTTGAGGTACCACTGACGTGATGCTTGTTTTAACCCGTAAATGGATTTCTTCAGCTTACAGACTAGATGCTCCTAACCTTCAGGCTCAAAGCCTTCAGGTTGCTTCATGTAAACATCTTCGTCCAAATCTCCGTTAAGGAAAGCGGTTTTAACGTCCATCTGATGCAGCTCTAAATCGAAATGAGCTACTAGGGCCATGACGATCCTTAATGAATCTTTACGAGAGACAGGTGAAAACGTCTCTTGATAATCAATTCCCTCTTTCTGAGTGTAGCCCTTTGCAACCAATCTCGCTTTGTAGCGTTCAACGTTACCATTCGGATCCAGTTTTGTTTTGAACACCCATTTGCATCCTACGGGTTTGACTCCGTTGGGTAATTCTACCAAATCCCAAACGTCATTTTTCTTCATGGAATCAAGCTCATCAATCATTGCTTTATTCCATTCAGAAGACTGATCACTGCTAATGGCTTCATTGTAAGAGATAGGATCATTTAGCTTTCCAGGATCCATTTCAGTTAGGTAGGTAACATAATCATCCCAATTAGGAGGCCTTCTTTGCCTGGATGACCTCCTGAGTAGATTATCGGGTTCAGCGTTGTCTTGGTTTTGAGCGTTTGATGTGCCTTCGTCATGAGGTATAATGGGTTCTGATTGTAGAGGTGAATTTGGAGTTGGTGCAGTAGCTTCAGGTGCAATAATTGCATTGGGTACAAGAGGAGTAATCGGAGTAATGGTAAGCGACGAGTCTCTCCCCCCCGCGTCTTGTACTTCTTGCAATTCTTCGTAAGGGTTGGTACTGCTCCCACTGACCTTGAAATCCTCCAGGAACGCAGCACGCTTGGTTTCAACAATACGGGTGACATGGGAAGGACAATAGAAACGATAACCCTTAGAGTTTTCAGGGTACCCGATAAAGAAACAGGTAACTGTCTTAGGGTCAAGTTTCCTTAGGAAAGGATTGTAAAGTTTTGCTTCAGCAATGCAGCCCCATACTTTCATATATTTAAGACTCGGTTTCCTTCCTGTCCAAAGTTCATAAGGAGTTTTAGGGACAGACTTAGAAGGAACTCTATTGAGTATATGAACAGCTGCTTTTAACGCTTCAGTCCAGAGGAATAATGGTAAGTTAGTGTTGGCTAACATACTACGCACCATGTTCATAAGGGTACGGTTTCTTCTTTCAGCGACACCGTTCTGCTGAGGTGTACCAGGCATGGTGTATTGGTTCACAATCCCCTGGCCCTTACAAAACTCATAAAATGGACCAGGAGCTTGACCCACATCAGTATGCCTTCCATAATACTCACCGCCTCTATCTGATCTCACAACTTTAATCTGACGATCTAATTGCTTTTCAACTTCAGCCTTATAATCTTTAAAAGTTGTTAGAGATTCAGATTTCTCCTTAATAAGATACAAGTACATGTAACGAGAATAATCATCAATAAAAGTGATAAATGAAGTATGTCCTGTTATGCCAGCGATTTGGTAGGGACCACTAATGTCAGTGTGAATGAGTTCTAATAAATTAGAACTCCTAGTGGCACCTTTCTTATTCGCTAATGTCATTTTACCTTTAAGACATTTGACACATGTTCCAAAATCAGAGAAATCGAGAGGAGGTAAGACTTCATCCTTTACGAGACGATTTAATCGCTCTTTTGAAATGTGGCCTAAACGCTGATGCCACAACATGGATGAAGTCTCTAAGTCTCGTTTCTCTTCCATCTTTGTGAGTGATTCATTAATGTTATATGACAACAAAGATTTGGAAAAGCCATCATCTAGTTCTAATCTATAGAGACCTCCATCCAGAACACCAGTACCATAAAGAACAGAATCATAATGGATAGAGAGTTGGCGATGACCATGGGAAACAATAAAACCGTCCATGTCTAACTTTGGTCCTGATACAAGGTTCCGAGTTACCTCAGGAACATATAAGGTATCATAAAGTTTAATACATAAACCAGTTTTCATAACTAATTGTAATGTTCCAATGGCCTTCACTTCTAATTCTCGATCATCCCCAACCTTAAGCGTTCTTTGGTTTCTTTCCAGCTTCCGGATTGAAAGGAATCCCTGAGTAGAATTGGTAACATGAACCATAGAACCAGAATCAAACCACCAAGAATTAGCAGGAACACTTAAATTATAGGACTCAAGTATCATAAAATAATCGTTACCTTTCTTAGCCAGCCACTCCTTAAAGTCAGGGCATTCCTTCTGCATATGTCCTGTCTTTTTACAGAACTTGCAGCGGATACTGCCTAAGGAGTTCTTAGAGCTGGAAGGTGCACTTGCATTAGTGTTAGGATTAGACTTATGGACTTTAGAAGCATCCTTCCTCTGATAATTGTGCTTCCTTTTCTTAGGATTGGAGGTAGTGAAATTGGCAACATCAGTAGTGCGATCCATCCTCATGCGCTCCTCCTCCTGTACGCACATAGCGACCAGCTCACTCATCGTCCACTTTTCCTTCTGAGTGTTGTAGTTGATCTTGAATGCTTCAAAAGAAGAAGGAAGCGAAGTAATGATGAAATGAACAAGGAAACCATCACTGATTTCCATTTCCAGCCCCTTCAGCTTATTGGCCATGTCATTCATCATCATGATGTGCTCGCGAATGCCACTCCTCCCATCATACTTAGTTGTCACCAGCTTAAGAATAAGAGTACTAGCGTGCGCCTTAGACGTCCCTTTGAACTGAGCCTCCACATGTTCCAAGTAGGTTTTAGCATCTTCAGAATCAGGAATAGCTCCCCTGATTGCATTGCTTATGGATTGCTTCATAAACATGAGAGACATGCGGTTACACCTAGTCCACTTTTCATGAGTTAACTGCTCAGCAGCAGTACTTTGAGTGGTAAGGTCCGCTGGCTTTTTCTCTCTTAGAGCATAATCGAAATCAAGCAATCCGAGAGTAAGCATGAGAGCATCCTTCCATGCAGCAAAGTTATCACCAGTCAAAGGTGGAATCCCGCAGTTGGGTGCTGATAGTGGAAATAAGATGAGCAAGTTATGATACTAAGGAAGAAATTCTAAGGTGATCTATGGGCACGTTAAACTAAGGCAGGCAAAATAATGACCATTTTACATAATGAAGCTGTGATAATGTCTATTACTAACATCAAAATAATAGACTTAACTAAAAATTTCTACTTAAATGAAGACAAAACAGCTTTGGCCAGAAGTGTAATCATTTAAGCATATGTGCAAAGTAGTTGTAACAAATCAGCTTTGGCCAGAAATTGAAACAATCACTTTAGTTATGCACTTGCTAGGTATGCCATCTATGAAAGAATTAAATCAGCTTTGGCCAGATATTAAAACATTCATGCTTATGATGCACACTTAGCATAGCTTTCGTAATACTTAAATGATAAGTGGATGTATCAAGTCAGCTTTGGCCAGAAATGATATATCAAAAGCTCATTCAAGTTAAGCTATTTCTGGTTTTGTAAAACATTACATTATCTGATTCTGATTAATTAACTAAGTAAATTACAAAACCATTTATTTAATAGCAAACCACCCGTTAGATTGCGAGTCGCAACCACGATTTCGACTAATGACGTTATGGTTGCGAGTCGCAACTACGGTTTCGACTAGTCACGTTATGGTTGCGAGTCGCAACTACGGTTTCGACTAATCACGTTATGGTTGCGAGTCGCAACCTCATGGTTGCGAGTAGCAACCTCGTGGTCTCGAGTAGCAACCTCGCTAACAGCTGTTAATATGATATCATAACCGAAAATTCGAAATCTAAGGGATTATGGGGTATTATTTCCTGTTTTAAAGTGATCTAATTTTATCAACATATTTCGAAAATAATAACTGTTTATCTAATAACAGTTTCGAATAAAATTAAAAGATAAAATTAGATCAAACATGGAAAAAAACACCCATTAATCCTAAATCATTCCAAATCATAACAGAATTTTCGAATTTTCACATGAACATGATGAACCCTAATCATAAAAAAAATAAAATTCTGGAACCCGAAACCTGAATTTTAATAATTTTACTAAACAGATTTCGGCTAAAATTATAATCCAGTTAATTCGGTGAACAAAACAATTAATCTTTTCATCGAAAATCAGAGATCTCGAGTCGCAACCTGATGAACTCGAAATCGGCTGTTAAGGTTTTAAAGGTTTCAAAATTCCGTTTTCCAAGTTTCAATCCCAGAATTATGGATACGAAAACAGAACTGACTAATCAACATATGCTCTGATACCACATGTTGGTTCAGTTCTGTTTGTGCATGAAGGAAAACAAATAAATCATACCTGTCACAGCAGATAGTGCAGAGGAGAATCCTGTGAGAGAGTTCGACATGCCTGTCATCTTGATTTGGTTCCTCCTTAGGGTGCTAACTGATGATGGTGCTAAGAAAACCGAAAAGGGATATCGGCTTTGGAGAGGAGGCCGAAACTAATGATGTTATGATCTAATGGGGTGTGAATTGTGAAACTGAGTAACCCTTAAACCTCCACCTTATTCTCCTTATATAAGCACCCAGGAGGAAACCTAATTAGTTACTAAGGGTAATATGGTCCATCAACAATTACCAACTAATTAAATAATAGGTTCTAATATATTTTGATCTCTATAATGTAAATGATTAAGATGGCTATAGATTAAATATTAAACATAATAATATTTAATCTTACACAAGTTTGCAAAAGTTCTAATTTTTTTATCTTACTTGAATATATGTTCGGTTGAAAGACCCACTGGTTATGTTATTCATTGTTACATGAACTGCTATATATATATATTATACTAAAAGGAGAAGATTTAAACAAAACGAATGGAACGAGAATATATCAACAGAAAAAGAAAGATATACCGAAACGTACAGGAACGAGTTTCGTCGCGATTGTCCGATGACCTCTTCGATTCAAAGCTTCATCTTCGAATACGTAACTAGTCGAGCCGAGTTCCCATTGTGATCTCCGTTCAGCTCCGGTTACTCCGGTGGACTCCGAATCTCCGGCGAACTTCGAACTCTCCGGCGGCTTGTTATTGAAACAGAGAGGGTAAGGGGGTGGTGTTAAGATGTTTTGTGGCGGTGAGTGTCGAGATGGATGATCTCGGTATTTATAGGAGGTTGGAAGGCTCGACAGTTTTGGAAATGAGGTGGTCTCGTAAATTGGAAAGGCTTGAAAACATGGTAACCGGTTGGTTGATTGAACCGAATAAGGAAGGCGGTGATCAAGTGATTGATTGAAACTAATAAAGGAAACGCGGAGACGAGTTTAAATCTCCGGCAATTCAGTCGAAGAGAATGGAAAGAACCAGGTGGTCACACGCGGTTTTGTTTTTGGCGGTCAAATGTAAATGGGTTCGAACTTGAAATAGCGTATAAGATTAATGAGTTTCCTATTATGTTCGGATGTGGCATTCCCAGCTGACCGGTTACGGGTTCACTTGTTAACGCTGAGGTTCCGAGTTCGAGTCTGCATGGGGGCCGGTCCTTTAAAGAAGGATCCCCTTTTTGCTGTGTCTTGTTTTGGCACTTAACTGGATTAACCGAGTTTCCTAACTCAGTTAATGGGTTCCTTAGAATATCTACTAACCTAGTTAGGTTTTTTGATTAAAAAAGGGTTTCGTTAACCCGGTTAGGTTTAACTAACCTAGTTAACTATAAACCAAACCTTTATACTTCTTTTATTTATTTACAAAATTAAATTAATTAAAACATTAATTCATTTAATTAATTAATTTAATTATTAAGAAAAAAAATAGTTTAATAACTTTTATTTATTTAACTTTATTAACTTGTTTAATTATAATTAATAAATTTTATAATTATTTGTTTTAACCGAATTTTTGGGTAATTTAACGAATTAACATATGAAGTCCCGATTTTCATGTAGGGTTAGGGTCCGAATTTTAAAACGGGTCGGATTTTGAATATCCGTTTTTGACGGATGTTACAATTATCGGGGTTGAAACAATTTTGGCTACCAAGGTCAATTTCAACAATCGGGTGGTCAAAGTGGTTCTTCGGGTCAAACTTCATCAAGTGGGAATGAAGTTATGGAGATGCTCAAGGCAATGCAATTAGAGATGCAGCGAAGAAATCAAATGGACGATGTTCGCATGCAAAAAGATGAAATCCGTGATAAAGCTATCTAATCTTTGACCACTCAAATGGGTCAACTTGCAAGTGAAGTGGCAATCTTAAAGAAAGGAAAAGGTCAACTACAAAGTGACGTGGTGACAAATTCCAAAAACATTAAAAGTGTTAATATCAATGTGGTAAGTACCGTTCCTAATGAATTTAATGAAACATTTCTAACTTCTTCTTGTCAAGTGAGTGCAGGTATGGGAAAAGATGCCGAGGTTGAAAATGACAAAGAGCATGGAGTACCACTCGTGCCTATCCGAGTGGGAAAACTAAAAATTCCTCATGCATTGTTGGACTATGGGGCGGGCATGAGCATGCTATCAGGAGAGTTGTATGACATGTATGACTTTGGCCCGCTGCACGATGTAGACACCATGGTGAGCTTGGCGGATGAAAGTTGGAGGCGTCCACGGGGAATGGTTAGGAATGTTAAGATTTAGTTGGGAGAGTTTGAATACCCGGTGGATTTTCTAGTTCTAGACTATGCTTCTACCAAAATGGCAGCACAACAAAGGGTAATCTTAGGTCAACCGTTTCTATACACAGCAAATGCTCAAATCAATTGTAGAGACGGGATTATTACCATGACCGAAAAGAACCGTAAGTTGTCCTTTGATGTTCAAACTAGAGTGATTAGTTATGAGTCCATTAAGGGGAAGGGTGGTGAGTCTAGTGATTGTATGAAAAATGTGTGTTAAAGAACAAAAATAAATCACCCACCGAATCGTGAAGAAACGCATACGGGATCAATTAGGAGTGTATTCGATTACCCACCGAATCGAAGCGGGACGGATGCATTTTACGCAATGGCACGATGTAGTGATGGAAGTGGCAGGAACCGATTCTTTGAGCCACCATAAATGGGGGTGGCACGGTCTGGCTGAAGACTCGAAACTTAGCGTTGCTCGGGAGGCAACCCGGGGTTTTATATTGATCTTGTTGTTTTTATCTTTCTATGTTTCAAGGCCATGGCGACATTCAAGTGTGGGGAAGATGTGCGGATATTTGGGTGAAGGTGGTGATAGGAAGTCGGATTATCTACAACATCTGTTGTGGTAAACTTCACCAGGTCAATGTACTCTTTCCTTAGTCTTGTTATGTTCTTTAGCTTTGAAATATTGGTAGTTAGTTCGTTTGCTTTATGTTAAAAAAAAAAAAAGAAATTTCGGGTTTGAGATTTTTAAGCTTTTGGTTGATGTTGAATGGTTTTAGCGATCACTTCTTCCCAAAACCATATATTGGGGTCAATGTTTCCCAAGTGTGGGGATGGGGGAAATTTTGATGGTTTTAAAAATTTTTAAATTAAGTGAAACATTGTTGGAATTTGAACACCTTGTACTAACCCGAGTGACACACCGGCAACCCTTAATTACCCTTTTTTCTTGGTGAGAGTTGAAGCCACAATTGTAAATAAATAATGATTGTCTTTGATGAGAGTGGCAAAGGATGAGGGTGCATTAGAACTTGTGCTTGAATTCGGTTTGAGGCCTTAGTTAAACATGAATGTAGAAAGGATAAGGGCATTTAGGTAGCCCCGTCTTAGTGTGTACGAGTGTGGGATTTGGGGGGTTGGACCTCATAAATTATATATATGAGCTTGGTAGTGAGAGGGGTGGGGGTTTGGACATTTAGTTGCCCATTTTGTGCCGAAAGCCAATCATTTGTAAACCCTTACCTAGTTCCCCAAAAATTTACCCGATTTGACCCGGTCTTGTAGTGTTAGTAGTTGTTATAGTTGTGTTTAGTTATGTTATGTTGGATGTTCCTCTATGTTGAGAAAAAAAAGAAGAAGAAAAGAAAAGAAAAAAAAAGGTGAAAAAAATGAAAAAATGATGTATGAGTTGTTTTGTATATAAAAGTCTTTGTTTTGTTTTGTTTGTTTCTTTGTGTAATAAAAAGACCGGGTTAAGTCCTTCGCTACTACATATATATTTCCATTTCCTACCCGTATGCCTAGCCACGTTACAACCTTAAAGTCCCTTTGATTTGCATTCATGTTTTGGCACTTGTTAGGCGGAGGACCGATTTAGGTACAAGCATATAGTTGTGCAATCACGCCTTTGCCTTTTGTGTGTCTAGCGTATCTTTGCTAGTGTTTACTTGTCACCGAGAGGAGAGATATAGTGAGGGGTGTGTTTTTTAGGTATTAGGAAAAGGCTAGTAGAAGGATGACATGTTTATGCTTGATTTATGTTGATCGCTTGTGCACTTGGAAATGATTTGTAATGGGTTGCTTGGGGGAAGCAACGGTTAAGTGTGGGGATGTGACGGGTGGTCCATGGGACAACCCTTAAGTGTGTTAAAAGATGAGTTAATCCCTCATTTGATCATGTAATTGTCTTGAATTAGATCACTACGGTTGCTTGTGTTTCAGGTACATTTGGAGCTTAAAAGTATGGAAATAAAGCTTCGAATAGACACGACTGGATTGGAGATTGAAAGACGGAGAATAAATGAAAAAAAAATAAAATTTTGGAATTGAAGAATTAAGAAGATAACATGATAGAGGATGAAATTACGAGAACGTAGGCGAAATCGATGAAGAAAACGGAGTTGAAACGAGAAAGTTATGAAGAAAACAAAATTGATTGCTGAAGCCTACCGTAAATTACGGTAGCTAGCGTAATTTACGGTAGACACTGACAATTTTTTATCACCGTAAGGCAGTAAAGACTCAACGTAAAGGTTTTAATGCTACCGTAACTTACGGTAGCTACCGTAACTTACGGTAGGCTCTGAAGCAAAAAGTGTAACTGCCCTCTTTTAATCTGTTTTCAAGTGCCTTTTCACATCTATCATCATTGGGAACGTCTCTCAGCACTTTGGGGGAGATTTTGGCTGGTTCTACTTGGTTCTAAACAATTCTAAACATTTGGTTTTGGTTTTTGATTCGTATGAACTTGAACTTTGATGTTATGATGATCAACCGAACAATGTCCGGCTAAACTTGTGGTGATCATCTTAGGTGAAGGTTTTCTATAACTCTTGTGTGTTTGTTCCTTAATTTCTAGAATGATAACTTTGTGTTTGCTTTGATTATCATGGTGTATGAATATTTGATTGTAGCTTGTTAATTGGTATTGCAATTCTAGTCTAAATCGTACGTTCTTGGTGTCTTTGACAATCGAGATATCACGGGAAGGGTTAGGGTTGGATATTGATTAATTGATCATCGGGAAACAACCTCGCATTCATATAATCCAAGTACTTTGTTCCCTTTTATCACAACAATTGTTTATACATGAGTTATGTCTATGTAACTCTTTCTAGTTGGAATTTCGCACAAGTGTTTAAAGAAACTGAATCCTAAGATGGTCATTGTTCTCATAATCTGAATTAAAAATCCAATCTTGATTAGTAAGTAGTTGATAATTTAGTTTTCTAAAACAAACAATCCAAATCATTGATCTTTAATTTCTGCATATTAGGTTAATTGTAGTTAATTTGCAAGACTATAGAATCAACACATTTTCCACAAACTCCCTGTGTTCGATACCCATTTACTGCTATCTACTAGTTGTAATTTGGATTAAATTTGCGTGTACTACGACAGCACGTCAATATGCAGGTTTGCTCTTTATCGGCCAAGGGGTGTAGGTGGGTTCCGACCAAATGCAATATCTTTTTTTGGAGGGCCGGTTTGGATCGGTTGCCGACTAGAGGTGCGTTGATCAAAAGGAACATTGCGGTTGATTCAACTCTATGCGTTTTCTGTAACGAGGTGACTGAATCCGTGGAACACCTTTTTACGGCGTGTCCTACCGTCCATCGGGTTTGGAGTTGTTTAAGCGAGTGGGTCAATATTCAGCCTATCTTCGCCTTCTCGGTGCAGGACCTTGCCGACTTTCACAAATCTTTTAATGGGGACAAAAAAGCAAAGGATATTGTTCGCGGCCTGATTGTGGTTACTTGTTGGTGTCTTTGGAAAGATAGAAATGCGAGAATTTTTGCCAATGGCAGGGGAACCGCGGACGACATTTTTAGGGAGGTGAAATCTCTCAGCTTCTTTTGGTTAAGGTATAGGTCTAGTTTTTGTAATTTGATCTGGGAGGTATGGTGTAAGTATCCCCTGTATATGTTGTAATTGGTTGGGTTTTAGGCAGTCCTGTGTTTTTTTTCGTCAGGCTGGCCGTTTCGTAATAAAGTTTACCTTTCAAAAAAAAAAACATGAAGAATACCTCAACAACTAAAAACCAAAACAACTTCAAACCTCCCCCTTCTCTTTCTTGACTTACAATGTTATCTTTGAAAAATATACAATGTCACCAGAATGTAAGATACAAATATAACACATTGTTTTATGCAGTGGCGAAGCTTGACAATGAAGACGGGGGGTCAAAAACGTATATACCCAAAAATTTCTATACGAAAATTACATATATAACACTACTGAGCGAAAAGTCCCCTCCCCCCCCCGCGGCCCCTCTTAAGATGCGCCCCTGGTCTTTTGTACCAATGTCCCATGACACAAGTTCTCTCAACCTAAATCGCTGGAACATAGTACATGTCATTTTAAAAACTTATTTACCATGTGTTGATACAACAAATAATAGACCAAGGCCTGTAGCGATATCTCCGGGTAAAAGGGTTCAAGGGTTTCGATTAGCCTAACGCAGGTCGTGGGGTCCCCCCACGTTTGCAAGACGTGGAGAGAGGTTCATTAGTGTTATTGTTGTTCTTCTTGAATTCTAGACTGATATGAAACCAGCCCAGAACGTAATCGTTGGAGAAGATGAATTATTTGGTGTGAAGAAGAGAAGCATAAAGCTAGTTCTCATGGGAGAAGAAGAAGAGAAGCAAGCATGAAGCTTGTTCTTAAGAGGGAGAAGGAGAATCAGAGAGTTAAGATAGTTTTCAGCTGATTCTAGAGTCTCATATGTTTGGCATGGGCTGCAATTTATAGGGGAAGAGGTTTCTCAAAGGAGAAACCTTTAGCTAATGAACCTGGATTGCAGTGAGGGACTTACCCTTTTAGGGGTTGAATGGTTTGGACCTGTGGACAAAAGGGTGTTCTCTGTGCACGTGTTCTGTCTGTGCAGAAATGGTTCACACGTTAAGTGTTGATGTGACCGGACACTGTGCTTGTCCTTTTTACTGTTCACCTGAGTTTGCGCGTATTGAACCTCTCAACCTTTTAACCTTTTAAGCTGTTATGTATATTAGTCATTTTATTGAGAGTTGGGCTACCCCCGTCATCAGCCCCCCAAGTCAGAGGTGTTTGGGATGTAAGCTCAAATGCTTCTGACTTTTACACATTATTTTTTATTGCTTAAAGGCTTCAGGGCTTTAAGGCGTTTGAGTTTTGAGATTTGAATTTCGGAATGATAGTAGGCTTCAAGGTTTCAAGGCTTGAAGGCTTAAAGGCTTCAACTGTCTCACTCAAGAGGTAGTTGAGGATCGACCTAAAGTTTAATCCGGTGGCTCTTGATTTTGGCAAAGGTTCAGGAGGGTGGAAGCTGTGTTTTACCTCTTCGGTTGCCAAGATCTCTTGCGGAGTCTTGGTTAAGGCTGTAAAGTTTATGGTTTTTTCTCGGCTTGGAGGGTTCCGACCTTCAGGCCTTCTGGAATCCGAACCTTTGAACCGTTTGTCATAAGAGCCATACTGGAAGCTCCAGTTAAGAGTTCTCTCTTTTTTTTTCTTTGATGTCTACAGCTTATTCTCCTCGAATGTGGGCTTCAGCCCTTTCGAGTGTTTCTTCAAGGGTTTTGGGCAAGCATTTATTGAGGTCTCTTGCGAAATATTTGGAATTTATAGCATTCATGAACCCTACGACCCTCGTTTTTCATCGGCGTAAGTTAAACCCTCCTTCTTGTAACTTTTGATGAAGTCTCTGAGACTTTCATCATCACGTTGTTTGGTCTGGAAGATTACCGTGGCGTCATTGACATGCCTCTGTGGTTTTAAGGAACTTTTGCTAAGATCGTCAAAGGTCTGAACGCTTCGTCCAGGAAGGTCATTGACCATATGCCAGAAGGCCCTTCAAGGGTTTGCATGAACATGAGACAACATTCGGAGTTGGGTCATTTTTCAATTCTTGCAGTCCCGGCGAAGATTTGGAGGTAGTCTTTAGTACCGTGATGGCATCTTTATCTGGGTTTAAAATTCGTACTCAACAATTTGTTGGGAGAAGCAAGACAAGTTGTTGGGCTTGTAAGGTTTTGAGAGGTATTTTACTACCCTTGAAGCTGGGTTACCGCTTGAGGTACCCTGGTGAGTGGTTGGCACTTGGTTGATGAAATTAAGGTTAAAGCCTTAAAGGCTTTCTGTGTCATCAACCAACTTTCACGTGCTGCAAAGGAAATTGTGCCATCATTTGTGTCATCAGCTAGGGCATAAGGTTAAATCCTTAAAGGCTTTCTGATGGTACTAATAAAAGATGCCATTATCTGTGTCATAAGGTTAAAGCCTTAAAGGCTTACTGTATAAGGCATTCCCATGGATGTGCTCATGACCGCAGCTCAAGCCAAAGGCGGGGTGGCCATGGCTTGTTTTCACGAAGTAGCAATGGGAGAGGGAACACTTGAAGCTGGTGACTGCCATAATTGATCAAGAGTGATTTTATGCCCCATAGGTGCACCGGTTGTAACGGGTTGGGAGATAAATAAGGGAAAAACGGTTGGACTTGGCCTCCCCAAAAGCTAAAGGGCTTGAGTGGTTGGTCTGTCACACTAGGACCAGCTTCAAGGTAAGATGTGGCTAAACGTGAGCTGCTAAAAGGAAGAGATGGAGGGCCATGTGATAATGAGGGTTCAGACTCCTCATAATTTAGTCTTATTCTCACTTTTTTCCCTTTCTAAGCTCACATGCTAGTTGAGAAGAAATCTCAGTTGTAAGAAATTTCTAGCTAGTCACTCGGGTGTTAGATCTATGCGTTCCGGTGTATGCATTACATCGATTTGAGTAGGTGCAATCCCTGACCGAGATGGGTTTGTGTTTGAAAAGAAGTGAACTCCGGGAACATATCCCGGCGGAGTACTTCCGGGAGTAGAAAGAGGTGTAGATAAGACCGGTGAGATCCGACCCGAATTTGGTGTTAAATCAGTGTTGTTAGGCACCTGATTTACCTGACCGAGAGACTCGCTTTCAGACATGATGTAAAGAGAACATGGAGCGACACAACTGGTCTTTAAGATAAAGTAAGCGGCGTAGCCCCACGGTGGGCGCCAACTTGTTGATACAACAAATAATAGACTAAGGCCTGTAGCGATATCTAAGGGTAAAAGGGTTCAAGGGTTTCGATTAGCCTAACGCAGGTCGTGGGGTCCCCCCACGTTTGCAAGACGTGGAGAGAGGTTCATTAGTGTTATTGTTGTTCTTCTTGAATTCTAGACTGATATGAAACCAGCCCAGAACGTAATCGTTAGAGAAGATGAATTATTTGGTGTGAAGAAGAGAAGCATAAAGCTAGTTCTCATGGGAGAAGAAGAAGAGAAGCAAGCATGAAGCTTGTTCTTGAGAGGGAGAAGGAGAATCAGAGAGTTAAGATAGTTTTCAGCTGATTCTGGAATCTCATATGTTTGGCATGGGCTGCAATTTATAGGTGAAGAGGTTTCTCAAAGGAGAAACCTTTAACTAATGAACCTGGCTTGCAGTGAGGGACTTACCCTTTTAGGGGTTGAACGGTTTGGACCTGCGGACAAAAGGGTGTTCTCTGTGCACATGTTCTGTCTGTGCAGAATGGTTCACACATTAAGTGTTGATGTGACCGGACACTGTGCTTGTCCTTTTTACTGTTCACCTGAGTTTGTGCGTATTGAACCTCTCAACCTTTTAACCTTTTAAGTTGTTATGTATATTACCCGTCATCACCATGCAACTCATAATAGATAATTTTGTAAATGTGTTGATTGTAATTTGGTCAGAAATGATCGTCACATGAGTTCATTTGACAAAATAATTACGTTTTCAAGCTCTAAATGATAGGAAAATAAAGTCAATGAAGAAAAAAGAATACTAATTTTGTCCTGTAGTGATAAAGAAATAGAGAGTAGGAAGGGTATTATAACTTAAATTTTCTAGTAGGCACTTGGTAATCTTGAGAAACAAAAAAATTAGATACATCGTTATTGTGGATTTCTTAAAACTATGATTTTTTTCTTTTAGTTTAAAAATTACATAAAATAGTTTTTAACTTTAAACACCAACGATTATTGAGTCCTTTGTTAAGGAATGACAATTTAGTTTTAAATTTTGTAATTAGTATTTTTTATGATCTTTATAATGTTCCAAATTTTGATTACTATTAGTTTTAACTGAAGTTTTAGTAATATTTATAGATACATCATTGCTCTTTATATATTTAATCACTTTTCTTTATCCCTACTTACATATTTTCTTCGTATAGGAAGCATAATTTATATTTATTCTATATTATTATATTTATTCTATATTATAATGCATGAGGCAGTGGTATTTTAAGATGCTTAAAAAATAAGAACTTTTTCTCTTTTAATTTATAGAGAAACCTCTAAAATGAGGGTAAATTAGTCTTTTAAACAATAGTTATATTTTAGCCACCCGTCTTATTTCACTTAAATCCCTAGGTTTTAACATAATTATAGGTAATTAGTTACACTTTCCCCCCCCCCCCACAACAAACTTATAATTCTTTTACGTATTCTTGTCAGATCTTATAAACTATAATGTTTTAAAAGAATCCAAAAGTACTGTGACGACCTACTCATTTTTGTCGACGTTTCGATAGCTGGCTTGGTCAGTATTGACGTGTAGATTAAAAGGTACAAGTAGATGATTTCTTAGTGTACAAGTGATTAACCCCCCCCCCCGACTTTTAAACGGAAATAACTTATTGGTACGTTAATATTTTTTTTTAAATTACACCATATAAACAAATATTTTATTCTCTTTAATCTGAGTATAGTATTGCTATAGTTTTTTTAGTTAAACAAGTGATATGTTACGTGATTAAAAGTGTCTAGGGTGAGAAATAATTGAATCGTCAACCGAAACCGAACCGAAATCAATAAAAAACTGAATTAACAGAAAACTGATTAACCGAAACCCCAGTTAACCAAAAATAGTTATTGAATTTTTTTGTACCCCTCATTTAACCAAAATTAACTTAACTGAACCATTCATATTTCCATATATTTCTAGCTTTTAGGCTAGAGGGTATGGTGATGGTCCTCCAAGGGAGGATGATCCGCCACGTAGGCGCCACGTCATAGTCCTCCCAAGGATGGTCCATCCCAGTGGCGGATCCAAGAATTTTTTTCACTGTGTTCATTTTTTTAGATACTCCAATTTCATATGACTGAACATAAAAAATTTCGTGTCGGTTCGACAGTTCGGATCGGGTAAGGTTCATCACCCATCCTAACAAATGCAAGAATCGTTTATGGACCGACTGATTTTTGTGTCAGCTAAATTTTGGTCTTCTTACTCCTTAGCCGACTTTGCTTATTTGTTATAGTCTCCGGTTGGTGTTGGATATGTCTAATTTTAAAAAATTAAAAATCAATGTCGATTATTTAATATCTTCCATGAACTTATTTATTTTGGTGAGTTTCCTTATAAATAGAGTTGCATAACTAGTCAAGCATACTATACCAACGCTTTAAAACCGCAAAAAATTAACCAACAAATTGCTATAGTCTTGATCTTATTATCATGCATAAATGGAGGGTGTGAAGTTGGAATTTATACATGAAAATGGTTTAGAAATGTTGTTTGATAAACTTAAAACTAACAGTAACTACTACAACCACCTGGGATTTTGGGGTTTTGCCATGGTTTGAGCCTCAAAAAAGTATTAATTGTGCTTTATACGGGATTTGAACCCAGGTATTTCAGGGAGAATAACACAAACTTAACCAGTGGAGAACTAATGCCTTTTTGTTTATGGGTTCTCTTTATATTTTACTTATAGGTTCCTTTTCAGTTTGTTATATATATTTACACTAAAAATTAAAAACCGAATGGGTTCCTGGGAACCCGTACTTTCTTAATAGGTCCGCCCCTGGTCCATCCCACAAAACTAGAGGGTATGGAGGATGGTCCTAAATGATCCTACCCCACCAATTTTTTTATTTTTTTAATCTTCTATTTTTTTAACATTTAGCAAATAAATTAACTAAATATTTTCATTAATATTAAAAACACATTACATAAACTTAAAAAAGAAAACACAAACTTAAAAAATAAAAAAACATAGACTTAAAAAATCATAAACTTAATAAAAAAAAAACACCCCACTGATGATAAATACATTTTGCATTTTCCTTTCCAATTTACAACTCTGCTAGTGCCACTGCCACTTTGCATATCATTCTTCTTCCCCAAAACATTACATCCTCTCCTAAACCCTAACATTTCACCATCTCGCACAAATTCTCCCTCTCGATTGCACGTTTTCCGGTCAAATCACAGGTAACTTCACCACTCTGCATATCATTCTTCTTCCCCGAAACATTTCATCCTCTCCTAAACCCTAACATTTCACCATCTCGCACAAATTCTCCCTCTCGATTGCACGTTTCCGATCAAATCACAGGTAACTTCACCGGATTGTTCTCCTCTTTGTTGATTTCTTTGAAATAAAAACTGGAATTTAATTTTTTTTATTATTAACGGTTAAAAAGTGAAGGGCCCCACCAAATTAGCATCGTCGCCAACGTCCAAATGCTGCCGGAGAGGACGGGGACGTGGGGGGGGGGCGGGATGGTTTTGAAGGCGGCGCCGGACCTCGACGGTATGGGGACGTCCCCCATACCGCATAGCCTTATACCTTCAGTTCATATATTTCATATTTATACCCTCATTTTATGTATTTATAACTCCAATTCATGTACCTATACACCCATTTCATGTACTTATACCTAAATTTCATATATTTATAATCAAAAGTTTTAGCACAAGTTTGGTTTTGGCTATTAACTGAAATTAAATGAATTTAACCAAAAATCATCCATCTAAATGAATAAACCAAACCAATTAACAAAAAACGAATTGATTAATAAAATAGACTAATCGATGACCTCGATTTCGGTTGAGGATAATAATCTAACTAACCGCTCGATTTCGGTTGAGGATAATAATCTAACTAACAGAACATTGCACACCGTGGCAATGTCTGTGTTTCCTGCCGCAACACGCGCGCACCTATTGGTCATTAACCAAAATCGATTTTTGGTGAGCAGTAACTAAATCGTTAACCTAAACCAAACTGAAAACAGACGAAACCAAACCGAAATCAACAAAAACTGAATTAACTGAAAACCGAATTATACAAAAACCGGTTATCAATTTATTTGTACTCTCATTTAACCAAAATTAGCTGAACCGAACTGAATTATTTATATTTTCATATATTTCTATCTTTTATACCTCCGGTTCATGTATTTCGTATTTTATATATCTCCATTTCATATATTTATACTTTCATTTCCTGTATTTATATCTCAATTTTATATATTTCTAAGCAAAAGTTTTAGCCCGCGTTTGATTTTTGCTATTAACTGAAATTAAATGAACCAAAACAAAAACCGTCAATCTAACCGGAGTGATTAACCGAAAATAAATTGGTTAATAAAATCGACTAATCAATGACTTTCGTTTCGGCTTCGGTTTAGTATAATAACCGAATCGACCGAACCATGCACAACACAATGAAATGGATTACCCGATTACTTCGCTTTTGATGTATATCCTTCACAATAATGCTAAATATTATATGAATAAGAAAACTACCAAAAACGAGTATCACAATGCGATGTATCACTCCCACCGTATCACGCGGGCAACCTGCTAGTGCTATTAATATGTGTAAAGTTGTATCCTTCTCATAAAGTTGAGTGTTTGAGTCCTATACGCTATGGTGGTATGATCAAAAGGTATGTGTTAGCTAGAATATACTATATAATATATATATATATATATATATATATAGGGTCAGGATCATTTCAGAACCATAAATATTTACAGAACTCGCAGATACTAATAAACAATCTCTTTATTTATATTTTTTTTATGTTTAGGATAATTTTATCATTTATTATGTGTATTTTTACGATTACATACATGTTAAGATTAATTTTATCATTTTTGATATGTAATTTTATAATTACACATATGTAAACTAGTTTTTTTACATATGTGTAAGTAGTTATGACATATATATATAATTTTGGTAATTAAACATATGTAAACTACTTTTAACATGTATGTAATCAAATAAATACATATAATAGATGATAAAAAGATCCTAAATACAAAAACTTATATATAAAATGATTGTTTATTAGGAGTTCTGAAAGTTCTGTAGTTATTTAGAGTTTTGAAATGAACTCAACCCTATATATATATATATATATATATATATATATATATATATATATATATATATATATATATATATATATAAATTTATTTATTTTGTGTGAAACCCAAAACCGATTTATATAATATATGTTATAAATAAAGTATTTTTATCGATCCAAAAAATTTATAAATTTAAAGAATTTTCATAAAAGAAAATAAAAACTAAAAACCTCCCATTCTTTTCCCCTCTCTGCCCCTTAAATAAATAACAACACAGTATAATTTTCATGTATAATAGAAAACAAACAAAAATAAAATAAATGGATATGGGCGTGCGGCACATGGAAAATATCAAGTTGTGTTGGTCAAGTTTCTAAAATCTCAAACATACGAATTATAAGCAATTAAGATGCACAAAAAGCGGCTTTCATACCTTTGAAAGCAACCAACCGAATCAAATTTTCCTTTTACTAGTCATGAAGCTTCCTTTGTCCCTTCATCAATTCCTATCACCAACAATTATATTTTTTAAATAAATTAATACTATTTCCTTGTATTTTTTTTTGTTATAATTTAATTTAATAAATGAGATAACACTTTCTTTTCTAACTATCAATATATGTGTGAAGCACTAACATAACATACTTTTATACTTAAAACTGGTTTTATATTGAATGCATTCATGTATGTTCCACAATTCTGATATTGTATCTTATTATAATATTAAATAATCAATTTTAATGATACACATATTTGATGAACTAAATGATGAGGAAAAAATAAGTTAAAATAAAACAAAATTCAAAGAAATAAAAATATGAGAAAACAGACAAATTGCTAGATTGTTCTTATTTCTTTTTGAGTTAATTACATAGTTAGTCCCTTGGTTTGCATAAAATAACATACTTAGGTACTAATAGTTTAAAATCACCTTCTAGGGTATTAATTTTTTATTTTGTAACGTTTGGAGGTATTAATTTCTAGGGTATTAACATAGTTAGTCCCTGTGGTTTCCACAAAATAACATATTTAGGTACTAATAGAATGTGATTTTAAACCTACAAATAACGCTAATACCTCCAAATGTTACAAAACAAAACGTTAATAACCTAGAATATGATTTTAAACTATTAGTACCTAAGTATATTACTTTGTGCAAACCACGGGTACTAACTATGTAATTAACTCTTTGTTTTTTTGAATAAAAGTACTGCGAAATAAATGAAAAATAGAAGTTTTAGTCAAAGTAGTAACAGATCAAGTAGGAATATCTGGATATTCTTAAAAGCTTTGGGCGTGAATAAAAAAGTTAAAATGTGAATAGTTTTAATTTTTAACCAAGAAAAAGTTAAAATATAAACCAGCCAAACATTAGCAAATGTTCGCTCGATTCGGCTCTACTCATAAACAGCCCTATGAATCACACACATTACAGCGTGTTAACTTGCAAAAAATAGACCGGAAAAATAGAATAGAATAACCAAGTTGGCTTAGGACCCGCGAGTTTCGACAGAGCTGGTGTTAGGATCTGAGTTTGGATTGATTGTAATTTGTGTTTGAATTTTGATGAACAAATGAAAGAGTAGTGCAGCGGAATTTAAATGGAATCAAACTTTTCACAATCAAACAGAAGAAATGCTTTCAATTATACATTTTCACCACTGAATCAAATGATTAAATTTAATTTTAAACTCCGATTACAAAGTATGTATGATATGCAAACTCCCCCTCGGCCCGAGCTCAGTGTTTGTTCGTGCAGAAAGAAGATGGTGAAAGAGCTAACAGAACAGTACAGAGTACTGTTCTATTTATAGGCACTTGCAAACCACTGAGCATCTAAGCTGACGTCACCATGAAAGTGACATCTAACCTCCTAACAAACTCTAACCTCTGATCTATACAAACACTGCTATGCTAACTACTGATATTACATTTATAAAGCAAATATAAACTGCTGCTGCATCCTTCCACTGCTGTGAACCCAGCAGTACTTGTCATGATCAGCAGTGCTTGAACCAAGGCAGTAGATTGAGCAGCAGAGCTTTAGTTCTTCAATCAGTCCTTAACTTGATCAGCAGTTTGCATGATCAGCAGATAGGAGGTCAGCAGATGTTGAAACCACTTTCAAGGGGAGAGACTTGCAATCAAACATCTGTTTATTCTGGATCCACTGCCCTGATCCAGTTTTGGCTTTCATTATCTGTTCCTTTGGTAGGGTTCAATCCCAACAATCTCCCCTTGGAACAGATAATGCCAAAACTCTTCATTATTGTAGATCTTTATTGCCTCAACAACAGTTCCCTTATCTGCCATTTGAATTGCAATTCAAAAGTTAAGGCATCTGTATCATCATCATCCCTGCTAAGTGGTAGATCAAGGAGATCCTGCAAATCTTCAAGACTCAGGCCAAGAGCTTGTTCCCTTGTTAATTTCTTCACTTCGCCATCAGACCTGATCATAGTCAATACGTGGGTCTGTTTATCAGTTTTCCACTTTTGTACTTTTGAGCCTGATAGGTTTCTTGGGAGATTTTTATTTGTTGAGGAATTTGGTGATGCTGGCCTGTTCATGACTGGCTGAGCAGTACTTGCAGATTGTTCCAGTTCAGATTCTTCTTTCAACATTAGCATAATGCTCTTTTTCACAATGTCACTTCCGGCAATTAGATCTTGAACTGTTTCAGCACCCAACCGGTTTTGACTCCTTCTTTTGAAGAATGGCAGCACCAGTAGGAGCAGTGGTTCTCTTGACTTGCAGCTTTGGTGGTCTTTTTGAAACCTTTGCTTTGGAGTAATCAGGTTTTTGTGGAGCTGTTGGATCTTTCTTCCTAAGTTCCTCCAACCTTTTATAGGTGGCCCTGACCCTCGCTTCTCCCCACTTAGACACAGAGTTCTTTGACCCCTATTCAGCAATTATCAGCTCCTCTTTCATTCTCTTCAGCTCTAAGGCTTTGTCAGCTTCAACCTGTTTGAATTTTTCAGGGGGAGTCTGCTGGACATTATCTTTGATCATTTCATGAATCCTGGCTACTTCTTTTTCAAGCTCAGGAATGGTCCAGTTTTTATACATGTGTTTCTCCCCCTTGTATTTCTTGTAGGTCATGATATTTTCAATGTAGTCTTTTCTTAGGGTCTCATCTGCCCTTTCTGAAATTTGTTGACTAACATTTTTGTCAAATTGTTCCATTGATCTGACCTGTGTAAGGAGAAACTGATAGTTTTGCTGAAATTCCCTATCAGATTTCCCTTGTTTTTGTTAGCGATATCCTCTGCTTGTTTGGCTTTGATTTCCAAATATTCTTCAATGTTGTTTGGCCTGGGATATCCTCTAACTGAAGGCAAGATCCTTTTGGCAGGGTTGTCCTCATAGTAGAAAGATTTGATTTCATCTCTAACTGCTATGAGTTCTAAAGGAAACACAACACCTGCAGGAGGTAATGGCTTTTGAATTTGAGTTGAAGAGAAAGGAATGGGTTTTGAAACTGTGACAAGTGCTTGGGATTTTGAAGCTGTTGGTGGTGGTGATGGAGAATCATCATCTGATATGATAACCCTTCTCCTTTTTATTTTAGGAGAGGCAGATGATGTTTTGGGTGGATCAGTGGAAGTGATTTGAGTGGCAGTGGTTTGTGACTGACTAATAGCTGTTGAAACAACTGGTGTTTCAACCACTGTTGTCATTACAGCAGATGTTATAACATCTGGTGTCTTCTGGCAGGAAGTGATGGTAGAGATGTTGTTTTTGGTGGTGATAAGGCAGTGGTAGTGGTGTGTGTTGAAGTGGTGTGTGTTGAAGTGAGAGCAGTTGTTGTAACAACTGAGGTACCAGCAGATGTTGGTACAACAGAGGTTGCAACAGCTGTTTGGGTGGAGGTTTGATGTTGGTGGCTTTTGGATGATGGTTTTGGAGTATGCTTTTGAAAACTGGATGGTGTGGATTTGGGTTTCTTTACTTTTCTAGTAAGATTTCTTTTTGAAACAAGATTTTGATCATCCTTTTCACCAGAACAACCCTGTTCATTCAGCTTCATGAAAGCTCTCTTCTCCTCATTCCACCTTGACAAATCCTTTGCCGCTCTATCCCTTTTTACACTTATGATACTATCATCAAGTGCATTCTGGGTCACATCAACCTTCTTGCTTCCATCTGGCAAGGGAATTTCTCTGAGCATTGCATCTTTTTATGTATCAAGATATAGCCCATTATCAATCCCTTTCTTTATCCACTCCTTAATTTTCTCCCCCTTTTTGGTATTATCTGAGGGGATTTCATCAATGAAGAGAACTGTCGGAGGAGCAGTGCCAGTGATTGTCAATAGATGGGCCTTGAGAGCCTTAATGTCATCCTTTGTATCTTTGTACCTAGACTCCATTACATTTTTGAGCTCTTGAACATGTTTTTCATGCTGCTGCTCAGCCATCTGGTGTTGTTGGTGGAGAAATGGTTGAAAAAGATTCCAGAGCTCATTTGTAACATCTGCTGGTGGTGGAGCAGGTGCTTGAGGTGGAACAGCAGTGGATTGTACCATTTGAACTGTCAACAACTGATGCAGCATGTCTTTGATTTCTGCAACAGTGGTATCCAGTTTTTCAACTCTGTGCGTCAATTCTTGGTACTTTAAACCATCACTCAATTTAATGGGATCATCTGATTTCCCACTAGCAGTGGTTTTATCAGAAGTTGAGGTAGGGAGTATACTCCAAACATCAACAACTGATGCCCCTTTGTCTTGGTACTGGGTTCTTCTTCCTTCAACACTTGATAATCTTTTGATGGAACCAGTGGTTAATATAAACTCACTAGCAGATAACAGAGGTGTTATGGAAGGAATTGCCTCCAAGGAAGTCTTATTAATGTAACCACTGTCCAAGTGTAAACCTGTAGGTTCAACACTTGTAGTGGCTGCTTCACTTGGAATACCACCGAGAGTTACTTGTAACTCAAGGGGTGTAACCTCCTCAGGTTGTGTTGGTGGGTTAGCAAAGATTGATACATCAAGCCTAGTCTCATGTTGAGGTATTTTCTCATGAACAGGTGAGTGAGAAAGACTAGTTTGTGCTAGGTTCAAATCAATTGAATCCAACAGTAATTTGGTGTTTGGGGGAAATGGGGATGTGAAGGTAGGTTTAGAAAGCGGAATTGCCCCGGGTATTGGGCTGTGGATGATGGAAACAAGTGCTTCCAGAGCATCATGATGTGGTGACCCTATGTGTACAACCTGTTCTTTTTGTGAAGAGACAGGAGGAGTTTCGGCTAAGGTTTGAGATATTTTTACCAACTGCTGTGAGGAAATAGCAGCAGTGGTTTGTGGTGACTTTTGTGCTGTCACAGGCAGTTGCTCTGGTATCTCATCCTCCAGAGTTGCCTTTTTGATGGGTATGGGGGGGGGGGGGGTTCTGATTTTTCTTTTTCTGTGGTTTTTTGATGATTTTAGGTGTGGGTTTCAAGGCAGTTGTTTGGCTACCTTGATCACCTTGAGCAGTGGGCTCAGCAGCAGATACCTGAGGAGCAGTGTTTGCTGCTAAAATCTGCTCAGGCACCTCTGCTTGTGTTTTGCAAGGTGTTGACATTCTTGTAAATGTTCCAGAAGTTAAGCTTTTTATTTGAAAAGAGTCACCTTGATTTATTACCGCAATATCATTCTTACAGAATTCTTTCTCAAAATAGTAGCTTAAAAACCTTGGAAATAGTAAGAATGATTTTGTTTCAACATTTTTAACCAAATCATTGAAGATTACATTGGAATAGTTGAAATTTTCTCCTTGTAGAATAGCATATCCCAAGTTTTGAATCTTCAGTGGTATTTCATTAAAAGAAGTGGTTTTATTTGAAACACACACGAGGAGGGTATGGAATAAAAATCTTGTTGCAGGAGGGAAGAAGCCTTTTTCTAAGGTATCTGATGTGTGTAAAATGCAACATATAAATCACATTAATTAAGGCATAAAACTAACCCTTTTTAAGTACTAATGTTGGAAAAATAGTGTTTTTGTCTTTCTTTTGTATTTTCAGGATGAAATGAGCTCAAATTCACAAAAGAAGCAAAAAGACAACTAATTCTAGCATAAATACAAGAAAATGAATAAAAGTAGACTGCCCGGACCCTCAACGGCATCCTCCAAGGCAAAGAAGAGAAAGCAGAAGACTGAACACGCCCCGTGTCTAGCGGACACGGGGCCGTGCCCAAGAAGCAGCATAAAAGACAAACCTATAGAAGCTTCCATTGCCCACCACGGGGCCGTGTCCAGCGGGCACGGGGGCGTGGTGAAAGTACAGCAGGCGCATTAATTGTAATTGCGAATTACAATTAATGAGGAGAGAGAGTGTCAGACGGGCACGGGGGCGTGTCCAGCGGACACGGGGCCGTGCCCAGCCTTCTGTTCAGCCTATAAATAGGAGTGCTTGGTTTCATTCCATCTCATCCCTTGGCACACCACCTCTCTCACACTTCATCCACCACCCACCACCACCATAATACCATCATCCACCACCATCATCCACTGTCCATCGTAGAGTGTGTGAGTCGTCTCGGGATCCAAGATTGATCGTAAGAGTTCTTGACAATCAAGGCCATGTTTGCCTACGTCTCTTACATCACTTGGTGAAGACAAGTGTTTAGTATAATACTTTTTATTTTTAATCTTTTGCACTTTTTATTTGGTTTTGTATTATTGACTTTAATAACTAGTTACTTATGTTGAAGGTGATCTTTCCTTATCGTTTGTCCGTGGTGTCTTGGCGTTATTTTACTGTCTATATAAAATAAAAGATTTTCACCATTCATATCTCCACGGTCTATATGGAGGTATGTTGGCTACCTGGTCGGGAGTTAAGGGAACGGTTTGGTAAGGGTCTTGCCCTTGTTCAGCGTTTAGAGGTCCTGCTTGGGACCTGGGTCAAATTTAGTAGGATCTCCTTCAATGCCCATAGGTATTGGATGGCGGGGATCCAAACTCTTTGACCCCCTCATAAGTTAACTACTATTAATACTATAACCCGGCTATTTAGGACTGTATCCCTGCTAACTCAGACTACTTAGCCGAGGGTAATGTCACCGCCGAAAGCGGGGCCTACCACAATTTGCATTAATAACTTAATTCATTATCTTTCAATAATCCGACCCTTTAGGATTGTATCCTTGCTGACTCAAACTACTGGGTTGAGGGTAACGTCGACTTCAAAAGAGGGGCCTACTACAATAACTAAGATAATCTCTTAAACAAGTGCAAAAGTGCGAAAATAATTAAAGGTTATACTAATACACGTGTCGGATCCAAGTGATTCATCTTGTCTATCTGTTTTTATTTTATTTTATTTTTCAGCATTTAGTTAGTTTTTATTTTCTTAGATTAAAACATTTTTTCTCACTTTTTGATTTGATTAGACGTTGAGGATAAACCGGTATTAAAAGCTCTTGTGTCCTTGGACGACCTCGGTATCTTACCAACACTATACTACGTCCACGATGGGTGCACTTGCCCATATGTGTGTTTAGTGTTAGTGAATATCGTGTTTTATAAATTTAAAACTTGGCTAAAAGTGTAAAAAGGGGCTTAAATATACATCAAAAATATATTACACTACACGCGCATCAAGTTTTTGGCGCCGTTGCCGGGGACACAAGGATTTTAAGGAAGTTAGGAATCAACGGCCTAATCATATTTTTATTTTTTCCTTTTAATTTTTAGGATTTTTCTTAGTTTTTCAGCTTCTGCAGAGCTCAGCACGGGGCCGTGCCTGCTGAACACGCCCCCGTGCTCAATCATTGGAACTGGCAATCCTGTTTTAAGTCAGACAGTAAGCTGAACACGGGGCCGTGTCCACTCAACACGCCCCCGTGCCCAAGATTCTCTTACTGAAAACAGAACCATTAGATCCCGGCGGTTGGTAATTTCTGACACAAACATGAGTGATAGTAATTCTTTTTACTTTCGGCACTCTTATGGTATGTGGTGTCGATTATGTGGAGGCGAACATGAGGAATTAAAATGTTATTTTCTCAATTATAGGCCCCACTATATAGACCCACCGATTCCTTGTAACCTTAAGAGGGGCGAAAGTAAAAATAAGCACTATCTCTCCCTCGAATGCGCCCAGCCAGATATTCTAGGAGAAATGCTCCTTGACGAGTTATTTCAACTAGAAGAACTAATTCTCAATTGGTCAAAAGAACTTAGGAAGGATTTTATTGATCCGCCCCAAGATGATGACCATAAGGAAATGTTGGAACCGCATTCCGACAACCTCGTTGCTCCCGAAAATACCTTCATACCTAGAAAAGACTTGGACGATAGTCGTCCCTGTGCCGATTGTGCCGTGAAGGACTCCCCATCGACTTCGTTCGATGCATACATAGACCTGAGCGATTCGGCATACACCTTCTTTAACGAGAGCCCGGAAAAGGGTTGGACTTGTCCACCTAGAATGAAAATAGGAATTACCCTCACCGATAACCTCTTGCGTTCTCGCCTTAGTATAGGACAATTAAGGTATCTTAGGCACTTTGGGGTTGTTCCAACAAATCAAGAACCACCCGATATAAATAAGCTCCTTAGGAGCAACAAACTTCATAAAACAGCTTCCCGACACGGGGCCGTGTCCGGCCAACACGCCCCCGTGTTCATTAAAAGATTCCCTTCTGATCAGAACGTCAGAATACGGACAAACTATGTCAGAATTCCATCTGCACACGGGGCCGTGTCCAGCGAACACGGGGCCGTGTCCAGAAAGCTGTCGTTTTCTATAAATGCAGCCAAGAATTCTGCACATTTGGACCAACTTGGGACAGAGATTTGAAGGAATCTTCTCTCAAACAATCCTAATTGACCGTATTAACGATCTTACGATGGGACTCGAAAGTAGCTTTCAAGAAATTAACCTTTTGCACCAAAGGTTAAACATTCTTGTAGCACCTCCAATGGAACCAGTCCTTCCACAACAGGACTGGAACTTGGCACTCGGGGTTAACAACCCTACCGGGTGGGAAGACTTTCCCGCGGAACCTCCCATGGAACACCCACAAGAAATTCCAGCGGAAGTCGAGACTCCTCAAACTAATGCAAATGAGCCCTCTTTTCTCCTTCCAAGGGAGGTGGAGGAGTGGCTCGCCGACATATGAGGAGGACCACGCCCGGAAGAAGGAGTTTCTAAAAGCCTTATATAACCAAGATCAATAGCTTCTTGGAAATTTTGCTAATTAAAATAAAACATAGGGCTAGAACTCCACGACTTAATATTTATGTAATTTTTTTATTTAGTCTTTATGTAATGTTTCTCTATGTTTGCAATGATATGATGGTTTCTAAGATTGGTGGTTATTAATGAATAAAACACACTCATGGTGGTAATGGATGAAAAAGGGAACGAGAAAAATGGACCCATGCACGAAGAACAGAGCAACCCGACACAAATCTCCATCACAGAAGGCTCAACACGGGCCGTGCCCAACCAACACGACCCCGTGCTGAGCCACCTGCAGAAAAACACCCAGTTCAGGTAACTGGACACGGGCCGTGTTCAGCGGACACGCCCCCGTGTCCAGGCTTCTGTCTTAATTCTTTAATTTCTGTTACTGGCACCTGACCACGGGGCCGTGCCCGGTCACCACGGGGCCGTGTCCAGGATGCCAGTAACATAAATCTTTGTTTTTTAACCCACTTTTACACATTCTAATCAACCGAAAATATTATTTTTGGACACATTGAGGACAATGTGTAATTTAAGTGTGGGGGGGATGCTAAAACCTTGAATTTTGCAAATCCTAAATACAAGCCTTACACAAAACTCTATTGGAACCGCTAAACACCCCAAATTTTTTTTCAAAAACTTTTCGTTTTTTTTACTATTTGCTTGTCTTGGTTTAATTTGCGAATAACAAGTTCTAAAAAGGTTATATTTTTACAAATTTACAACCGATAGCGTCGTGATAATAAAGAACCAATATAAGAAAATTACGAAACGGCATAACAAGTCTAGTTAAAAATTCGATTATATATACTTGATCACATTAAAAACCCATTCCCACAAAAGTGAGTTTTGAGCCTTTATTGAGCATACAAATATACATCTTTAGACTAAATGCTCATTTTTCGTTTCTTGTGTGAATAGCCGCTTGGTTCTTACAACTCTAGAACTTGCCACGACGATACATTCCCGGTCCTTACCAACTTAAACCCAAGTAAGTAAGTGATGGAGGCATTAGGACTAACCATATTTTTCTTTCTACACCATTATTTTTTATTTTTTTTACCACCTACCCAAAATCCCCCTAGTTAGCCCCTTTGAGCCTGAACCTTTCATTTCATTACCCTAAAACCTTTTCACCCACCAAAAACCTTTTTATTTTTCACCCTTTATTTTAGTAACAAGCTCGGTTTTTCGTAAGCTCGCTATTTTATGTGACTCTAAAATATATATATATATATATATATATATATATATATATATATATATTTTTGATGAAGTCAAAAACAAACAAAATCCATATAAAAGCTTGTTTGTAGAAATACTTCAAAATAAAAAGTCACTAAAAACAAGGTATGTCACGAAAACCGACGCTTTTTACGATTTTCGCCCTTTTACTAACCACTAACCCAACCACCCACCTTTAACCCAAGCCTAACCCTTCACCAAAAAAAGTCCTCTTGATATTTACAAGGGTAAAAAGTTAAAAAGGAGGAGGATTGATTGCTTGGCAAGCCTATGGAAGGCGTAAGTTCCATGCCGCTCTCGAGTGATTCACTAAAAATTACACCTTCGGCCGAGTGTTGAGTGATCTCCCGTGAGGTATGTGAACTTGTATATAAATGGAATTTTAATAAGGCATGCTATGCCCGAATAAGTAATTTATCTTATGAAACGTTCTAAATAAATCATAACGAATAGGATTGTAAATAAATAAAAATAAAACTTACAAAGATCTTGTATTCCCGACACTCTAGGACAAGCCAAAAACCTTCTCTTCTACCTATTCCATTTGGGAGTGTAAGCCACATTTAAAGAGTTTTGCTTAAGGACAAGCAAAAGTTCAAGTGTGGGGGTATTTGATGTGTGTAAAATGCAACATATAAATCACATCAATTAAGGCATAAAACTAACCCTTTTTAAGTACTAATGTTGGAAAAAGAGTGTTTTTGTCTTTCTTTTGTATTTTCAGGATGAAATGAGCTCAAATTCACAAAAGAAGCAAAAAGACAACTAATTCTAGCATAAATACAAGAAAAGGAATAAAAGTAGACTGCCCGGACCCTCAACGGCATCCTCCAAGGCAAAGAAGAGAAAGCAGAAGACTGAACACGCCCCGTGTCCAGTGGACACGGGGTCGTGCCCAAGAAGCAGCATAAAAGACAAACCTATAGAAGCTTCCATTGCCCACCATGGGGCCGTGTCCAGCGGGCACGGGGGCGTGGTGAAAGTACAGCAGGCGCATTAATTGTAATTGCGAATTACAATTAATGAGGAGAGAGAGTGTCAGACGGGCACGGGGGCGTGTCCAGCGGACACGGGGCCGTGCCCAGCCTTCTGTTCAGCCTATAAATAGGAGTGCTTGGTTTCATTCCATCTCATCCCTTGGCACACCACCTCTCTCACACTTCATCCACCACCCACCACCACCATAATACCATCATCCACCACCATCATCCACTGTCCATCGTAGAGTGTGTGAGTCGTCTCGGGATCCAAGATTGATCGTAAGAGTTCTTGACAATCAAGGCCATGTTTGCCTACGTCTCTTACATCACTTGGTGAAGACAAGTGTTTAGTATAATACTTTTTATTTTTAATCTTTTGCACTTTTTATTTGGTTTTGTATTATTGACTTTAATAACTAGTTACTTATGTTGAAGGTGATCTTTGCTTATCGTTTGTCCGTGGTGTCTTGGCGTTATTTTACTGTCTATATAAAATAAAAGATTTTCACCATTCATATCTCCACGGTCTATATGGAGGTATGTTGGCTACCTGGTCGGGGGTTAAGGGAATGGTTTGGTAAGGGTCTTGCCCTTGTTCAGCGTTTAGAGGTCCTGCTTGGGACCTGGGTCAAATTTAGTAGGATCTCCTTCAATGCCCATAGGTATTGGATGGCGGGGATCCAAACTCTTTGACCCCCTCATAAGTTAACTACTATTAATACTATAACCCGGCTATTTAGGACTGTATCCCTGCTGACTCAGACTACTTAGCCGAGGGTAACGTCACCGCCGAAAGCGGGGCCTACCACAATTTGCATTAATAACTTAATTCATTATCTTTCAATAATCCGACCCTTTAGGATTGTATCCTTGCTGACTCAAACTACTGGGTTGAGGGTAACGTCGCCTTCAAAAGAGGGGCCTACTACAATAACTAAGATAATCTCTTAAACAAGTGCAAAAGTACGAAAATAATCAAAGGTTATACTAATACACGTGTCGGATCCAAGTGATTCATCTTGTCTATCTGTTTTTATTTTATTTTATTTTTCAGCATTTAGTTAGTTTTTATTTTCTTAGATTAAAACATTTTTTTCTCACTTTTTGATTTGATTAGACGTTGAGGATAAACCGGTATTAAAAGCTCTTGTGTCCTTGGACGACCTCGGTATCTTACCAACACTATACTACGTCCACGATGGGTGCACTTGCCCATATGTGTGTTTAGTGTTAGTGAATATCGTGTTTTATAAATTTAAAACTTGGCTAAAAGTGTAAAAAGGGGCTTAAATATACATCAAAAATATATTACACTAATATTACACTACACGCGCATCAGTATCCCTCTTCATCATTGTGTCTGCATACCCTCGCTCAATGAAGTCAATTTTTAACTCGTTTTTAGGGAAAGAATCTGTACCTTCCTGATTAGCGAGCTGAAAGACCTCAGATATGGATTGCGGTGTTATTCGGACTGCTTTCTTCTACAGAGTAGAGTTAATGGCTATGACATTTTCACCTTGTTTTTCAAGAGTACAATTTTTCCAAAACTCTCTCTGAGTTTGCAGGTAAATGGGTGCATCAACGGTTAACAAAGTTTTATACTTTGATGCGTTGATCATATCGAGAATGGAATCAAATGTATCGATGTGGCCGGGTTTTATGAGAAGACCCAGTAGATTATGAGACGGTTTGTATGGGATTTATGTGGAGGTAGCCTTTTGAGAGGCCCCTTTGGAAGATTTTGCGGATGATTTCGATTTTGTCATTTTGAAGATGAGGATCAAAAAGGATTTTGTGAAGAAATTTGATGGAATGGATTGGAAACTGCTTTGAGAAGAGAATTTTTAAGAATTCAATTCGACAGTGAAACCCTGTTTGGGCTTTGAAAAGGGGTTTTATGGAGGAAAAGTGAATGCTGACATGGCAGCGGTTACAAAAGGTCTGACCACTAAGTACTGTCCGCATGCCATCCCCTGGTGAAGTGAAGGACAGTACTTTTGAACAGTACAGTTTGTGAAAACAACTGGTGAAGACAGTAGTTGTAATGGTAATGGAGGACAGTGGATGCTTTTCACTATCAGTAGATAGCTCAGCAGTGGATGCAACACTGATTATGACCATCAGTGGTTAGCAAAGGAAAATGAGAACAGGGGATGACTTTCAGCAGTGGACAGACTTTTGTAGTAGCACAGACTTTTGAACCCATCAGTGGTTATGGCAGACTTTTAGGATTTTAATGAAAAATTCATTTTTAGCTATTTTTAAGGATGGATTTTTGATTTTCTGAAAACATTTTAATGCTTTTATTCATAGAAAAACAGGATTTTGCCTGTTATTCCATGTTGAGCAGGCCAATCCTAGAGATAAAGCTTTCAAAGGTGGATGTGTCTAATGCTTTGGTTAGCACATCTGCCAGCTGATCCTTAGTTGGAACATGATGTAGAGAAATCAAACCTTTTTCATAGCAATCCCTTACAAAGTGATGTCTGATGTCGATGTGTTTGGTGGTTGAATGGGAAACTGTATTTTTGATGATATTTTCTGCTGCCTGGCTATCCAACATAAGTGGTGTCTTCAAGGCAGTGATACCAAAATCCAGTAACTGATTTTGAAGCCAGAGCAGTTGGGCTGTACAGCTTGCAGCAGCTATGTATTCTGCCTCAGCAGTGGATGTGGAAACAGCTGCTTGCTTTTTGCTTTGCCAAGATACTAAGCAATTGCCTAGGAATTGGCACCCTCCTGAAGTGGACTTCCTTGTTTTATCACATCCAGCAAAGTCACTATCTGAGAAACCTGAAAGCTCAATTTTACCATCAGCTGGATACCAGATACCAAGTGTGGGAGCACCTTTGAGGTATCTGAATATCCTTTTTACAGCAATAAGGTTTGACTTTCTAGGGGCTGATTGGGATCTTGCACAGACACATGTTGCAAACATGATTTCTGGTCTAGATGCAGTTAGGTACAATAAAGACCCAATCATGCTTCTATATAAGGTCTGATCAACCAAATCATCCTTTTCTTCAGACATGACCAATTTATTGGTTGCAATGAGTGTACTACATGGCTTACAATCATCCATATCAAATTTCTTTAAGAGTTCTTTGGCATATTTGCCCTGATGGATGAAAGTACCATTTTGCAGTTGCCTTATTTGGAGACCAAGAAAGCACTGGAGTTTACCCATGACACTCATTTCAAACTCAGCTATCATGAGTTGTCTGAACTCCTCACACATTTTATTACATGTGCTTCCAAAAATGATGTCATCCACATAAATCTGGACAATCATCAAATCCTTTTCTCTCCATTTTAAAAACAGTGTTTTATCAATCCTGCCTCTGGTGAAACCAATGGAAAGTAAAAAGGTGGACAGAGTTTCATACCAGGCTCTTGGTGCTTGTTTCAAGCCATACAAAGCTTTATTTAGCTTGTAGACATGATCTGGATTAAATGGATCCTCAAAACCTGGAGGTTGACAAACATAAACCTCCTCTTGAATCTTACCATAGAGGAATGCACATTTGATATCCATTTGATACACCTTGATGTTGTGGTTGACAGCAAAGGCCAGAAAGAGTCTGATAGCTTCAAGTCTTGCTACAGGGGCAAATGTTTCATCATAATCAATGCCTTCTTCTTGTCTAAAACCTTGAACCACAAGCCTGGCTTTATTCTTGACAACAATACCCCTTTCATCAGTTTTATTTTTGAAGACCCATTTTGTGCCAGTAGGACTCACACCCTCTGGCAATGGAACAAGCTCCCATACTTGTTGTCTTCTAAACCGTTGGAGCTCCTCTTGCATAGCTTCTACCCAGCTGTTGTCTTTCAGTGCCTCTTGGTACTTGACTGACTGATGGAGTGATAGAAAACCTGCAAAAAGACAAATGTTTTGGGACTGCTTTCTTGTGAGCACCCCTTCATTGATGTTGCCAATGATTTGATCTGGTGGATGAGATTTCAAGAAGATTAGCTCTCCTTGGTATGGAATAATGGCATTGAGTGGTGAAGGCTACAGATGTGTATCATCTGAGCTAACCACTGCTGCTGACTTTGATGGCCCAGCAGTGGCTTCAAAATGTGGTGGCATAGGGGGTAAAGGTGTGGACACCTGCTGACTTTGATCCACTGTTTGAGGACTTTTGTCAGCAGTGTTTGATGAGGTGGAAGCAGTGGTTAAAGGGCTACTTTGGTCAACAACTGTTGAGGTAGCAGTGGTTGAGCTTTGACAACTGTTTTGAACAACTGATGCTCTCCCTGTTGAAGCAGACTTTTGAGGAATGATGATCTCATATCCATAGTCTGGTGATGAATCTTCTGATGGACCTGCATTGTTGGTCTTGACAGCAGTATTTTCAAAAGTGAATTTTTCAAGATCAAACAATTCTGCAGGATTTGCAGGGATTTTCATTGATGAAAGTTCATTGAACTTTACATTCAAAGTCTCTTCCACTGCTTTGGTCCGTGTATTAAACACTTTGTAGGCCTTAGCAGTGGTTGAGTATCCCAGGTGATATCCCATATCAATTTTGGCTGCAAACTTTGAGATAGAATCTTTTAAGTTTAAAATGAAACATGGGCAACCAAAAACTTTGAAATATGAGATTAATGGCTTTAATTTATACAGAATTTCATAAGCAGTCTTTTTGTACCTGGGGTTGATCAAAACTCTGTTTTGGACATAGCAAGCAGTGTTTACTGCCTCTGCCCAAAAAGTTAATGGCAAACCTGAATCTGCAAGCATGGTTCTGGCAGCCTCAATCAATGTTCTGTTCTTTCTTTCAACAACCCCATTTTGCTCTGGTGTTCTAGGGATGCTGTACTGCCTTACAATCCCTTTCTTCACACAGAAGGCATCCAACTCCTTATTTTTGAATTCTGTGCCATTGTCACTCCTGAAGACTTTTACTGGAAGGTCAAATTGCTTTTCAACCTGTATCACAAAGTCTTGCAAAATGCCTGCAGTCTCATCTTTTGAGTGTAAAAAGAAGGTCCATGTAAACCTAGAGAAGTCATCAACAATAACCAAGCAATATCTTTTCTTTTTGAGACTCATGACTTGCACTGGGCCAAACAAATCCATGTGCAGCATTTGCAAACACTGGGTTGTTTTGGACTCTTCAATGGACTTAAAAGAGCATTTGCAAACACTGGGTTGCAAACATGAAAACATTTTTTGTGGTAAGCCTCTTACTAAGCCATTTTTTTTAAATTTCATTGATTGTTTTGAGATTTGTGTGTCCCAGTATTTTGTGCCATAGCTCTGTCTCTTTGTTAGAGGCAGCTGAGAACAGACAGGCATCAGCTCTGGGACACTCTCTTGACATGTCAACAACATAAACATTGCCACTTCTTTGAGCAACAAGTTTTATTGAGCCTTTCTTGATTATTGCTTCAATCTTACTAACCATTTCTGGTCCAACAATCCTTTGTGAAGAATGATCCAAACCCTTTATCACTCATTTGAGATACACTCAGGAGGTTGAATTTCAGATTATCAATAAGATTGACATTTTCAAATTTTACATTTCCAGACTTTACTGTACCAGACCCCATAACTTTTCCCTTACTATTATTACCAAAGGATATATCACCCCCTCCATGAATTTTAAAATCTTGAAGAAGGGCTTTACATCATGTCATGTGCCTGGAGCCTCCACTATCTACATACCAAAGACTATGTAAGCATGCAGAAGCTCCCTGCACATGAAGTAAAAGGATTAGTTCATAGAGGTCTCCAAAGCCAACAGGGCTTTGGATGGGATCTCAACAGTGTCTGGGATGGAGGCAGATGCATGGACAGTGGTTAGCACAGGGGTTGGAACATTTTTGAGAATGTTTTTCTCTAACCACTGTTGGGGGTCTTGGCCCATCATCTGTTGATAACCAAAAGGATGTATGTTCACTCTTGGTTTAGAGGGCATTTTGTAAGCCTCATAAACATGTGGAATCCTTTGGTATGATGCTTTTTCCTTGCCTTTTCTGAATTGATTGGCAGGGGGTGCATCAGTCACCTGTACATCTCTTTGGACAGACTTTTGGTTCAGCTGTTTTGTGACAGCTGTTTGGACAGGGACAAACAATGGTTGTTTCTTGGTGAACTTGACAGATGATGTTGATGGACTCAAGGATGTTTTTGCAGTGTATTCATTCTTTTTTATGTAAAAGTTTTTGAGATACACACATTCTTGAGTTTTGTGATTATCTTTACCACAGATGGTGCAGCTTTCAGCAGGTAAAATGATGCTTGTTTTATTGATATCATATGCTTTTAGATGAAAACAATCCTTTGTTAGATGATTCTTCTTTTCACAGAATTCACAAAACAAGTTTTTGATTTTTTCTCTTTTCTTCCTTTTCTCAGATTCCTTTGCAACAGAGTTTTGAACCTCTGTTGGGATATCTTTGATAGGAATGACCTTTGCTTTTGGAGCTTTGACACCATCAGTGGTTGTGAAATCCATTGATTTGAAATTTTCAAGTATATCACACTCATCAGACCATGTGGGTTTAAATTGGTATTTCTAAATTTCTTCAAAAGTTGAAGATCCCACAAATCTTTCCAGAGTAATTTTGTTACCAAGTTTGTAAGTTATTTTAACTTCTTGGCCACTTTTGTTGGTTGGAATGATTTCAGAAGAAACAGCTTATATTGCAGCAGTGTTTACAAGATCATCATATTTTCTATGTCCTATACCAAACTTGACATTGCTTTTAAGCTGTTTCTCAAGCATAACTCATACCCTTTACAAGATTCTACCCATCTTTCACATGTGATCTGTGTAGACTCTAACTCCTTTTTGCACACTTGGTATGTTTCTACCATAGTTTGGAGTTGAGTTTTGGTTATGCTTTGTTCTTCTTTTAAGTTGCTGATTTCTTTATCCTTTTCAGCCAATTTGTTTCTAAGTTCTTTTAATGACTTTTCAAATTTGACCTCATCAGACAACATTTTATCCCTAATGTCACACCCCCAAAATCCACACGCGGAGTATCACCGCTTGGGAGCGTGACTGACCAGGATCAAGCCACCAATCATATTGAACATGTAATTAATATTAAGTAAAATAAATGTAAACCATCCATTCATTACGATAGGTGTTCAAAACATAATCATAGTTTCAAAGTGTAGCGGAAGCATAGTAAATAAACCATCAATAGTTAATAGTTTTAAATGTCATAATAGTTCAACATAGAAACCACGATCCTTGCCCACAACGACCCGCTTCTCCAGTGCAAGCTCCAAGTACCTAACGATCTGCAAGGCATGTAACAGAATGATCAACAAACTAGTTGAGCGAGTTCACAGTAAGTAAATGCGTAACAGTAAATAACGGGTGGCTCTACAGGGCCAATAGTAAGTTATACAGGTGGGGGCTTCCCATGTTATGTGACCACTAGACTATCGTATCTATAAGTATCCTTCACAACCGAGGATAGTGATCAGTATAGGTATCCTGCACATCCGAGGATAGTGATCAGTATAAGTATCCTTCACAACCGAGGATAGTGATCAGTATAAGTATCCTTCACAACCGAGGATAGTGATCAGTATAAGTATCCTTCACAACCGAGGATAGTGATCAGTATAAGTATCCTTCACATCCGAGGATAGTAATATGGTAGTCTAGTCATAGTGTCAGTAGTGTATCTATTCAACCTTATCCTTTCAATCCCATTCCCAACACCCCGGGAATCCCATGCCTTGGTAAGAGTGTGAACTCACCTTGGTTTGCTCGGTATGCTAGGTTATGCACTCACAAGTAATTAATCACGTCCTAATGTATGCACGTATAACAAATCAGTTCATGTTCGCAATGATACGCATGCAATTTAATGTTCACATAACAGTCAGTTTGCATATCGGCACAACACGTATTATTTCACATTAAATCATCAGCGTGCATGAATACAATTATTAACACTCATCACCAAGCATGGCATGCCAAATAAATCAAACATATGTTCCATTATTCAAAGCATGTTCATAACCTACAATATCTTTCGAATCCACCCTTATCTTTCGACGCACATCTACCTTTCGGTTCATGTGTTATCTTTCGTCAAACAGTTATCTTTCGGTTCACAACTATGTTTCGTATAACTAACATCTTTCGGTCAAAGCTATCCTTCGGTCCCAACAACTATCTTTCGAGTAGCAAGTAACAACAACTATCTTTCGAGTAGCAAGTAACAACAACTATCTTTCGAGTGGCAAGTATCTTTCGGTTACAATCAGTTTTCATGCAAAAAGGCAGTTACCACACAACCCTAAATGAGCATCTGGCATCATAATTATAAACAACCAAACATGATCATCATCGAAGTCAACAACAATGGCCGACAACAACTTGATAAAACATTCAGCCAATTACTATGTTTTGACCGTTTAATGATTGGACCGATTACAAAGCCAATGGCCTTAACTTGGCCGCCCACCCCACCAATTACAAAACAGCCACATCACCATACTTTGACATGAGACTCCAATTTAATCATACAATTCTAAATGTTAATACACTAGCCGAATAGGAACAAGTAACCACATGCACTATCTGACAATTGCATCACTAATCCTAACACTATTGGACCTCATATTTCATCAAAGCACATGCATGACATAGATGAATTATTGTTCTGATTGCACAATTATTACAATACACATGTAGGCACTTTGTACGCATAACAAGATCGAATAGTAGGGTACTATGAAAACAACTACAAACCGCAAACTCAATCCAATTCCAAAAACATACACCTACACTTTTGTCGATCACAGTCACACATAAACAAGATCATCATTACGAAATAACAAATATGATAATTACTAACCAATGAGCTCGATCTAATTGGATGATGCCTCGAAGGGGGGGGTGTCCACTGCCGTCGCACATCAAGTGAGGGGAATTAAGTTTTTAGGGTTTGCAAACTGACAAGGGTTGCAATATGTCTATGTATTCACGTATACATAGAAAGAGGGGGTTTTGGGCCAAGTTTCATTGAGTTTGGGTCGGTTCCAATATTAAATCGATGCTGGGCCCAAGCCCATTCCATGTTTTCGTTGGCAATATGGTGGACGAAGACACATAGGGTGTTTTCGGCCATAATGTTTTCGGATGGGTTAGAGTATTGGCCAAAGTTCCATTGTTTAAAAAGCATAAAATATCGCCACCATATCTTAAACATATACAAATAATGCACATCAAGTATATATATAATTAAAACACAGTTAATACCCATCAAGTATAACATACCAACTACAATACGATCTAACATATTACAACGCGTCCGGTTGTGAAACAAACAAGTCGTGTAACAGACAATCTAAACAATTGACGCGCAATTAATGCGAAGATGGAATTCTTAGAAACTCGAGTTGTCACATTATCCCCAACTTGAAAGAAATTTCGTCCCGAAATTTGGTACGCACTCACTGAGGAAGCTAGGTAAGTTGTATCGTTCACTGGTTTTCCTGGGGTGTCACATCATCCCCCCGTTGATTTGGAATTTCGTCCCGAAATTCAGTAGTAGTAGCTTCAGCCTCAGTAGTGGATGTATTGGTTTCGAATAACTGAGGGTACTTTTCTTTCATTTGATCTTCGCGTTCCCAGGTATACTCTGGACCACGCTGGGAGTTTCAACGAACTCGAACAAGAGGGATTCTCTTGTGTTTGAGGACCTTAACATCCCGGTCCGTGATTTCAACTGGTTCCTTGACGAACTGCAACCGCTCGTCGATAGTGAGTTCCTTAAAAGGAACTATAAGGGTCTCATCTGACAGGCACTTCTTCAGATTCGACACGTGAAACACATTGTGAACTGCACCGAGTTCAGCTGGTAGATTCAATCTGTAGGCTACTGGGCCTATTCTTTCAGTGACTTCGAACGGTCCAACGTACCGCGGATTAAGTTTGCCTCGTTTACCAAATCGAACCACACCCTTCCAGGGTGAGACTTTCAATAAAACCCGGTCCCCGACCTGAAATTCCAATGGTCTCTTACGCTTATCCGCGTAGGCTTTCTGACGGTCGCGAGCTGCCGCCATGCGTTGTCGTATCTGTGCAATCTTTTCTGTGGCGTCCACTACAATCTCTGGACCCGTAATCTGACTATCCCCCACCTCTGCCCAACAGAGAGGTGACCGGCATTTACGTCCGTACAATGCCTCGAATGGAGCGGCTTGAATGCTGGTATGGTAACTGTTATTGTATGAAAACTCCACTAAAGGGAGGTGCTTTTCCCAGCCGTTGCCGAAATCGATAACACACGCTCGAAGCATGTCTTCTAGAGTTTGAATCGTGCGCTCAGACTGCCCATCCGTCTGAGGGTGATATGCTGTGCTCATATCTAAACGAGAGCCAAACGCTTTGTGCATCGCTCGCCATAACTCTGACGTGAATCATGCATCCCGATCCGAGATAATAGAGGTGGGCACTCCGTGCCTCGAAACAACTTCTTTAAGATAGACGTCTGCGAGAGTAGAAAACTTATCCGTTTCTTTGATAGCCAAGAAGTGAGCAGACTTTGTGAGTCGATCCACGATCACCCAAATAGTGTCATTCCCACGCTGGGATCTAGGTAGGCCTGTAACAAAATCCATGGAAATTTCTTCCCATTTCCATTGAGGTATCTTGGGCTGTTGAAGTAGGCCTGCTGGTTTCTGATATTCAACCTTGACTCTCGCACAAGTTAAGCATTTTCCAACGTACGTAGCGATGTGAGCCTTCATACTAGGCCACCAATAAGTAGTGCTGATGTCGTGGTACATTTTATCCGACCCTGGATGTACCGAATAGCGAGACTTGTGAGCTTCATCCATTACAAGTTCGCGTAAACCGCCATAAAGTGGGACCCAAATACGCCCCGTTACATAGTAGGCGCCGTCTTCCTTTTGTTCCATGCGTTGCCTTGAGCCGCGTAAGGCTTCAGCTTTGACGTTTTCGGGTTTCAGTGCTTCTAACTGAGCAGCTCGTATCTGTGCAGGAAGACTGGACTGAATTGTAAGCTGTAGCGCTCGCACGCGCTTAGGTAGAGTGTCTTTCCGACTGAGAGCATCAGCCACAACATTGGCCTTGCCTGGATGTTACTTGATGGCGCATTCATAGTCGTTTAGAAGTTCAACCCATCTCCGTTGACGCATATTCAAATCCTTTTGCTTAAGAATATGCTCGAGACTCCTGTGATCGGTGTAAATCGTGCACCTGGTACCGTACAGGTAGTGTCGCCATATCTTAAGCGCGAAAACAACAGCTCCCAGCTCTAAATCGTGTGTCGTGTAGTTCCGTTCATGAACCTTGAGTTGCCGTGAAGCGTAGGCAATAACTTTATCCCGCTGCATCAATACACAACCAAGCCCCTGTATCGATGCGTCACAATAAACCACGAAGTCATCCGTGCCCTCTGGCAATGAGAGAACAGGTGCGCTGCAAAGCCTATCCTTTAAGTACTGAAAAGCGGTCTCTTGCGTATTACCCCATCTGTAAACGACACCTTTCTGTGTTAGCATAGTAAGTGGTTGCGCGATCTTTGAGAAGTCTTTAATAAATCGCCTGTAGTAACCCGCCAAACCCAAGAATTGGCGTATTTCTGTCGGTGTACGTGGTGCTGGCCAGTTTCTGATCGAATCAACCTTGGATGGATCGACATGAATCCCATCCTTGTTCACCACATGGCCTAAGAAGTGGACTTCACGAAGCCAGAAGTCGCATTTTGAAAACTTTGCGTACAGTTGCTCCTTTCGAAGAAGTTCCAAGATAAGACGTAAGTGCTGCTCGTGTTCCTCCTGACTCTTGGAGTAGATCAGAATGGCGTCGATGAAGGCAATGACGAACTTGTCAAGGTAGGGTTTGCACACCCTGTTCATAAGGATCCATGAAAAACTGCAGGCGAGCTCTGAAAGCTGTCTTGGAGACGTCCTCATCCCGGACTCTCAGCTGATGATAATCAGCCTGTAGATCAACCTTGGAGTAGTAACTCGACCCTTACAACTGGGCGAATAAGTCATCAATGCGTGGAAGAGGATAACGGTTCTTCACTGTGATCTTGTTCAGTTCACGGTAATCAATTTCACATCCTGAAGGTGCCATCCTTCTTTTTCACCGATAATTGGTATCTAATAGTTCTTGTAGCTCCCAAGGCGAAGAGATAGGTCGGATAAATCCCTTATCCAAGATTCCTGGTAGCTGCGTCGGTAGTTCTTCCGATTCTGGTGGAGCTAAGCGATACGGTACTCGAGCTATGGGTGCTGCTCCTGGAGCGAGCTCGATTTGAAATACGACCTGACGATGAGGCGGTAGACCAGGTAAATCTGTAGGAAACACCTGAGGAAAGTCGCGTATAACTGGGATATCCTCCAGCTTCCTTTCCTTTGCTGATGCATCAGTAACGAGAGCCAGAATGGCGGTATGTCCCTTACGTAAACATTTCTGCGCCTTCAAGAAAGATATGATGCCAACCACAGCACCACTCTTGTCGCCTTGAACTTCGAGAGGTTCTTGACTGGAGCGAGGAATACGAATAATCTTTTCCTTGCATAGGATTTCTGCTTGCTGTTGTTGCTGGAGATTCTGGTTTGCAGGACGTGGGGTCCTGTATCCTTAGCTTCATGGCCCATCTTGAGACACCTCTGGCAACGTCCCTCGTTGCACTAACCACCGTGGTGTCTGTTGTATTAGTTTCACATTGGGTGAATTCCCCGATATCCACCCTGCCCCTGACCACCAGAGGTTGGCTGACTCGGCTCTGGTGATCACTATTCATGCGCTGCTGCTGTGCTTGAGACCGAACGGTAGCTGAACCCTTGCTGGAAAACCCATCCCATTTCCGCTTGTTGTCACTAGGGGTAGCGGGAGTAGCAGAAGAGGTAGCGGTAGTAATAGCGCTGATACAACTTGGCAGCCTGTTCTGTTCCACTGCCTGACCCGTGAGGCGATGAGCAAGACGCTGAATGTCTTGGATATTGTCGAGGTTAACCAATGTAGCATGGCTCGGAATCTCTGAGGCTAGACCCTTGAGGTACAATTCGATACACTTGCTTGGAGGGTCCACCATGGTTGGACACAAGATGGCCAGTTCGTTCGACCGTTTCGTATAAGCATCAATTTCCTGACCCTGTCATTTTCAAATGGTAAAGCTCCACTTCCAACTTGTGGATGTCATCACGCGTGCAGTATTCCCTTTTAATGCGTTCTTTGAATTCGTTCCAAGGGTGGCGTTAGCAGCTGCCAACCCTAGTATCCGTACTTGCGCGTTCCACCAGGTTAGCGCGATTTCTTCCAAAGTACCGGTGGCGTACTTGACCCTGCGAGCCTCAAGGCATTCAAACATCTCGAATACCGACTCGAGCTTCCCAAACCAATGGAGTAGTCCAACTGCTCTTTCTGTGCCACTGAATGTGCTTGGACGACAGTCCATGAAGTTCTTGAATGTGCAGACAGGTTGCTATGCGTTCTGACCCGTTGCGCGAGAAAGATAGGTCAAGGTTAAGCGCGAGAGTTGGGTCACGAGTGTAGGATCTAACATCCTAGGATAGGTCTGGAATAGCAGGTTATACCTCCTGCTTGTGCGGCTGCAAGTGCCGCAGCAACTTGTTCGTTAATGAGAGCCGTCAACTGGGCTTGAGTCATGTTAACACATCTAAACATGATCGAGTAGTAAATGTAGCATAAGTGTGCATTGTTCGCGAGTAGTGCGGTGACAGAAAAGTGTAGGCACATAAGTATTCTCATGCAGTAACAAGTTGTGAGCAAAGTAATGTAAGCATACTACGAGCAAAGTTCTATGCAAATTCTAGCATGTAGGCAATAAACATAAACCTTATTACCTAGGAAGTTGAGCCTTGCACGTGGAGCGAAGCGTCGTTGTGGATCGTTGAGAGCACTGTTCTGGTTATAGTCTGGTTTTAATAAAAACGTTTTTCCATATTAAAACCAAGTTCTCTATAACCTATGGCTCTGATACCAATCTGTCACACCCCCAAAATCCACACGCGGAGTATCACCGCTTGGGAGCGTGACTGACCAGGATCAAGCCACCAATCATATTGAACATGTAATTAATATTAAGTAAAATAAATGTAAACCATCCATTCATTACGATAGGTGTTCAAAACATAATCATAGTTTCAAAGTGTAGCGGAAGCATAGTAAATAAACCATCAATAGTTAATAGTTTTAAATGTCATAATAGTTCAACATAGAAACCACGATCCTTGCCCACAACGACCCGCTTCTCCAGTGCAAGCTCCAAGTACCTAACGATCTGCAAGGCATGTAACAGAATGATCAACAAACTAGTTGAGCGAGTTCACAGTAAGTAAATGCGTAACAGTAAATAACGGGTGGCTCTACAGGGCCAATAGTAAGTTATACAGGTGGGGGCTTCCCATGTTATGTGACCACTAGACTATCGTATCTATAAGTATCCTTCACAACCGAGGATAGTGATCAGTATAGGTATCCTGCACATCCGAGGATAGTGATCAGTATAAGTATCCTTCACAACCGAGGATAGTGATCAGTATAAGTATCCTTCACAACCGAGGATAGTGATCAGTATAAGTATCCTTCACAACCGAGGATAGTGATCAGTATAAGTATCCTTCACATCCGAGGATAGTAATATGGTAGTCTAGTCATAGTGTCAGTAGTGTATCTATTCAACCTTATCCTTTCAATCCCATTCCCAACACCCCGGGAATCCCATGCCTTGGTAAGAGTGTGAACTCACCTTGGTTTGCTCGGTATGCTAGGTTATGCACTCACAAGTAATTAATCACGTCCTAATGTATGCACGTATAACAAATCAGTTCATGTTCGCAATGATACGCATGCAATTTAATGTTCACATAACAGTCAGTTTGCATATCGGCACAACACGTATTATTTCACATTAAATCATCAGCGTGCATGAATACAATTATTAACACTCATCACCAAGCATGGCATGCCAAATAAATCAAACATATGTTCCATTATTCAAAGCATGTTCATAACCTACAATATCTTTCGAATCCACCCTTATCTTTCGACGCACATCTACCTTTCGGTTCATGTGTTATCTTTCGTCAAACAGTTATCTTTCGGTTCACAACTATGTTTCGTATAACTAACATCTTTCGGTCAAAGCTATCCTTCGGTCCCAACAACTATCTTTCGAGTAGCAAGTAACAACAACTATCTTTCGAGTAGCAAGTAACAACAACTATCTTTCGAGTGGCAAGTATCTTTCGGTTACAATCAGTTTTCATGCAAAAAGGCAGTTACCACACAACCCTAAATGAGCATCTGGCATCATAATTATAAACAACCAAACATGATCATCATCGAAGTCAACAACAATGGCCGACAACAACTTGATAAAACATTCAGCCAATTACTATGTTTTGACCGTTTAATGATTGGACCGATTACAAAGCCAATGGCCTTAACTTGGCCGCCCACCCCACCAATTACAAAACAGCCACATCACCATACTTTGACATGAGACTCCAATTTAATCATACAATTCTAAATGTTAATACACTAGCCGAATAGGAACAAGTAACCACATGCACTATCTGACAATTGCATCACTAATCCTAACACTATTGGACCTCATATTTCATCAAAGCACATGCATGACATAGATGAATTATTGTTCTGATTGCACAATTATTACAATACACATGTAGGCACTTTGTACGCATAACAAGATCGAATAGTAGGGTACTATGAAAACAACTACAAACCGCAAACTCAATCCAATTCCAAAAACATACACCTACACTTTTGTCGATCACAGTCACACATAAACAAGATCATCATTACGAAATAACAAATATGATAATTACTAACCAATGAGCTCGATCTAATTGGATGATGCCTCGAAGGGGGGGGGTGTCCACTGCCGTCGCACATCAAGTGAGGGGAATTAAGTTTTTAGGGTTTGCAAACTGACAAGGGTTGCAATATGTCTATGTATTCACGTATACATAGAAAGAGGGGGTTTTGGGCCAAGTTTCATTGAGTTTGGGTCGGTTCCAATATTAAATCGATGCTGGGCCCAAGCCCATTCCATGTTTTCGTTGGCAATATGGTGGACGAAGACACATAGGGTGTTTTCGGCCATAATGTTTTCGGATGGGTTAGAGTATTGGCCAAAGTTCCATTGTTTAAAAAGCATAAAATATCGCCACCATATCTTAAACATATACAAATAATGCACATCAAGTATATATATAATTAAAACACAGTTAATACCCATCAAGTATAACATACCAACTACAATACGATCTAACATATTACAACGCGTCCGGTTGTGAAACAAACAAGTCGTGTAACAGACAATCTAAACAATTGACGCGCAATTAATGCGAAGATGGAATTCTTAGAAACTCGAGTTGTCACATTATCCCCAACTTGAAAGAAATTTCGTCCCGAAATTTGGTACGCACTCACTGAGGAAGCTAGGTAAGTTGTATCGTTCACTGGTTTTCCTGGGGTGTCACACCTAAGATTTTCATTCACCTCTTTAATGTTAGCAAATGCAATAATACAATTGTCTGAACACAGTTTTTCAAGAACTTGAGGTGATACCTTAGCAACAGCCATCATGGCACAATCACATTGATGATCTTCTTCTTCATCAGCTCTCTCTTCTTCCTCACCAGCTTTCTTCAAATCTTCTTTCTCTTTGCCATCTTTGGACCAAGGGTCGGTCAGTGGTTCAATCAGGGTTTCTGAGTTTTCTTCCAGCAGTAGTTCACCAGCAACTGCATCCACTGTTTCAGCACTTAGCTGTTCTTCTTCAGTTTCAACCCCTTCTGGTATTGATTCTAATGCCATCAAACAAAATTCATCATCAAAAGCATCATTAGAAGCATAGAGAGCAAAATTTTCATCACCAAGTTCATCAGGCATGCTGCTCCAATCAACAAAGCCTTGTGTGAAAAAGCTTTGCTGATCTGGTTGTGTCACTGTTGGAGCAGCTTGTTGAGGTGCAACAGGTTGCACTTGTGCCTGAGGAACAGGGGTTTGAACATACTGAATTTGTGGAACAGTGGTTTGAACATAATGCACAGGCACAGGGGTTGCAGCATAATGAGCGGTGTTAATATGTGCTGCAGGGGCATATTGGGTATAGTGCACAGTGTTTTGTTGTTGTGGTCTAGGGTTTGAGCCAGGGTGAGTGACTATGGGACCAGTGGTTTGACTCCTACATTCCCTAGCAAAGTGACCTAGCCTATTACACTTGTAACACTTGATTTTTGACTTATCCAACCCCACCCTTAAATTCCCATGAAGCCCTGGGAATTTTCTCCCTGTTCTTTTGTAGAATTTGCTTGTTCTAACACTAAGCAAAGCCAATTGATGCAAGATGTCCATCTCTTCTAAGTCAATGGGATCAAAATGTTGCAAATCATTCAGCTCAAAGCACAAATTATCTGACATCTGGTTTTCAGTATTTGCAGTGAAAGCATAATTTGCAGAGTGAGGATCAGAGTTGTTAAAATTACCCCCAGCAGTTATATCAATAAAGTGATCATAACTCTAATCCTTACTGCTGCTACCAGATTATTCCTGACCAAACAGAGCTGTGCTGCCAAATGAATAGTCATTAGCAACTTTACCAGACTCTTGCAACTTCCTTTTCTGGTTTAACTCCCTTTCATAGGTCAGGAGTCTACCATGGAGTTGGGTCAGGGTTAGATCTTTGAATTCAGCTGAATTTCTGGTGACAAAAGCAATTGTGTCCCATTTTTTCTGGCAGTGATCTAAGGAACCTGCTATTTTGGGTTGCATTTGGAAATGTAACCTTAACAAGCCTTAGTTCACTGATGAGACAACTGAAACATTCAAATTGTTGGGTTAATGATTCCCCTTTGATGTAACAAAATGTTTCATACTGCTGATTCAGAATTTCCCTGTTGTTTTCAATGACCTCTTCCGTTCCCCCGAATTGTTCCTTTAATGCATCCCACAATTCTTTGGCACTGTTACAATGTAACAGCCCAGCATAGATTTCGTTGGGTAGTGCAGAGGCTATGATGCTAAACGCTTTGGCATCAAGTTCGAACTTCTGAAAATCCAATTCAGTGTAATTTTCATTTGGTTTAGGAACGAATTTTTTAGTGTCCTCTGCGCTTGGCACCATAGGAACATGAGGACCGAAAACGATAGACCTCTAACATCCAGTGTTTTGTTGAGCGAGGATGTGACTCATCCTTCGCTCCCAGATGTTGTACTCATTTCTTTTAAGCATAGGTGGTTTAAACAAAGAGCCAATGTTATTTTTATCATCTTGTGATTGCGACATCTTTCTGGTTGTTTTACAGGCACTGATTAATCAACTTTGTCGGTGATTAAACCTTGCTCTGTTTTTCGACAAACCGAACAAACGATCAGTATCAACAATTTTGAGCTGAACTATTTACGTCAAAATGATTGTTAAATCAAATTTGACTGTCCAAGCTCTGATACCAATTGTTAGGATCTGAGTTTGGATTGATTGTAATTTGTGTTTGAATTTTGATGAACAAATGAAAGAGTAGTGCAGCGGAATTTAAATGGAATCAAACTTTTCACAATCAAACAGAAGAAATGCTTTCAATCATACATTTTCACCACTGAATCAAATGATTAAATTTAATTTTAAACTCCGATTACAATGTATGTATGATATGCAAACTCCCCCTCAGCCCGAGCTCAGTGTTTGTTCGTGCAGAAAGAAGATGGTGAAAGAGCTAACAGAACAGTACAGAGTACTGTTCTATTTATAGGCACTTGCAAACCACTGAGCATCTAAGCTGACGTCACCATGAAAGTGACATCTAACCTCCTAACAAACTCTAACCTCTGATCTATACAAACACTGCTATGCTAACTACTGATATTACATTTATAAAGCAAATATAAACTGCTGCTGCATCCTTCCACTGCTGTGAACCCAGTAGTACTTGTCATGATCAGTAGTTCTTGAACCAAGGCAGTAGATTGAGCAGCAGAGCTTTAGTTCTTCAATCAGTCCTTAACTTGATCAGCAGTTGTAGGTCAGCAGTTTGCATGATCAGCAGATAGGAGGTCAGCAGATGTTGAAACCACTTTCAAGGGGAGAGACTTGCAATCAAACATCTGTTTATTCTGGATCCACTGCCCTGATCCAGTTTTGGCTTTCATTATCTGTTCCTTTGGTAGGGTTCAATCCCAACAGCTGGTAAACCGTAAAAAATAAACGTAAAAACGTTGAACCACATACGCGCGTTGCAGCATGTTAACTCGTAAAATTTAGAACGAATCGTAAAACGATAAATTTGTAAAAGATGTAAAATATGGGACCAAAGTTAAAAGTGGAAAAGTGTTTGGGTTAAAAATAGAAAATGTTTGTAACAAATATGTAACAGATGAAAACTATATGGTTAAAAGTGTAAAATTTGAAAACTATAAGAGTTATAAAAGGATGAGAACAATTGGGGTTAAAAGTATAAAAGTAAATCAAACTTAAAAGTGTAAAAAAAAAGTCGATAACTTGAATAGTGTTTGTTTGAGAGGAGTTTCTTTGTGCAAATTAATATATAGGGACTAAAGTTGTAAGTGAAAAAGTGTAGGGTTAAAAATATAAAATGTTTGTGACAAATATGTAAAGATAAAAAGTATGGAGTTAAATTTGTAAAAGATGAAAACTATAAAGTTTATGTAAAAGATGAAAACTATTGGGAATTAAAGTATAAAAAATATAAAAGATAAAAAAACAAAGAGGTTAAAAGTAAATAAAAGTGTAAAAAAAAGTTATAAAAACCAAACAAAATTGAATAGTGTTTGTTTGAGAGGACATTATCTTTTTTGTAAATTAATACATAGGAAAGACCATGTGTAGTGGTAAAGTCAATGTTCTCACACCCGAACTGGCCCGGCCGACCAGTCAGGCCGGATTCACTGCTTACGTCGGGTCGGTTCACCCCAACAACCCGTTTTTGCAGTTGGCCGGTGGTTCTAAAACATTATTAAAACTCAAATATTTATTAAAATTTTAAATATGTATATATTATTTAAGAAATTATCCGGTTCTAATAATAATATATTTGGTGTGCCGGGACCCACACCGGCTAAACATCTTTGAACTTTTTTTTATATTAGGGTTAACCATTTGTTAAAAAAAATCACTCATAATATAGCCCTAACACTTTTAATGCTTCTAGTTCTAACCATTTAGAGGTGAATTTTATTATAAAACTAAAACATTATTTAACAATCAAATATTTGCTAAAATTTTAAATATGTATATATTATTTAAGAAATTATCCAGTTCAACTGGTCGGACCGGTCTAACGATGAACCGTTAAGGCATTTGATTCGATGTCCGATCCAGTTTTAAAAACACTGGGTGAAGCCTCATAACCCCCATAAGGGGATGTCATGTGACAACTAGCAAAACAATTGAAATGTGGAGGGGTTATATAATATGTGTGTATAGTGGATGACAGGGGTAGCTTCTAGTGGGTCGAAGGGGGCGGCCGACCCCCCAAACTTTTCGCTCAGTAGTGGAGAGTATGTAGTTTTCGTATAGAAATTTTTGGATATATACGTTTTCGACCCCCCGATTGTATAGAAATTTTTGGGTATATACATTTTTGACAACTCGGTCGGAAATCTCACGCTTCACCACTGGTGGATGGAGCTCCATAACCTTCCTACCAACGGTCCAAAATATCAAAACTCTTGCCATTGTTGTCGTTATCAGGGCCGACCCTAAGGGTGGGTGAGGAGGACCACCGGCCAGGGCACGTTTTATCCTGGGGCACATTTAGAAAAAGAAATCCTACTTATATATGTATATAAAATATGGGTCAGGATTTAGAGAGAACGGTGAAAAGTGTGAGAACGGTGACAACGATTTTGGTGGTGACATGTGGCATTGATGTTAAATTACATTAAGGGATAATATTGTCAAAAAAACCCACTCACATGAACTGGATGTTCAAATAAAACGTCATAAAAGCACCCAATTCAGAAAAACGCCATGAAAATACCCAGTTAAAACGCCATAAAACACTCAAAAAAGCTATGTTATGCACGCACAAAAAAAAGCTATTTTTTAGCTATAATTTACAACAGCTCAAAAAACCCATTTTTTTAACCATATAGCTCAAAAAATGTGCGTGTAAGTTTATTTGTGCTGATTTTTGGGCGGTTTATGTGTCTAACCGCCTAAATTAATATTTTTTGAGCTCAGAAAAATCATAATTTGTACTAGCGTAAAACGCCATAAAACACCCAGTTCAGAAAAACGCAATGAAAAAACTTGGTTGAAAACGCCATAAAACACTCAGTTCAGAAAAACACCATGAAGATACATAGTTACAACGCCATAAAAACACCTAGTTCATAAAAACGCCATGAAAATACCTAGTCTAAAACGCCTTAAAACACTCAGTTCAGAAAAACGCCATAAAACCTAGTTAATTTTTTTTCGAAAAGTATATCAATAGTATACTCGTTGAAAAGATAAAAAAAAACGCTGAGTTTTATGGTATAATTTTTTTTTTCGAAAAATAACCACGTATAAAAAAGTTATTGTCGTTTAAATATGATGGGGGAAAATAATATGTGATTAGCATGTGCACCTTTGTTTGGATCTTTCTATTTTACATCTCCTGGTAGTTCCAATGCCCCTATTATTTACAAAAATGGCACCGCATTAATCTCAGCCACAAACCACTAAGATCTTGTGGCCGAGAATCGTTCTCACCGTTCTCACATTTTGAGGCGTTCTCTCCTAATCATTTTCCTATAAAATATTATCAAACCTAAAATATATCAAAATATTCATGTGGCTCAGCTAGTTTAAGCGTTTAGTGCTATGTTTGGAGCACATCCCTTAGCTCTGCTTTTTTGTTCTTTCATACTTACCATATATGCTTGTTTTGGATATAAAAGGAAATGGATATTTACTAACTTTTAAAAATAAACCAAAATACTCCATGGTCCATGGCAGACTTTAGCACATCTGCTTAGGGTTCCAGATCACTAGTTTATGTGGATTAAATTAATTTTTTTTAAAGAGAGCTTCTATCGGTTAGCTATTAGCCTATTACGACATATTATTCACTTATTCGAATACAATGATTTTTATCATTTTGGTAATTGTAATGTTTATTGCTATAACTTTAATCATTGTTTAAAGAAAATACTTTACATTATCTATTTAATTAAGGCCTTAGAGGCACGTTTTTCCGAGCTTGAACAGGGGACCTGGATTCTCAGGACCGGCCCTGGTCGTTATACTAATCGCGAAAGTCGAAAAATCCAGCCCATAACGCCTAGGGGCGGTGTGGCCCGATACCATGATGGGGATCACGGCAAGATCGCACTCCAGTACGCAAGGCCTAGTAGAGGCCTAGTAGAAAGTAAACAAAGATGGAAAATTTTACTTTGGTACTTTGAGTTGAAACTTGAAACCATACCGTGTAACGCGTTAAGTCAACTTTAGTAAACATATATAAGCATTTACCTTTTTACACGTGAACCTTTGCACGTGTAACCTCACTTGTTTCCATGTTCTCCAACTGTTTTTCTTTAACGGGTTCTCTAACTATTGGTCTTAGTATTTTCACCCTATAAAATAATTAAATATATCATTTTTAATATAAGAGTCATTTTATTTAAAGTATATTTTTATCTTTCTATAACTTCACATATAATATTTTGGGTATGTTTGACAAAATTAGCTGATGGCTAGTGACTGAAAGCTGGAATCTGGTAGCTGGTAGATAGAAGCTGTAGCTTTTTAGATATATTTGGTATTTAGCACAATAGCTGGAACTTTTAATAAAATATATAAAATGATCAAAATGGACATAACTAAAAATTTAAAAAGTTTGTGCATTAAAAAGTTCATTATCTTTAAAGGTTAAAACAATCATTTTTTTCCCTAAAAGCTTGTAGCTCATTCTAAACGATACTATATGTAAATCACAAAACGTTGTTAATTGTTATCTTATAACTTAAATAAAAACAATCGGCTCAATTTGTGATAAAACCTATAGTAACATTTAACTAAAAATAAATGCATTGCAACAATGTATTCGAGTTTGCATAGAAACATTATATACATAGGTATAATAGTCGGCTCATAAGGTGCAATTTATAAATTTTAGATGCAAAAAACCTTTACGTTTACATCATATATGTGTGATGTGACTAATTACAAAGTTTAGTTTTTTTAGTTTGTACTCACAGTAAAATTCGTTTATGTTTTTATGTTTTAATTTAATATAAACTTTATAAAAATAAGAGTAAGTTACTTTTTGAGTCCCTGTGTTTTAGTGGTTTTAACCACTTGAGTCCAAAATCAAAAAGTTTAACGCCCTGAGTCCCTAGTCATTTATTTTATAACGTTTTGAGTCCAATTTTGTTCATTTTATAACGATTTGAGTCCAAAAAATTGGACTCAAATGTTAAAATTTGGACTCAAATGGTTAATGAAAATGCTTATAGAGACTCGGGTCGTTAAACTTTTTACTTTTGGACTCAACTAGTTAAAACCACTAAAACACACGGACTTAAAAAGTAATTTATTAAACCGTATTTCATACAATTTAGTATATTGCATATAACCAACTGGGGTAGCTCAGTTGGCCACCGACACCCATATTCCAACACTTGGATCGTTGGGGTCTCCGGTTCGGGACGTGGCAACCCCACCTCTCTCGAACCCTAAGTGTTGGGAGGGTATTTGCCGCCGGGGATCCTTGTCGGGTGGTGAACTGGGAGGGGGGATCCCCTCCGCAGTCAGGGGTACCGTGCACCTACCCTTTTTTTAGTATATTGCATACGATTCAAGTTTTACAACAAAGTTGTATCAACACAAAAATAAAAATAAAAACAAAACAAAAAATTATTAAACATATTATATACTATAAATTAGGGTAAGGATAGTGTAAAAAGTGCTCAAAGTGTGAGAAGTGTATTATAACACTATATATAATACTATATAACACCATATAAACACCGTATAACAATATGTAACACCATATAATACCATATAACACTATGTAACACTATATATCATTATATAACAAATATAACACTATACATCTATCATAGACATGCTATCAGACAACCTATAGTGTTATATTTGTTATATAATGATATATAGTGTTACATAGTGTTATATGGTATTATATGGTGTTACATATTGTTATACGGTGCTTATATGGTGTTATATAGTATTATATATAGTGTTATAATACACTTCTCACACTTTGAGCACTTTTTACAGGATCCTCTACCCTATAAATTATATACATTATTAGCTATTGATGGTTGTATTTTGTGTATTAAGAGTAGTACAATGCTTTTTTTCTATTTTTTGCCATGTTTCTTAGCCTTTACACTTTAAGCAACATTTATAGGCATTAGTAGTTGTAACATTTGCAATGAGGGCGGTATGATGGTATTAAGCAAACTGTGGTCTGATACAAATGAACATATGGGACACGTGCCCTGCCAGCTTTCATGTTGTTCACTTTTATGTTCACTATACAACTGTTTAAAGCTAAAAAAAACCCATAGGCTCCAATGTCTTCCTCATTTGTGCTTTACACCGCCTTGCTCTCTCGATTTCTATTATGTTACCAACCGGTCACCGGTGACCGTTTCGTCATCGATGATGGTGACCAGCTGTACACGGTTGTTGTTTTTGGGGTTTTGAAGGTGAGATGATGATCGAGTGCTTCTCCCCTGAATCCTCTTGGGATTTCGGCGATGATAGTGTCTGCTATTTGGCATGGCAACTCCGGTTGCAGCCATAGCGTCACTGAGTCGTGCTTTTTTGTGAACCACGATGACTAAAATGGCGTGTCTCTCGCCGGAAATGGAGAAAGAAACTCAAAAGGAGCGGAGGCAATGGGTTGTGTTTGCCACTCCGTGAGACTGCCGGAAATGGCGTGTCTCTCGCCGGAGTTGGGGCCGGTGTCTATATTGATGGTTGCAATCTATGTATGGTTGTTGGGAAAAAAATTGGTAGTGGTTTTAATGAAATGAGGTGTTTTAAGTAAAGGTGGGCAAGTACGTGACTGACTGACGAGAAGCATAAGGCTACCAATAGTGTTGTAAGAATCGTTAGGCGCTAGTCGGGCGGTGGGGTACCGACTAGCGATTAATCGAGATTAATAGGGATTAATTGAAATTAATCGGATCGAGATTTTTATATGTAGTTTTCTAAAGTAGACATGCTTTAACCCCTCATTGACCCATTCTTTTAAGTAATTGGAAGGAATTTATAAGGTTTGGTCGAAATTTAGCCGGCTTCTGGCAAAATTTTGGCTAGAATAGAACCGCCATTGACCGCCTAACGATTAATCGGCCATTAATCGATGAACCTCCTATTAGTGATTAATCGATGACTAATCGGAGATTAGTCGGTATTTTTACAACCATGGCTGCCAAAGATAAAATACATCTTCTGTGTAGTTGACTTTTATAAATCTGGAAGGAGTTCTATTTACCTATTAAATAGCAAAGAAGTTGTATATAGAATTGGGTAAAGATGCATAATTTTATATTAACTTTACTAATTATTTTGTAGCGCTTGAGAAAAATCTTCATACACCATTTAATTTAACTTGACTGAATTTTCGTTAAAAAAATTACTTTTTATAGACAACACCAATTTATATACGAATCGAATTTTATTTGCTCGCAAAAATTTCTGGCAACACATTTTAAGTACGAATTGAATTTCCGTTTGCAAAAATGTTTGACAACACATTTTGGAGCCCCCAGCATTTCGGGGGACTCTCATCTAGTTTATTTTTAACTGAAACCACATATCTCTTATTTAATGATACTTTTTTTATTTTTTGACCATCAAACGTGTATGTTAGAGGTGTTTAGAATCGAACTTGAAAAAATTGAATTTTGATTAGGATTAGGATTGGCAATGGGTCAGGTTCGGGTCGGGTATTGGTAATCCCATACCCATACCCGGTTGTAAAATCGTGTCCCATACCCGACCCAATACCCGTCGGGTATATGTCGGGTAATTACCCATCGGGTACCGGGTATACCCGCGGGTATCGGGTATACCCATTAGTTTGTTAAAAGATATACATTGTGATTTCCAAAAACATTTTTTACTATTATAGTTATTATATAGTTTTATTTATGCAACAACAATTATAAATTAAAATATACATTACATACATCTAAGTTTTATCATAAATTAATAATAACTTTATAATATTTATACACTCATATGTATATACTTCACAACATACAAAATATAAATACTATCATTAAATACACATGTTAAAAGAAAATTTATTTTTTCATATTATGAAGATACTAAAATAAATCATTAATAGATAATGGTTAATGGAAAATAAAAACATAAATTAAAAACTTATGGTATATGATCGGGTATATAGTTCGGGTAAACGGGTATGTGGTTTCGGGTAATCGGGTCGGGTATCACCTAATCCCATACCCGACCCATACCCGCGAAAATTTTTAAAACTAATCTCATACCCGGCCCAATACCCGTCGGGTATCGGGTATACCCGTCCCATTTGGGTCGGGTTTCGGATATACCCGTCGGACTCAGGTATTTTTGCCATCCCTAATTTTGATTCTACTAGAATCGAAAGTCACCTATTTAGACATCGAGTAGAAAATCACCTAATCCACCAACTTGTTTAAGTTGTGGTTTTTTTCTTTTATTTAAGAGATTCAACCTGATGAATCTACAAGAAGTAATGGAAACAAAAACCTATTGTCAAATCTTAAATTTATGATAGAGCATGATAATTTGATAAAACGTTACACATGGTAATTTATGAGCAAGCTTACTCGAATTCAACATAAATCATTTCAAGCAAACTTTGTCAAATCATGATTTTTATGACAAGCATGATAATCTGATCAAATGTGAATACACGTGGTAATTTATGTAAAAGCTTACTCGAATTTAACATGCATCATTTCAAGCAGACTTTGTCAAAATTCAATTTTTTTTTGATGCTAATGATAATCTGATCGAACATGAATACACGTGTTAATTTATGTAGAAGCTTACTCGAATTCAACAGAAATCATTTCAAGCAGACTTTTGTAAAATCTCAAATTTTATGATGATCATGGTAATTTGATTGAACATGAATACACGTGGTAAATTATGAATAAGTTTACTTGAAATTAACATAAATCATTTCAAGCATACTGTGTCAAGTCTCAAAGGTTATTATGTGTATCGAACACAAATATACATGGTAATTTATGAAGAAGCTTACTTTAGTTCAAGTGTTCAACATAAGTCTTTGGTAGTAGACTCTGTCAAAACTCTATATAAAGGGTTTAGGGTTTAGGATCATGTAAAAAAGATGAAATTTGTGAAAATAATAAGAAAAAAATGTGAAAATGATAAGAAAAAATATAATGATGACACATGTCATTATTTAATTTATTAGAATAAGGACAATTAAGTAATTTAATAAAAAACCTAATTAGATAAAATAAAAAAAAAAACCCGCATGCAATGCACCAGGGCCGTTCCTATGTTTTTGGAGACTCTAAGCGAACTATAAAGTGGGGGCCCTAATTTCACCGACAAACTCTCCTCCAATCCCGATGCCATGGGTGATTACCCTTACTTTTTTCGGCTAGTGATAGCCGATAGCCTAGAAATTGAAAGCAGGTTGCTATGGGAAATGAGAACGATGATTACGGCTGTATTTTGGGGCTTTAGGCCACTAAATAATGATGATTAGGTCGATGGTGGATGTGTTGTAATAGCTGGAAATCAAGGCGAAATGGGCTTTGAAACTTGGCATTTTTTTGCCAAACAATATTTATTTCGGACCCCTTCAATGAAAAATCTGTTTGGTTTTGAAATCAACGTATTTATTTGGGCCTAATACATATATATTCGGAGGCCCTAATGGTTTGGTGACCCTAGACTCGTGCCTAGGTTACCAAGCCTATGGAGCCGGCCCTGCAATGCACATGCAAGTTCCTCCGTCTTTTTTAAACATCAATAACTTTTTATACATAACTTTTTTTTAAATTACACCATAATAACGAGTGTTTTTTATCTTTAATATGAGTACCATATTCCTATACTAACCAACTGGGGTAGCCCAGTTGGCCACCGACACCCACCTCTTCCCAGAGGTACCGGGTTCGAGTCTTGGGAGTGGCATATGTCGCCGAGGGTAAGAACTCGGCAAGGGGAATTCACCGCGGAGCTAGCTTGGTCGGGTAGCGACTCCCGGAGTGGGATCACTCCGGCGGTTGGGAGGACCGTGCTCTATCCCCCCCCCCCCCCCAACCATATTCCTATACTTATATAGAGAAAAAAAATTACATTTCGATCGGATGTTTTAGTACATGGTATTTTGTTTATGTTGTTTTAATTGTATAGTGATTTAAGGCGTTGTGTTTTAAAGTAAAACACCATGAATGTATATAAGACAACATAACATTGCAAATACCATTTACATTCAATCTTGTATTCTATTGTTTTTATTTTAGGAATTCAAAATAGATTATGTTGTCTTGTAAAAAGAAAAAGTTAGCTCGTTGAATTTAATGATATTTTTTTATTACTAATGGAATGGTGTCTTTGTATATTTGTTTATTGTCTTGTTTTCTATGGTGTTTTATTTTAGTTTCATGGTGTTTCTGTATAAGAAAATGGTAGTTTGCTGAATTCAATGGTATTTACAATGTTATGATGTCTTATATACGTTAATGGTGTTTTACTGTAAAACACAACGCCCTGAATCACTATACAATTAAAACAACATAGACAAAACACCATGGATTAAAACATCCGATCGAAACGTAGTTTTTTTTTTCTCTATATAAGTATAGCAATATGGTACTCATATTAAAGATAAAAAACACTCGTTATTATGGTGTATTTTAAAAAAAAAAGTTATATATAAAAGGTTATTGACGTTTAAAAAAGACGGAGGAAACTTGCATGTGGGTTTTTGAATTTAAAAATGTTAAGTTTACCTACCCTTGATATAGAAAATTAATTATTTTAATGGTAAACACTATTTACAATTATGCCATTATAATCTCAACTATTACCATTAGGCTATAGGGTGTGGTCATGACCCTCATGATCACCATGACCCTCCACATCAATGCCATGTCACCTACTTCTAATCCATCATCCAAAACCACTACTCTAAGGGTGTGGTCATGATTCAAACCACTATTATCTTACTTTAATTTATTTTTGTGAAAAGGAAAGAAAATATTAAATATGGAAAGTAGGCTCATGATTGACATAGTTTAATTCATGGGAATCATGATGGATGAGACAAGTGGGTGGTGTAGCAATTCATTAATGGTCCTATGTGGTGATTAATGAGCCAACAATGCCCCTTACACCCTATAGATTCATTCTTATATTTCTCACAAAACACACTGTTTTTACAATAAGACTACCCTGTAAAATAGTTCTGTTATAAGTTTATAACTTATGTTCAAAAAAATTCTGGTTACTTTGAATTATACAAGTTAATAGTCAAACTCAAGTATAGACCGGTCAAATTTCATAAAGCAAAAAAACTTTGATCTCATCATTCCTTAACTGGGTTGATTTTCAAACATTTTGAAATTTTATTTCAAAAGTCCATAGAAAAAAGTCTGATTACTTTACAGATTTGTTCATCATTAAACTTCACGTACAAATATATATTTTAGAGGCTGTTTGGTAGCCTCTTAATGACCATTCAGATGCTACCTCTTAATGGTTTAAAATATCTGAATGAATAAGAGGTAACCTCAAGTCTGAATGGTTAAGAGGTAACCTCTGAATGGTAAATCATCATATGTCACATTCTTCTACCTTCTCATTGGTAAAATTGTTAATGGTTCCATTAAGAGGTAGCCTCTTAATGACCATTCAGAGGCTACCAAACAGCCCCTTAGTGTTAAATGCTATTTTAGTTCCTGTGGTTTGGACCATTTTGCCAGTTTAGTCCAAATGTTTCATTTTTCGTCTATGGGTCCAAAAAGGTTTCATCGTTGCCATTTTAGTCCACTGGGTTAACTTTATCCATTTTTTCTGTTAACGAGAAGGGCAATTCGGTCATTTTATATGTAATTCTGTGAACTACAAGGGCAATTCGGCCTTATAAAATGACCGAATTGCCTTTCTCATTAACAGAATTAATGGATGAAGTTAACCCAGTGAACTAAAATGGCAACGGTGAAACCTTTTTGGAAACACATGCGAAAAATGAAATCTTTAGACTAAACTGACAAAATGACCCAAACCACAAGGACTAAAATGACATTTACTTACATATACAAACCACATGGCAGGGAATAGTATCTCCCCGTCATTAGTTAAAATTGGCGGCCACCCCTCCCCCATTGGACCAACAAACTTATTATTTTATACACGCTTTAAAATTACTTTTTTTGCCCTGGAATAGTGTTTTCTCTTCCATTGTTTCAAATGGGCGGCGAGCAATATCCATTGGACCAACCGGTTGATTATTTTATATCCACTTTAAAATTACGTTTTTGCCCACAGTTAAAAAACACGGTTTTGCCTCAACTTCAAAATACATTTATCCATTTGCCCCGAGCTAAAAAATACGATTTCGCCCTTGGTAAAAAAATTACGCATTTACCCTCAGCCAAAATTACGTTTTCGCCTCAGTTCAAAATAAAATTTTGTTTTTTCCCCCGGCTCAAAATTACGATTTTACGCCGGTTTATTATTTTATACCTACTTTAAAATTACGGTTTTGCCCACAGTTTAAAATTACGTTTTTGCCTACAATTCAAAATAAAATTATGCTTTTGCCCCCAGCTAAAATTTACGAATTTCCCCTCGGTTCAAAATTACGATATCACCCTCAATTCAAAATTACGTTTTTCCCCCCAGTGCAAAATAAAAATATGGTTTTCCCTATCTAAAAATTAGGATTTTACCATCGAGAAAAAAATTTGATTTTTCCCTCAAGTAAAAATAAAAATATGATTTTGCCCCCAGCTAAAAATCGTGTTAAAGAGATGGCTAACACTCTTTTTACTTTTTCTTTCTAGCAAAACTATAGTACTGTCTTTTTAATTGGTTGAGAATTATTCGGTTATCGTTTCGTAACGCGGGCGGGGTATCTCTTTAACTCTATATTTTAAAATAATAATGTTCCGATTTCCTTTATTAAAAAATAGTCAAAAGAAAATGTGTTTTAAACTCTCTGAATCGTTAACCTTATCCATACTTCATAGTATATCAATCACATCAACATGTGTTTTCTTTTTAAAGATTGACTTGCCCGGTTGCCCTGTCGTTCACATCATTATATACTATAATTCCTTTTTATATTTTTTGGCACTCAACCTTTTGTGGGCTACCAAAGAAGAAAATGAACAAAATTACGAAATTGATTATGAACTGATATTGTCATTATGATGTCACATTTAATAACCAAAACTAGTAATAAGACCCGCGCCGTTGCTATGCGGCGGGTACTTCGCAAATATCGAACGAATTAGTCCAAGCGTTACGTGACGTTTTAACTATATGAAAACGCACGTTTTGACGTATCCAATTGAACTCAATGTATCCTATAGTTGCATTGCGATTGGATCAAAACGTAACGTAAATCGAATTTATATCGTACAATGTTAATGTATTATACGCGACCCGACTAACTCGAATTTATATCGTCAAGGCAAAACCTCTTGAGGGGGTCAAAGTGGCATTTATAAAGTTCATAAAAAGTTAAGTGGTTAAAAATTGTATTTCGTAAACTTAAGGGCTAAGAGGATTCACATCCTAGGAATCAAAATCTGTGTGTGGGGTTTTTTAAATATAAAAAGTATAAAAAGTGGTTGTGAGTGGAGGAGAGAGACAATGTTACTGTTCATCTGTATATTTTGAGGAACAATGTTCACCCACTATAATTTTTTAATACATATTGAAAGTGGTTTTGAGTGAAGGAGAGAGAAAAATGGGATGATAAAGATATAAAAATATTATTTAATTGAAAAGGAGAGAGAAAAAGTATTTGTTTTTAGTGAAAATATATTGATATATGAGTTGTTTTTTAGTGGAATGTATGTATATTTTTAGGGAGCTGGATGTGAATGCTCTAAGAAAGGGTAAAGATAAAATTTGATAAAGTTTTAGGGTAAGAAGTAAAATATAACAAAGTTGGAGCTGAAAAGGAAACTATCACAAAGTTGGGGTGTCAAAAGCAAGGTATTTGTAAAACGAAGTAGTAGTTTAGGGACTAAATTTGCTACTTTATGAAAGTTTAAAGGTATCAAAGCTAAGGGACTAAAATTGTAACATCATAAAAGTATGAGGGAGGGGAGGCAAAGTCGGTGGGGTTTCCACCGACCTTTTCTTTTAAGAGTATAAATAATATCTATGTTAAACGTAACATAAATAGCAAAAATATACTAAGCCACATTCAGTTTTGAAGGGTTATATATACTAGGAAGTTTATTTGGGTAGGAATGATAGCAAGTAATCTTGACCATCAATTAAGTAATCAAGGGCTTGAATTAAATAGATAAAATTGAACAAAAACTAGGAGGCGCGTGAGATTCTCAAGGGTATTCTAATCCATCCAAGTTAGTAGTTTCTCTCTCCTCCAATTTTCCTTCGTTTTTAAAACGTTAATAATTTTTTCATACGACATTATTTTTTATAAAAATTGCACCATAAAAACGAGTGTTTTTTATCTTTAAAACGAGCATACTGTTGCTATACTTTTGAAAAAAAAGTTTTCAATAACTCAGATTCGTAAAACGCAATGGACAAAAAACATAAAAAATGATTTTTTTTCTAAAACGCAATGGACTAAAAACACAAAAGAAAGTGTTATTTCTAAAACGCAATGGACAAAAAACACAAAATAAAGTGTTCTTTCTAAAACGTAATGGACAAAAAAAAAATAAAAAAAAATGTTTTTTTCTAAAATGCAATGGATCAAAAACACAAAACAAAGTTTTCTTTCTAAAACGCAAAACACAAATAAAAGTGTTTATTCTAAAACGCAATTGACTAAAAACACAAAATAAAGTGTTTTTTTTTCTAAAACGCAATGGACAAAAGGCTCACAGAAAATGTGTTTTTCCATTCTTTTGTAAAACGCAATGGACAAAAACTTGTGTTTTTTCATTATTTTGTAAAACACAACTGACAAGAAACACACAAAAATGTGTTCTTTCATTCTTTTGAAAAACGCAATAGAAAAAACGTTGTTCTTTCATTTTTTGTAAAACGCAAGGAACAAAAAAACACCAAAACTATGTTTTTCATTATTTTGTAAAACACAATTCTAAATAAAAATTTAAACTGAAAACTGTTTTGTAATTTTTCTTTGATACATTTTGTCAAACACCTGGTGTGCAACTTTTTATCACTGATTTCTTAATAAAATTGGAACAGATAATGTTGCTCAAACGCAAGAATACATCAAGAGAAGGTCATAATCATAGACATTTGAGAAGAGAAGTACATGTTTTAATCGATTTCTCAAATTCCATTGCATTATGTTAAATTGAAAAAAAATGAGAAATTGCATAAAAATAAACTGAGTTTCTTCAAATAAATTGAATAATACGTTGATTGAGTGTTTAATCCATTCATTAATGAAGAAAATCAAACTATGATGTAGTAATTCTATATACAGAAAGTGAAGGAAATGTTGAAGATGAGTTTTGAAAATGGTGAGTTTTGTGCAGAGAAAGATAAATAGAATAGAAAAAAGGAGATTGACTAAAATGGTTCTCCTTAGACCACCCGTAGTGGTGAACAAAAATAATGCCCCCACCATGGGGCATTATCCGACACATGGCATCGTAGTCAACGTTGGGCATTATAGCAAAAGTGGCGTAGTGGAGCATTATTCCAATAACGCGCCTTCCAATTATTAAAAAAAAAAGGAAACAAATGGTGATTGGCTGGTCAAACACATGGTCACATGTAAAAGTGGGGGTTCTCAAAAGTTGTCAGATGGTAGTTCAAAATGATTGGTGGGTCAACCATTCCACAAAATAAAACGAGCGTTTTAAAAAAAACGCCAACAACAAATTTGAACAAAAAAAACGCCCGGAAACGCCTGGTGTAATGGGGTCCGGGGCGTTTTCCGGCGTTTTTTTTGAATTTTTATTAAAAAAAACGCCCCACTACGGGTGACCTTATGTTTTTTGTTATATGTCACGTGTCCTCTAATTATTGATTTATTCACTTCCTACCCAAAGTAAATTTCTTATTTGATCTTTTCCCTAGTTTTGAAACATAAAACCAATAAAAAAACAAAAACAAAAAAATAACTCCTTTAACGAACTAATCATGTTAGGGTTGTAATAAAATTAAACACTCAAACCGTTTAAAGTAGAAAACACATATCATAAAAAAGAATTCCTTGAAAAGTTAATCTATATCTATATATATATATATAAATGAGATGGATTTGGGCTATGTGTCCTTTGTCTTTGGCCATCTAGGCTGATGTGGCAATATGGTTTAGGAGGGAAATCACATTTTGGTTCTAAATACACACAATTTTTCTTTGGACGCGGGATCCGTTTGAGTTCGGGTCATCCTATACCGTGAATTCGGATATATATAAAAGGCACTATCACAATTATTCTGTAAACCCTAGCCACCTCTCCTTCATCGCTCAATTGGAGAAGCCGTCTTTCTCACCGATTCGTCAGCTGATGATGGTGGTGTTTAGGGTTGGAGAAACGACGATGGTGGTGAGCAGTGGTAAGTTTTTATTTATCAGGTATTTTATTATTTGATTTTTTTTTAGACCGGAGAAATAGTTAGGGTTCTTCTACTTTTTTTAATCTTCGTCTAGGTTATAGATTATCTGTTCGCAATAATACATAATTCGATTTAATCTTTTGCGACAAACAATCTTTTAGATATCTTCGTCATCTTTAATTGGGTTTGATTCAAATGGGTTTAATTTCATAGACAAACAATCTGATTAGAATGCTAGGTTTTGTTTGATTGGGTCTGATTCGATTTCATCTTTTGATATAAACAACCCTAGCATTTGATATGTGTTTCCTTCATCTTCAATTTCGCACAATTGTTCTTCCTAAAATCATCTGTCATCATCTCCAAGGTACAGCCTTTCTCCTTTGATGTAAAGATAAAAACTATTGATAGCTTTTGTTCATAATAAAAAAAACGCAGAAGAAAGACAGATTGTTTTGATTTGTTTTTGTTGAAAGAAGAACGGAAGTTGCGAAGATTTGTTAAAACTGTTTCGGATCAGATCTGAATCAAAATAGAGAATAGAGAAGCTGGACTGTTCTTGGTGTTTAGTGATAACATAAGAATTTGAGTTGCCGGTTTGAGTATACAACAAAGAAGAATAGCGAGTGTTTGGTTTGCGACTGAATGTTATCGTATGAATGTTTGATGTGATTTGTAGTGACCATCATTTTTTTAAATATTAGAATAGAGTTGAGGTTTTTGTTATGTAGGTCACGGGAGATGAGGTGGAGGTGGGTAGCGGCGATGGAGGTGGAGGTGGGTGGTGAGGGCTGATGGTGGTGGAGGTGGGTGATGGCGGCTGATGGTAGTTTAGGCGGGAAAGGTTTTTTTTTCTGCAGGGGTAAGGTTTGCAAGAACTATTTAACACCGGCGGATTATATCTCTATGAAAGACACATTGGGTCACAATCTGGTGGAATGGACCAGGTGCATATGGAATTAATTTTTTATTTGTATTTTACATATGATGCCTTTATGTCATAACTAAATTTTTGTTTACTGAACTAGGCATATCCATTATGGCCAAAACTAGGTTTGCTAAGCTCATAGATTTCAACTTAATTCATGCAATAGATGTGCAACTTCCAGCCGGCACCTGGCAGTTCTTTTGTGATAGCTCATTTGTTGGCTGAATCGCAGAAAGTGGTAGCTGCAGTAACCGACTATAATATTCCGGTTGTTGAGTGGCATTTAACTTCTGTAAGTACAAAACACTTTTTTGTATTCTCTTTCTGTTATTTTGTTTATTGTTACAGTTGATGTTTTTGTCAAAACCTGATTCAGATTTGAGCATTAGATGTTAGTCGAAAATTGTGTTGCGACTGAATTTGAGTTCGATAGTAAAGAAGTTGTTAGTCTGTTGAGATCTGAATTATATTTTGAGTGAAATCTGAGTTTTGGACATTTTCGGTCAAGTTTCGATTGAAGCTTAGAGTGTCGATTGAAAATTCGGATTAAATCGATCAATTTCAGTTGATTTCTTATAGAATCAGTGTTTTTTCAGTTTGTTTTTGAAATAGTTTTGAACATATCAGACACATTTACATCGATTTTGAAGTGAATACTTGATTGTTCAAAGAGTAGATATCAATTAGTTATATGAATCGGATCTGTACATTCTGTCCGCAATCTTCATTTTTACGTAGATCTGAATTAGAATAGAGTTGAGGTTGTTGTCTGAACTTGAGTAACGATAAATCATAAAGGTAAAGACTATTGATAGGTTTTGTTCATAATAAAAAAACTTAGAAGAAAGACATGTTGTTTTGATTTGTTTTTGCTGAACAAAGAAGAACGGAAGTTGCGAAGATTTGTTAAAACTGTTTCGGATCATCTGAATCAAAATATAGAATAGAGAAGTTGGACTGTTGTTGGTGTTTAGTGATAACATAAGAATTTGAGTTGCCGGTTGCTGGTTTGAGTATACAACAAAGAAGAATAGCGAGTGTTTGGTTTGCGACTGTATGTTATCGTATGAATTCTTGATGTGATTTTAAAGATTAGAATAGAGTTGAGGTTGTTGTTATGTGGGTCACGGGAGATGAGGTGGAGGTGGGTAGCGGCGATGCCTATAAGTAGTTCTACGGTTCCACATAAACATCTATTGAATTTGACATAGATAGTGTGGTTGCATGTGTAGGGCTTGATATCGGAGGTGGAACCGCCGAGTCCGATGAGATGCTTGATTGGGTCTTTAAAGGTTCATTATTCATTCATAAGTACATGTATCAAGTTGTTCTTAAAATGATGAATATAATATGGGTTTGATGTTCTTATTTTCTGCAGTGAGTTTTCCAATAACAATCTTTGTGGATGGTCCTTTCACAACGCTGGTGGCGGTAGAGACGTAGTTGGCGACAACTAGATTAGGTATGCATATCATCCCTTCTTAAGCAAATACGTATATTATAACCTAACTTGGCATCTTAGGTATGCATGTCATCCCTTCTTAAGCAAGCCGATTTAAGCCGTAGTCAGTTACGACGACACAAGTGGTTGCGCGGATAGGTATGGGTTATCTATTTTAACATGAATCAGTTTTATGGTCCTGTGATTGATACTGTCTTATTCTATTGTTTTTCTTTTCACTTGGAAACCACTAGGTATTCAGCCGTTGCAGATATGTTCTCATATTCTATACCTTGGCATGGCATTCGAGGTGGTTTGGGGTGTTATGCTAATGGAGTGTCACTCCTTTTATATAAAGGCCTGCATAACTGGCTTTGTTTTCGGTTGGTAAGCGCTCGGTTAGCGGCCTTTGTGGATTAGGTTCTCATATTCTGTGCATGATGGTCAGCACACTTTGACTTTGTGGGTTTCATTTTGTTCACGAAGTTTACCGGTTACCGGTACAAGTCTTTTCGTAGTTTGAGGTAAGAGGTTTTATGTATATGCTTTGGTTTGATTATCTAGCCATATACGGAAAACAATAATTAGTCAACACCTTAATTCTGTTGCTTCATATTTGTATTTTCTTAGTGATTATCATTTGGTTTTTCTTCTAACGTCACTTTAGTATGTGGTTTATAGCTTTTTGCATTTTCCTCTGTTGTTCTTCAAAAAGGTTTTGCTGCTTTTGAAATACATTTTTTCAAATTGATTTACGACTACAAGTATGTAGACAGTGGTGGAGCAACAAATGAATCATAAGAGACCGGTTTTTATGGATGATTCACTGAGTCATTGCATTATTATTAGATGCCTTTTTTACTCGCTTGAAAATAGCGTTGGTGTTATTTTGCTGGCGAGTGGTCACTATAAAGTTATGTTAGAGGTGTATTTGGGGTATTAGGTCTGTAACGGTGGCGGCGTCTGCAAAAAAACTACACTTATTCACCTAATTCAAAAGTTGGTCAACCGCTTACGGTAATCTCATTAAGCTAAAGCCTAAACTACATATCGGTAATTTTAATATCATACTGGGTTTGTATATATATAGCAAGATTATGTCGGCCGAAGTCGCTGGCGATGGTAGCAGTGGTGGTGTTAAAGTTTCATCCGAGATTATACATTTGGCAAACATGATACTTGATCGTAGATATTGCAGCTATAGTGGATAATTGTTGATCTTGATCATGCTTGCTCTGCATATTCATACGTATTTGGTTCCCTTTATAGGACACCCTTGGTTTGTTGCATGCTTTTTGTTAATAAAATAAATCTCATTTCTGTTGCTGAAGTTTAAAATGGTAGTTAATGCTAAATCATGTCGGCTCAGATGCTGTCAAGTTTATGGTGAACCATTCTTCTGCACAAGCCATGTTTTGGTGCAACAAACACTGCATAGTGTAAGTTCTCATTTACTTTTATGCTAAATCTTTCTTGCTTGACTTTTTTTTGTCTAAAAAGTTCTCACTTTACTGAAGTTTTTTTTACTAATATTGTTTCTCTGATATTTGACATCAATTTTGCTATCAATTAATATCCATCATAAAGTTAAACTAAATGAAGCTTATATTTACATACCTTTTAAATTCATATCAAACTTGATATTGAAAATATTTGTCTTTGACTTTGACTCTTTGGTGATGCATTTTTATATGGTGGCAGGTCTTTGCAATTGAAGGTGAAGATGACTTTTCACAAGTTAGAAAGGACGACTTTCCGCTACCGAAGGTGCTTGCCGGAGCTCTGAAAGCTCGGAAGAATGACATTCCTGTGAAGGTTAGGTTACTTTTATTATGCGTATGTGTGTCTATATTGTTTCGATGCGAGATTTGTGAATTTAATCTGGATTTTGTATACTTTGTTGACGATATGCAAGGGACGTGAAGGTATAGAGTTATCGGATGGAGATGGGTTGCTTTTTCCTTAAATGATTAGGTACAGGTAATGTTATAATGTCCTAGGGTTTTGATTTTGTATTTTTGTTAGTTAGTTACATACTGCTGGTTATGAGTTATGACCTAATTGCTAGGTTTATGCCTGTGAGCTTTTTGGTTTTTGTTGATATAAATAGAATTTAGCATTAAAACATGTTAGGTATCTTTTTTAGGCTTTCTGTTGTGTATTTAATCCCTACTGCGTCTGTGGCTACTGATAAGAATGAATTCTTAATTTTTTCTTTTACAAGCTTCTATTGTTCTATAATTTACTTAAGTTGCTGTGACGGGTTCACACGTATTTGTATGTTCACATAGTAGTCGAGATAAAAGGTGTGGATTTTGTGGGCCAATTCTAATAAAAAAGTTCAAAGAGGAGGCTGGATTGAGGGGATTGGATAACGTGTCTATGACTGATAGGGAATTTGATAAATTATAGCGTTCAAGATAAAAAAAAATTGTGGTCGTTGGTAAGATAATTTGTTTGTTATACTCATTTAAAGTTTTTTTTTAATTCGTTTTCCTTAATGTTTAAAATTCATGTGCTTCAGGTACGGTTATGTTACCCCGAGTGATGTGCCTGAATTGCTTGATAATCACATTGTAAAGGGTGAAATCATTGATAGGATTTGGAGGTACAATTTTACTATGTTTTTTTTTTTTTTTTCATTTAGCAAGTTATTGTTCATTTGTTTGTAGATTTTAGTGTGATCTATCCTATGCAGTTGATATGAGTGATATATCGGTTATTGGTCTCCACGTAAAATATCGTTACCGATATTGTCGATATCGACCGATATATCACCGATATTCCCGATATCGGTACCTTTCTTTATAGTTCTACCGTTCGTCTTTCTTCTTATTGTTGCTATTATTGTTTTAATTCTTAATTGTTAATTGTTAGTGTTAAATGTTGGTGTTTTAAGTCTTAACCAGTTCCTACTTGCTACAATTGTAAGTGTTTTGCAAGTTGCAAAAAGTTATTTTGTTAATGGCAGGAGAGTATATAGATTTGTTAGTGTTAAATTGCTATATACTTAAAATCTGCATGATATTAAAATTACTGATATCCCACCATGATAACCTATATCTCAAATATCGGTCGTTGACCGATACCTGATATTTTACCGCATTAACTGCTTAGGATATATCTGGGAAATTGACTGGAAAGTAAATGTGTGAAAAGGGGTTGAAAGTTGCCCAAAGTATATGAATATGGATTATATGGTTTCGTTTATGGTCATAAAGGCCAAAACCATACTTGATGAGAGTATAACACAAATCCCCTCAAAAATGCAAAATGACATAAATACACCTGATGAGATGTTAACATGTTAAACAAACTACTGTTTGTGTCACTTTATTTAGAACTTAGAAGTAAGGGCAGTTTTGTTATTTTACGTTTTTTTTAGCAATTTAGCTGTTGAAGTAGCATAACAAATTGATACCTGGGTGACCAGAAATGCTGATTAGAAATGTGGGGTGGACTTAATGTAACATTTAATACTGGATAACTATATCAATGATCTTAGACAAAAATTACGCGTACGAACATACCAGTTTTAACTGGGTTACCCAACCCGCCCATATTGCCAAAAGTATTTAATTTACAGTCACTTGACTCCATTGCAGGGGCCGAATGGGAGTTCCTGTGGTCAAGAAAGCTGAAAAAGCAATTGAACAGTCCCAAACGGAAATGACGTAAAAGTCTCTGAAGCGGACCACCACGCAAGCAGCACCATAGAAGAGAGAGAGAGAAAGACAAAGAAAACAATGGAGGGTTTTGTCAAGGTGCCAATGGGTTCTCATGTTGCAGAGATGAAACACCTGAAACCGAAACAAAAAAAGAAGTAAAATAAAGTAAGTGCGTTTAACATGTTGAGAAAGAAATGGGAAAAACATGATGTTGTTATAGTTGCTGCTGTCGTTGGCGCTGTGGTAATGGTTGCTGTGGCCTATAGCTTTTATAGAAGGTTATATATATATTTGAAATGTGGTTTCCAATCTCTCTGTTTGAAACTGGTGTGTTTGGAGTATGCTGGTCACATGACGAATGCATTTTCATTTGAAAACCTAGACTACTAGAAGAAAGCTGTGATTTAGCCTGATGCTATGGCACATACAGGATTAACATTTGAATCATCTGGTGACTCCATATGTCAGTTGTTTGTCTGCTGGAGTTTCTCATGTGGAATCTTTGTTTCTCAACCTTTTCTTCTTTCAGGTACATACATATTCTTCTTATGTGAATTGTTAATGTTCATCAATATGCAATAGGCAAGGTTTCCTAAGAACATGTCAACTTTAGGATCTTAAATTACCTTTGTTTTAGCGGCCACAATAGATTCAAAATCAGCAGGTAGTGATATATATTGAGCCTTCATACTAAACAATTGTAGTACCTACGAAGTTTTAACACTTTAAGGTCAAACAAAAAATGAAAGGAGACACCTTTTGGTGGTTCCCGACAGCATACTGCGGCGACACTTGCAACTTGGCGCATCACGACGGTGTTACTCTCTGTCTATTCTCCGGCTCTGTCTCGACGTACTTGCTAGAAACCGAAACAGAAGAGGAAGAAAACGGCCGAACAATTTCCGATTCTGAATCTACAGTTTCCGATAAATTTCATCCCGTGACAATTCGATGGACGATCATCACGTGCTCTCTCTCCGATAAAGCTTTTAAATCGCTAGATGAGGTCTCTAATGGGGCTAGAGGTCTTATTCTTGCAATGCATAATCTTGAATCAGGTAAAGTTTAAAACTTGCACTGATTTATTATTAGAAATAGTATTTTTGGGTCTTGTAGGTGAAATTTGCTTAGGGGATTTGGAAAGCCAGATTAATGTGGTTGAGGTAATGATCTTCTCTCCACTACCTATTTTTTTCTAAGTATCGTTATGTGAATCTGTGTGGGTTTGAATGTTTAACTATGCAAAACTGGCGAGTCGGGTTCGGTCAGGGGTCAGAACGGGTTTGGGTTAGAATGGCTCGGTCAAAACGGGTTATGACAAAAATAGGTTTGAGTCAACACAATTTATGACCAAAATAGATCCGAGTCAGCCTTAATGCAGGTGAATGATCATAATCATAAAGTCATAATATGATACAATCATTATGTTTTATAGCTATTTTGTTATGAGTATGGAGATTGATTTTGTTTGTGATGGGCATATTATGGTGGCGGAGCTCCTCCTCCATTATTTCCGTCCCCAAGTCATCATCATAATCGTATGTAGTTAGTTGTTTGTTAGATTTATGAATATATTGATGTACGCTTATGTAACCTATTTCAGCATCCTATGATTCCACCATTTCCAGTTCCTTATCCAACAATTTTCCCCACCATAAGTTTATGCTCATTTTGGCACACCTGTGATAGTCCGCATAGCATCAAGTTTAAGAAATGACAGTACCACTACTCAAAGGTGTATATTCATCATACATATTCTAAAATGGTTTTTAAAGTTTAATTTAATATAACCACTGTTTTTTTCTTTTTCAAATCATGCTAATTTAATTATAAAACTTCAATATTAACAATGCTAAGAGTGAGAATCATGGTTTTTAGATGGTATTCAAGGGTTTCCTGAAGGTGCTCTTAGACATATAGTCTTTAACCGCATCTGGTGGTGCTTATAGGTATTAATATCATGATTTTTAGGTAGCCTTTGGTATGACGTAACGGAGAAGGGAATGGAATAACCCATTTAAGGGTAATAAAAATATGGAATGTTTGGTTGTTGAATGGAATGAAATCAAGTATTACCTAAGGAATCACTTTGTTAATAAGTAATTTATGCAATATGTTACTTTTGTATTTATATTATTTATTATTTATACACTTTGTGATAATGTAAATTAAATTTTCCGACCCGCGAAGTTCGCGGGTGATAACCTAGTTTAATCTATAAGTAAGAAGCGTTTTATATATTTGTTTATGAATATGAATTGCTTGTAAATTAAAGGATTTGAATCTAACTAATGCTTGGCAGTTGGCACGTATATTTTCGTTAGAAATATTCGAATTCGTTACAGGAATTAAAAAATTGAATTGATTATAATTAGAACGTGTCAAAATAAATGGAATTTTCATAATTGAAAGATGTGACACGTTAATTGGCTAAATTTCTTATATTTTATTTGGAAATTTGTTTAAAAAAAAAAGTTGAAATGTGGTGGTGAATGATGGAGGGGGAAATTCTCTTCATTTCATTACTTTCCTTCATTGTTTGGGAAAAAAAAATTAAATTCATTCACTTCAGAAAGAAAAAAATAAAAAAGAGTAGTTTGAAGAAATTAAATCGTTTTTAGAAAAACCATTCCAATTCTCTTCACAATCCAAACAAATATTATCCTTTGGATTTTCATATTCTGATTTCATAGAATTTATTATGGTTAGCGATAGAGAACGGTACGCCATATACACAAACAAATAATGAGATTTAGCATCACTTATGTGGTGGCAAAAGTGATGGGTTAGGCAGGTTTGGGTTATCAGTTAGGATGAGTATAGGTTAGGATAGGTTTGGACTAGGATGAGTTTTTTAAGAAAAATGTTAGGATGGGTTTGGGTAAATATGAGTTTATTAAAGGTAAAGATGAGTTTGGGTAAAAAATTCAGAAAAATAAAAAAACTCAAAAAAATAAAAAAACATTTTAAAAAAAATGTAAAAAATAAATAAAATGTTAAAAAATATGAAAAAAGAAAAAATCCAAAAATTCAAAATGATTAAAAAAATAAAAGTCCCAAAAAAATAAAAAAATTCACAAAAATTAAAAAAACTAAAAAAATATAATAATGTAAAAAATCAAAAATAAAAAAATAAGAAAAAAGTAAAAAAAATACAAAAATACAAAAATTCTAAAAAAAGTTAAAAATTCAAAAAAAAATCAAAATATTCAAAAAAAAAAAGTTAAAAACTTAAAAATAAAAAAATAAAAATATAAAAAGCAAAAAATTTTAAAAATAAAAACTAAAAACTAAAAAAACAAAAAAAACAAAAATAAATAAAAAAAATATTTTTATTTTGGATATTTTGATTTTTCAAATTTTTTTATGTTTCTAATTTCTTTTTTTTTAATTTTTTTAATTTTTTTTTATTTTCTGAATTTTTTTGGGATTTTTATAATTTTTATTTTTTTTTTGATTTTTTTAAACTTTTACTTTTTTGTCATTTTTTAAAATTTTTTTGATTTTTAATTCTTTTGTTTTGTTTATTTCTGACTTTTTTTGGTTTTTTATTTTTTATTTTTTTTTTCATTTTTTGATTTTTTGGATTTTTTAAAAATTTTTCTTTTTTTTATTTTTAAATTTTTCTGATTTTTTTAATTTTTTAGATTTTGTTTTATTTGTTATTATTTATTTATTTATTATTTTTTTTGAGAAGTCATTGTCTACGAACACTCGAATAGAATGAAGAATCTGCCTGTGATGCTCTTTTTAGAGTTACCCATTTGCCCAACATAATTCACGTCGTGACCCACGAATTATTTTAAATAGATATCTTACAACCCATCCTGATCCATCCTTAATTATTTTCTTAACACATCCTGACCAATCCTCATTTTTAAAATGACTCATAATTACCCAAAAAACCCAAATAGGTTTTTATTGTCAGGCCTAGGCCTAGGTGTTAGATGAGTGTTTTTTAATGCCAGGTGGTATAATTTTATCATCTTGTTAGTAAAAAAAACAATCATGCTTCACATATCCTTCATGACGTGAACTTGCCTACGTTCAAACTCATTTTCATGTTCACATTGGATGATGACGTGGTCAGCAAGGGCAACGAATGGTCTAATTTTATTTGTAACGTATCAAACAGTTAGTAAGACTTGATATTTTGTGAGGCAGGTATCTGTGGTTTGAAGAGGTCCAATTTGTTGGCAGACATGCATACGTGTGTGAAAATGCAAAAGCAATTGATGTATAAGGATTTCTTTTTGATAAGTATTTATTTCATATATTGTGAAAATTATGAAATAAACTAATTCATTAACAGAGGACCCTCTTCAAGAATTTTTGAAAATTCGGAGACAGCCGAGAAAATTAACCGATAAAATATAATTTAGAATAAACTATAATTTGAGTCTTTGTGGTTAAGGCCTAATAACATGTTGAGTTCTTATTTGGCAAAATTGTCATTAAGGTAAGGAAATCACCCTTATCTTAATGGTGAAAAAATAGGCATGGTGGATTGAAAGTCGTCACAAAAGTAAGGAATTTACTTCTATTTTGGTGAGGTCGTTTCGTTTGTGAAATACGAGTGCCTTCGTGTCGTCAAATAGTTTCGCCTTAGGAAAGGCAATATATTAAGACCAAAAAAATAGATAAGAAGCAAGTTTAGGAAGAATCAAATAGTTTATGCAAGGTACGAGAATGGTCAAATAATGCACAAGTAACACTCGTGCGGGTTTCTTAGCTATAAACTAGGTCAAACATGTCAGTTTTTCCTAATTCCATATAGTTATGGCTCTGATACCAATATGTCACACCCAACCGATGACGGAAAATTCGAGGCGAGACGTAATAGACTGTTTAAAGACGCCAGAACACTAAATTTGCGATATAATTAAGATTCAAAATTTCATTTTTATATAATTGAATAACACCTTACATGGTTCAAGAAAATGGAAAATACAACAATCGGAAATTCAAGACTACAACATCATAATCGCATTAATAAATTAGGTGAGTTTCTAAATCCACCCTAAGTAGTTTCTTGGGGAAGCACCATCAAACATTTCCTGCAACATGTATAAAATATCCGTCATCACAAATTATGTAGATGAGCATAGTAGTTTGTCTAGATAGCATAAGTATGAATAAAATCTCAAATCCACATGTTAATTGTATACTAAGTCATATAATCATACTAGCATGCATAAGCTAAACATCAATCCAAAGTGTCCACTAGCTTAATCTTATCACCAAGGTGAATAAGACCGTATTGATTGAATACTTAACAATGACCCAAAAAACATGGTGGTGTGCTAATTCTATAGCGTTATATATGTTAAGGGATGCTTTTTAAAGTTAATGATAGATAACATACATAAAATTTGTCCTAGTATGTATAAACAACTAGAATAACAAGTAAGCATGTTTAAGGATTGAGTGTTTGCATAAGATTGATTATATGCGTGATTTTGATTTTAATAGGGATACATGTTGCAACCCAAATAGTGTTTAAAGCGTAAAATGGGTCAAGTATCAACTCACGGTTTGCGAAGATATTCTACAAAAAGCGAGTAGGCGGTCTTGAAGAATGGGGTCACCAAAGTTTACCCTAAAATGGTAAACAAAGATGTATGAGTATGAGGATTTTAGGATTGGAATATAAATGGGAAACTTATAAGTAAGGAAATACATAAAACATATCTTGCCTAGATACTTATTTGGACACTATTTGTAGTTTGTGTTTTTCATGAGTGTCACACCCATTAGAAGTCCAAAATAAGGAGTAAAAGACTTAGATATTTTCCACCTTAACACAGAACGTTCAACCTTGGT